>NW_027493456.1:0-392449 GCF_021521415.1 Bidens hawaiensis | reverse complement strand
AATTCTTAAACAAAGTGAGGAATATACATATTGTATAGATATATCAAAGGTTAGTTCAGTTAAAATGGTTGGTGTTGTTTGTTGTTATACCAAAGGTCGCGGGTTCGAACCCCACTGTCTACATGATTTTAGAACATAAGTTTTAATATTAATTATAGGCTCAGGGGTAAAATGGTAATTTCAACGTTTTTGGTCAATCAACTCACGGTCAACTGACGGCAAGGGCACAGACTGATCCGCCCAAATTTCACAGTGGCCCAAAGTTCGCAAAATCCTTTTCAGTGGTTAACCCATCTCGCGACGATATAAACCAGGGGCAAATAGCAGATTTCTCTAAATAAAATAAAGATTAGAATTCAACCCTTAACCCGACCCGTAGGAAAATTTGAACTTGAACTTGACGATTGACCGATTATCAAAGCACGGAAACACACACACACACACACACACAGACCAGATCTACACGACGGCTGATTATTACTTACTTAGAACCCTAGAACACGGGTGCTAACACACATATTATATAAATTATACATTGTAATAATTTATATTATATATATATATACACACAAATCAAAACCTAGAGATTGATTCCAATTGAATTGTGGATTGATGACTTCGCACGAGACATTGTGAAGGAAGCCTTGAACGCACTGTATCATCATCCAGACGACGCCGTTCGATCTCAAGCTGATCAATGGCTTCAAAACTTCCAACGCACACTCGATGCTTGGCAGGTTCATTTCAATTCAATCTCTATGCTCAATTATTTTTTAATTTAATTTAACTGTTAATAGGTATCCAAGCTGTATTTATTAGTTTTAAAATACTCACTTAGGTTCTGGTTTAATATATTGATTTGAATTTTACATGTTCAGTTTATTTCACTTCAATCTGTGTATATGTATGATAGATATTATTAATTTCATGTTAACAGGTATAATTCAGTCTGTATTGATTTGATTAATTAATGACTGTGTGAATATTAATCACTTAGGTTTAGGTCAAATATTGATTGAAGTTAGGGCTAGAAGCTTTCAATTTTTACATGTTAATGATAATAAGCTTTACTGTTGCTTAGTAAGTAGAGTCTTGTGGTTGGTTAAAGTATAATCAGATAAGTTAACATTTGTGACAGGTGCCTGATAATAATAATGATAATAATAGTCCTAGAGTTTTCATAGTTGTTAGACGCGTAAGGTGCAAAGGGTGAGCAGCATTGTGCCTAGGCGCAAGGTGTTGGGAAGTTTCGTGATAAACGCCTGACGTATAAGTGAGATTAGGGTTGGAAACTGTCAGTTACAGTTATCCACTTTGTAATTCAAAATTAATTAAGTTTGCCCCCAATTTTACATGTTAGTAATAAGCTTTACTGTTGTAGTTCTACAGGTAGATGAATTTCTTAGTTTAAGAATCTAGGTTTTCTATTAACTAAAGTTTTATGTGATGAGGGTTGCTTAGTGGAGTCTCGTGGTCGGTTACAATATAATCAGATAAGTTAACATTTGTGACATGTGCCTGATAAATATTAATAATAATAATGATCCTAGATCTGTTCATAGTTGTTAGAGGCGTAAGGCGCAAAGGGTGAGCCTTGGGCCTAGGAGCAAGGTGTTGGGAAGTTTCGTGATAAGCGCCTGACGATCAGATCGTATAGGTGGGATTAGGGTTGGAAACTGTCGGTTACAGTTATTCGCTAAATTTGCTCCCAATTTTTAATTACAAATTTAATATGTGACGATTCCGAATATTAAGATTCTAATGAATTTTAATGAAGCAGCTATTGTCAAAATAAAAATTTTCCTGGTTGACAGCTTGACCCCAGCCAGGAGCTGCTGCCCCCTTGGACCCTGCTTCCGGGGGTGTGCCCTGGACCCCCTGTCAAGGGGGCGTTGCTCCCTTGGATCCCTATTGCTTAGGGGCTTCGCCCCTAAGAACCATAATAAACATGCGTGCACCTTGCACCTCCTGACTTGTTCGATGATTCACATTGGTCAACAAGTTAATCCAGTTTAACACAAGGCGCTTAAAAAGCAAGGGCTGAAATAAGCAAGCCACATAGCATAAAATACTTTTTTTTTGGGGGTGGGGCATGTTTTAGGCTTGTTTAGGCTGGTTGTAGGACATTTTTTGATGCTTCAGACCAGTTTGCCCATAGGTTGCAAAATTTAACCTGAATTTTTAGGATTTTGCCACGTTTGTCTCACATCATGATATAAGTAAGCAGTTCTTATTGTATCGGCCAAAACCTTGCTAGGCCCAAATCTCGTTTGAAGGTCGCCAAAGGGCCTGAATGGCAACAAGGCGCTTTTCTTGTGCCTCGCCCTGGCTGAGGGCCTAGGCGCACGCCCGAAGGCTTTTAACAACATGGGATCTGTTCATATTTTACTTTAACTTGTCAACTAAAGTTAAACAAAAATAAGTAAAAAATTTATTCAATTTTGTGTAGGTTTCTGATAATTTGCTTCATGATGCAAGTAGCAACGTAGAGACTCTAATTTTTTGCTCACAAACTCTCAGAAGCAAGGTAAATATAATTTCATTCATCTTTACTTGCCCTTTTTAATCATGTAAGGTAGTTTTATATACTATTTTCAAACTTTAACTTTTGAGTTTTCACATCTAACTTTCATACTAAATATTTATTTACGTTAATAGGTGCAACGAGATTTTGAAGAATTGCCTTCTGAAGCGTTTCGTCCACTACGAGATTCATTAAATGTGAGTCAACATCTCTACCTTTACTTTTATTAAATATTTTAATGGTTTGGTTTGACAGTTAGTGTTTTAAATTTCAACTGCAGAACCTATTGAAAAAATTTCACAAGGGCCCACCTAAGTTAGAACACAGGTAATGCTAACAACTTGTTATTACATAAGCACACACACTGTGTGCTGACTTGCATGTGTTATATAGATTAGTCTTGCTATTGCTGCATTGGCTGTTCAAGTTTCTGCTGAAGATTGGGGAGATGGTGGCATAATGAATTGGCTTAGAGATGAAATGAATTCGCATCCTGATATTGTTCCAAGTTTCTTGGAATTACTCAGAGTCTTACCGGAGGTACACACATACTTCTATCTGGATATTTTAATGTCATAAAGGCTATCATCAGATTTTAATGTATATTTGAAATCAGGAAGTTTTTAATTACAAGATAGCCGCGCGTCCTGATAGACGCCGGAAATTTGAAGATGAACTTGTTTCTACAATGGATGTTGCTCTTGGTATTTTGAGTGCATGCTTAAATATTCCAGAATTAAAAGAACAGGTGAGATTCTGACTTATTTTATTATTTTTTATGTTTTTTCTTTTCATTAAGTAACATTTTTTTATCCTTAGCATTATAGTTTTATAACCCTAAATTTTATGCCTTTCATTTTGGTCCTTTGTACTTTTATTTGCATTGATTTTGGTCTAAACTTGATACGTTAGTGTTTTAGCTAATATAACGTATGTTAAGGTGCTTTTTATATGAATTATGGTTTATAAACAAGTTAAAAGTTGTTTACAAAAGAAGCGTGCCTTGTTATTTTAAACATAGGAGATTCTGGTAAACTGTAATAACTTCCAAACAATCATATGTTCCTTTAACCATCATTCTAGTCTATATTGTCTCTACTAATCTTGCATTCATATTGTCTATTGAAAGCGATTATACTCATGTTACACATCAAACATTCATAATTTTTATTTTCTTGGTCTTATTGTTCATTTCTACTGATCATAATTCTACATTTGTTCTAAATTTTGCTATTCTTTGCAATTAAACGCCCACTATATTTTTTAGTTGTAAATCGTTAATTAACTTGTTTCTTATCACTGTTTTTGATACGTGACATTCTAAGTTCTAAACATAAAATGGCATTCAGGCTTTGGAGGCTTTTGCATCTTGGCTTCGGCTAAGGCATAGGTACATTTGTCTTTGATAATCACAATTCACAACTATCATTATTATAATCATAATTGTTTGTTCATATTCTTTTGTTTGAGCATGTGGTGTTGACTATGTTGCCTACAGGATCCCTGCATCTGTTCTTGCTACACACTCATTGGTGCTAACAGCTCTCTCTAGCTTAACTTCTGATGTGCTTTCAGAGGCAGCTGTGAATGGTATTGTACAACAAATTAGCAAAATGCATATTATTTTACATGTGTTTGTTGAGTTGATGGTTCACTTGTTTGTAATGTTATATTTACAGTCATTTCTGAACTAATACATTACACGTCAGCAAGAAATTTGGATGGGTTTTCTGTTCAGATGCCGTTAATTCAAATTATTGTGCCTCAAGTTATGAATCTGAAGCCACGACTTAGAGATTCTTCAAAGGTACTCGTTTTTCCATATTGATTCATTTTCTTGTTAATTTGATTCTTTTAAAAATTTGGTTTAGGACGAGGAAGATGTTAAGGCCATTGCTCGATTATTTGCTGATATGGGTGATTCCTATGTTGAATTGATTGCAACTGGTATGATACTTGATTATTCCTTCTATATATTGAAAAAAATATTTACTCATCTTGCTTTAGAACTTTAATTTTAACCTTGACTTTATGTACAGGTTCAGACGAATCCATGATGATTGTTCATGCATTACTAGAAGTTGCTGCACATCCAGAATATGATATTGCTTCCATGACATTTAATTTTTGGCACAATCTTCAAATTTGCTTGATAGAAAGGTGAGTGCTTTTTTCATGTTCTCACCATTTTATAATACCAAACCTTTGCTACAAATATTATTCTTTTGCAGGGAATCGTATGCATCACTTGGTAATGAATCATTAATTGAGGCCGAGAGAAACAGACGGGTGCAGGTTTTCCGTTCAATATATGAAACACTTGTGTCCCTTGTGAGTTATTTAAAAAAAATTATCTGTGTATATATTTAGTGAGAAATTTATATATTATAACCACATTGCATTTTTGTTTGTTACAGGTTAGTTGCAGAGTTCAGTATCCTCAGGATTACTCGGAACTTTCAAAAGAGGACCAGAAGGATTTCAAACAGACAAGATATGGTATTCATTTTTGGATTAATATTTCTAAAAGTATGTTAATTGTATTACTGACATAGTATAGTAATTTATTTGTAGCTGTTGCGGATGTTTTAATTGATGCTGCATTAGTTTTAGGAGGTGAAACAACACTTAAAATTCTATACATGAAGCTTGTCGAGGTACAATATTAACATAATCTTAGTAACTTCTTCACAAGCGGATATTTAATCTATGAAATAATGACAGTTACTTAAAGATGTTATTAGAAGAAAGTTTACCTTTTTAATTGAGTTATATTAGTTCTAATAGTGTTTAATAATTATTTTTAGGCTCTAAGTGGGCCCCAAAATGGTGATATGATGGATTGGCGACCTTCAGAGGCTCAACTATATTGCATCAGGGCCATTTCAGATCTTGTTCCCGTCACTGAGTCAGAAGTAATGCCCCAGGTAGTCTTTTGACCTCATGTTGACTTTGAAATTTATTTATGCCTAGCCATTCAATAACTTGTTTCGATTGATCTGGACAGATTATGTCGTTGCTACCAAAACTTCCTCATCAACCATTACTACTTCAAACAGGTTACATATGTTATTTTTTACTTTATTCATAACATGATGTAATTAACAGTTTAACATAGCTATGATTATTGTCATTTTTTATTTTCTAGTATGCTTGACTGTTGGAGCTTATTCTAAATGGCTTGATGCTGCGCCAACTGGACTCTCGTTTTTGCCTTCGGTTATTGATGTTCTTGTTGCTGGTATGAGTATGTCTGAAGATTCTGCTGCAGCAGCTGCCTTAGCTTTCAGACACATCTGTTATGGTATATATCAACTTATAATATCATGTATTCGTCCAAAATCCAAAATTGTTAATAACAAAAGATTAATGTTATTCAATCAGACTGTGGAAAAAAACTGTGCGGATCTATAGATGGGCTTTTTCAAATATATCAAATGGCAATGAGCAGTGAAGGTTCATTTAAAGTAGCAGCTCAAGATTCTTTGCATCTGGTTGAAGCCTTAAGGTACCACTACAATCTTGCAAAATATCAATAGCTTTTGTTTAGTTAACGTTCTTATAAGGTTTTTGTTGCAGTATAGTTATCACTGAGCTTCCTCCAGACCAGGCTAAGAAAGCCCTCGAGGCACTTTGCATACCTGTAGTTGCACCTTTACAGGTTTGACCATTTTGACTCGTTAGAGAGAACTCATAACCCGAATTGACCGCTAATAAGCCTCTAATTGAGTTATGTGTTTTGAGCAGGAAGTGATCAATCAGGGTCCTTTGGTATTGGGTCAAAAACCTGCACGTGAAATCAGTGTTCATATTGATCGACTTGCAAATATATTTAGGTACCAAAACAATGTCTTTGTTTAGGTTTTCCACCGGAGCTATAAAAATTTGAAATAATGAAACATTTGCAGATATGTAAATAATCCAGAAGCCGTTGCTGATGCAATTCAAAGACTTTGGCCACTTTTCAAAGCCATCTTTGATATGTAAGTATTTCTAAACTTCGCGTTTAAGTTTCAAAATACAAATTTATGAATGATGAAATGTGCAGTCGTGCTTGGGACACGCGGACAATGGAATCACTATGTCGGGCATGTAAACATGCTGTGAGTACTTCAAGCTATATGTTTTATTAAGCTATACTTATATTTCATGCTAATATATAATGTTGCATGGAATAAATAAATGGTGTTATGAAGGTGAGAACATCTAAAAGGTTTATGGGAGTTACAATTGGAGCAATGCTTGAAGCGATACAAGGGCTATATAAAGAACACCATCAACCATGTTTCTTATATCTCTCTAGTGAAGTTATAAAGGTACGATTCATCTTTAATCTAATATTTAAAAAGAAATTAAAAAGGTAATTATGCTTGCAGATATTTGGATCTGATCCTTCTTGTGCTGACTACTTGAAAGTGTTGATCGAATCTCTATTTAGCAATACCGCAATTTTGCTTACAAAAATCCAGGTTTAGTTTCATCCCAAAAAATATATAAATAAACATTAACAGCTAATATAATATTGAATTATTTGTATAATTATCTTTAGGACTTCACTTTGCGACCTGATATAGCAGATGATTGTTTTTTGTTGGCATCAAGATGCATCCGGTATTGCCCGCATTTACTATTCCCGTCTCCTGTATTCCCATCCTTAGTGGAATGCTCGATGATTGGAATCACAGTGCAACACAGGTTTATTAATTTGTTTTTAGTTTAATTAATTTAAATATATGGTTTATTGACAATACGTTGCAATAAAAAAAATATTTAACACATGCAGGGAGGCGTCGAATTCTATACTAAGTTTCTTATCCGACATATTTGACTTGGGAAAATCGAGTCAAGGACAACCATTTATATCCATACGGGATAGTGTTATAGTGCCTCGAGGTGCGAGTCTTACCAGGATATTAATCGCTGCTGCAACCGGGGCTCTCCCAAGTTCAAGACTAGAAACGGTAAAACATAGTTACATGTTTTTTTAATCGTGTATTTTTTTTTATTTATAAAACGTGTCGTTACGATAGGTGGCGTATGCCCTGCTGGCGTTATCACGAGCGTACGGGGTTAAAGCTCTAGAGTGGGCTAAGGAAGGCGTGTCTTTAATTCCACCTACTGCAGCCACGGATGTGGAGAAAACAAGATTTTTGCAGGCGTTATCAGATGCAGCATCGGGTGTAGATATCAAGGGTTTGACAAATCCAATTGAAGAGCTTTCAGAGGTTTGTAGACGGAATCACACGGTTCAAGAGATTGTTCAAGAAGCATTAAGGCCACTTGAGTTGAATATGGTCTATGTATCATAGAGTTATATCATTGTGGGGGAAAAGGTCATTTTTTGTGCCTATACTTCTCTTTGTGAATTACTACAATTTTTCTTGGCATCTTGGGATGGATGGATGGGTGGTGTGGTGTATAATTGTTGTATTTTCTTTTTTCTTTAAAATTTTGGTTGAGCCTTAATTATTATTATTATTACTTTGGTTTAATAAACCCATATATGTTTTTTCGAGTGAGTAATTTTTATTTTTTTAGTTATAAATTGTTTTGCAATTAATTTAATTTTAAAGAAAATTAAATTGTTGAATGTGGGAAGAATGAGAAAAAGGTGACGTGGCATTTGGTGGCATTTGAGGAAATGTGAAAAAAATAACTTTCCACACAAATCTAATTCTATGTAATGTATGAAAAGATCATGTATATTGAAAATTGAATATAGTATGGAAACATTGTTTTTTTTTATGGGCCAACTAAAAAGTATATTTTTTAAATGGTAGGCAAAGCTAGACATGATATTTAACACCACCAAATTACAAATGGTAGGCAAAGCTAGACATGATAAATCACACAAAACAAACATACTACATGATTACTAGTTAAAATCATGTTAATCCTCTCAAGAGAAACTAATCCTTTAACCGACTCTTGGTCCATATAAAGCCAAGAGACTTGAACTCTCCAACCAAATTGTTCAACTGAACAGGTTTCCCATTAAATACCAAATCATTCCTAGCATTCTATAAAACCCATACTGTCACCAAACAAACCGCATGGAATGCCGTCACTCTTTGCTTAGGTGGCCCCATGAACTTGTGAATTTCCATCAAATCCTGAACCTCAAATGCATATACCGACGGTACTTTACACCATAA
The DNA here is from genome assembly GCF_021521415.1 of Bidens hawaiensis. Lineage (NCBI taxonomy): Eukaryota > Viridiplantae > Streptophyta > Magnoliopsida > Asterales > Asteraceae > Bidens > Bidens hawaiensis. Next base: position 383,770 of record NW_027493456.1, on the reverse strand, counting down.
TGAAATAATATGTCATAGTCAGTGTCGCAAAAATCCCGGCTAGACACCGATTAATCGTTAGTCCCCACTTCACTGATTAATTTTGGGCTAGTCGGCCAATGGTCAAATCCGGCCAAAATCGACGGTTTTCGGCGAGATTCGGATCAATTTCCGGCCAAAATATGTTTGTGTGCGTATAAAACTGAAAATTACATAAAAATGCGTGCGTGTATATATAAAACTGAGAAATATACATTAAAGTCTGATCCAATTAATCCCGATTAATTATTTGTTCCCTCCCACCGCCCGATTAACGACTGTCAGTTTTTACAACACAGGTCGCAGTGGTGCCAAACCTGACCACACGAAACAAATACATGCTCCACCATCCCCACATACCGGGCACATTATCAAATTAAATCCATTTTTAAAAGCAACTAAAGATATTTTCCTCTGTCTAAGTTTTATTTACATTCTAATAATATTTCATATTCATATTCATATTTGATATTGGGATTAACTGGTTGAAGTCTGAAACTCCATCATCCTCATTCCGTATTCAGTATTCTCAGCAGTGGCTTTGCAGTGTCAGCACCATTAAAGGTTTTATTTATCCTCCGACTTCATTCTCAATGTCCTTTCACCACTCTTTGACTCTAATAATATTATTATTATGATGATGATTGCCCTAGATAGATATTATTATTAAATACTAATTTCGGATTTCAAAACTAACACAATTTGACTTTGATTATTGCACAATTGTTGATGAATTACAACCACAGTTGACTGTGGTCATTTGTTTTTGTCTAAAAACTTCAATGCCTAAAATGTAAACAAGCTCACTGACTCAATCGTTTGTTTCCAGTATTAATTTCTAGACATTATAATTTCATCAAATTTTCAACATGAATGAGTGAAAGTATAAACCAAATACGGTAATGATATTATCGATATACCGGTATCATGTTCAAAATTGCTCGTCCTTAGCACCATGTATTATATTATGCTTAAAAAATAATATTAATTTTAGATAAAATTTACCCTATTTTTAATCCTAGAACATCTAAAGTAAGATAATAAAATTTACTTAAAAAGGTAAGATAATGACCAAAAACCAAGGCACTTCGCCGAACCAAGGACAACGAGTGAAAGTGAACTTTTTAAAGCATCCAATCCATAATTGATCCATGTTTAAAGGACAAAATTTGTAATTTAGTCTACAATTACATACAATTTAGTAACATCATGTACAATCAAAATGAGCTCAAAAAAGGAAGAATTAAGAGACTAAAACAAATCACATAAAAAAAATACATATGCATATATGAAACAAATAAATCTGCATTATTTCATAAAAGAAACTCTGCACTATGCTAGTGAAGAAAACTGATAAAGATGGAAATATGTATGTTGTATATCAAATAACATTGCTCCAATTATATTCATAGATTGTTTTTACATACATAAACAATATCTCAATTCTACTTACTTTAACTTGCAGTTATCTTATAGACGCCATCAAAGATGCGGTTTAATAGGATTTGTCTAGCAAACCTTCAACGAGTGTTATTCACTATCATTCATCCGTTAACAAGAATTTTCATATGAACGTTACACTAAGCTTTAAATAGTGAGTAAATCTCGAACAGACTTTTACCAGGTAAATAAAAATTGTGCTTTGTATAAATATCATAGATTTTATGTTTTAACAAGATATATGATGTTTAAACTTCAAAGCTTCTCGGTGATGGTGAAGCATTGCCTATTATTGAAATAACAGATTCTCGGTATTTTAAAACTAGCATAAAATGCATTCGTTGTTTCGGCATCCGAATCTTGAAGTATGCCATTTCAATATGGTATATTTTACTAAAGTAATGTATTAGTTTCATATTATCGTTAACTCGTATATTTTTATTTTCATTTAACGAAAAACTAAAAAAAAATCTAGTGAAAAACTCTCTATGTTATCAAGATTCAAGAAGCCATGGGCATAAAATCTTGAAATGATGTATGTGTTAATACCAAAATAGCTGAATCCAGTGTTGCAGAAAGAATGTCGGGAACAGGAATGTATTATCAAGGTTTATGCAACTGAATTCGCCTTTGTCACTTAACCAGATAGCAAACAGATTATCAAGCTCTCATGGTACGAGCTCTGGCAATTCCGGTTATCATTCAATCACCCTTTCCTGTTTCAAATCAAAGTAAGAGCAGAAATTACCACTTCAAAATTACAGCTAAAACCAACTTCCACCAAGACAATGGCCACGCCCACCCTTTCTTCCAATCCGCTATTACTCGCGCTTCCTATCGTTTCCAAGAATCCCTCCGATCAGGTAACACCAGTGTTTTAAAAACCGGTTCAAACCGGATTTCGTACAGCATGCCGGTATTTTGAGCCAGGTATTTTGGCCGGTTTGCTAGAACATCGTACCGGCGATATTTTTCTAAAATATCAGTTTTTACCGGCAAACCGGTTTTGAAGTATGAGAAATTTTTTATATTTGCGGCCCATATTTTTTCAAAATTACTTTTAACCCAACAAGAGTAAACTTTATGACTATTTTTTTAAAATTGAGTGCTTTTGTATTATTTTTTTAATATTTTGTTATGAAATTATTTACTTTTGGGTTAATTTTGGAGTTGAAGTTGCATCTATAGAAAATTATAAGGTAAAGTATTCAACCGGTTGAACCTTCCGGTTCACCCGGTTGTACTACTTAGCTCAATCCGGTACAAGTAAAATACCGGTTTTTAAAACATTGGGTAACACACATGAACCTCTTAAACGCATTCGTTGAAAGTCTTGTAAACACTCATTTATCCTACTTTTTTTCAATTCGTTTACTTTTGGGCTTTGTAATGTAGAGCCTCTTTTCGTCGATCCATACGCTGGCTGCTTTGCACCTCCTGATCTTGAGTTAGATAGAAATTTGGATCAGAAGTTGCACCATTACTGCATCGGCACTAGATTTATCGATGACCAGTTGCTTAGTGCAACTAAGGGCGTCGATGGAGCTAAACAGGTATATAAATGTCTATTCAATACTTAAAAAATTGCTTATTAATTTACTGAATTATGAAGCTTTCTGGTGTGTCTTCGTGCGTCTCTGCAGGTTGTTTTGTTTACAGATGGAATGGATACTAGGGCTTATCGACTCAAATGGCCTTCTGCAACTGTAATCTATGATGTATCACCGCAAGCAGTGTTTAAGACAGCATCTCAAAAGCTCCAAGGTTCGTAACTTTTAATAAAGTTTTCACTACATTCTTGAAGTCGATTTTAAAAATCAAGAAATTGTTAGATGTCGGTGCTAAAATTCCAAGAAGCTGCCTGCTTCGTCATGTTCCTATGGAGTCCTCTGATATACAACAACTTTTATGTGATAAAGGGTTTAATGGCAGCAGGCCAAGTATATGGGAGTTCCAGGTTAGCAAACGTCTCCTTCATTTTTTATAGCATTTTTGTGCATTCTTGGTTCTTGATTGTCATTTTTTTCTCACGTCAAGTAGATGAGATGTGGAATAAATCCTGTAAACGAACCAAAACAAGCAACTAATCAGACAAATATTTGTGTTAATGTTTATTCGTTTAAAAAGCGAACATGTGTGTGTTCGTTTATGTTTGTTTATTTAAAATCTAAACGAACAGTTCACAAAAATATATGAACATATTGAACAAAGGTAAATGAACACACTTAAATGAACACAAACGAACAAATATAAATGAACATAAATGAACACAAACGAATAAATATACAACATTAAGTAGATGATGCATTTAAAGTTTCACCCAAAAACGAACATAAGCGGATATAAATATACGAGCATAAACGAACTTTCACGAACATAAATGAATGAACGAAACATGTATTTATGCTCATTCGCTTAATTAGATGAACACAAACTTTATGTTCATGTTCATGTTTGTGCGTTTATTAAATGAACGAACATAAACAAAGTTTTGATTCGTTTACAAGCCTAGGAATAATGTGTTTACTAACTGGAGCTTCATGTAAACGAGACTCGTAAATTGAAAAGATTAATCATCCTAACGAACATCTTACTTGTTTGGTCTGTAGGGGTTTCCCGTCACAAATTTAGCTAGTTTTAAAGAGATTCTGTTTATGGTTAGTAGTTTAGCCATGAAGGGATGCTTGTTCTTGGGTGAATTTCCATTGTGGTTGACCGAAACCCAAATCGGGGTCAAGGTTAGTACACACTCTATCTCTGATATCCGTTTTTACTAGAGGTGACAAGATTGGCTGGTCAATAAGGTTGGGTAATGGGTCAAGACATGTTCTGATTGAATCATGTAATTCTTTAATTCGGGTCAACTGGTCAGCTCGGTTGACCCACAAACAGTTATTTATGAATTTTTAAATAATGACGAGTATAGAAACGAGATCGTTGCAATAATAAATTATAAGGTTTCTTTGGTGCATCTAGTATACACCATTTAACAGTTTCTTTACAGTCTACCGTGGAGAAGTGGATGGATGATATTTTCATGAGCTATGGCTTTCGGGTGCGAATAATAGGGTATGATGAGGCTGCAAAAAACCTTGGTCAAGAACGTGTCGTTGGAGACTCGGATTGCGTGCTTTTTGTTGCAGAACACCTGAGATTTTCTGACGCTGAGGTGAGATGACACTTTAATTCAAAATAAAATGCAAATACTAAAAACATATAAGTTTTAACGCTACAATTTACGTATGTGGACAGATGGAGATTTGGAGGAGAGAATTTCAGAGGGTGGAGGAAGAAGGTGATGAAGATGGATTTGAGGAGCTCTAGCCAATTCAAACACATAATTCGCGGTTAGTGTATTTTGCAGCCACCATAGATGACTGTTATTGATCTTTGTTACATTATATGAATAACATTCACCCTATTTTGTACCGTAAAAATATATCGAGTTACAAATGAATTCAACAGATTTTTTCCTCTTGTTTTTCCTTCAACATATATTAAGGAAAAAAATTTCAAATTTAATGCCTCAGATAAACCCTATTTCCTAGACAACTTTGATTTCCGGCCAGTGACGGATCCAAAAACTTTTTCCACGGGGTGCATTGCTTTTAAATGGCCTTTTACACCCCTCTGCTTATCTTCTTCCCTAACCTCTTCTTCATCCTTCATCTTCACCTATATAAACCATCACCGATTACCATCACCATCTCGGGTTCACCAACCATCACCATCACAGTCTCCGGTTCACCATCATCATCACCGAGCTCCGTCACCATCGCTGATTGCCATCACCGAGCATCAATTCACTCTAATCAAGTCAACCACCGATGGAATTCAAGTTATCCTTTGTGATCCGAGGCTTGTACGCCTAGCAAGGCCACTCTAAATGGTAGTCAACGAAAGGCGGTAGTCCCCGAACCACACCAACAAAAACCCGAACCGATAAACGGGTCGGTTCGACGTTCGGTGATAGTTTTTATTATATAAATGAATGTTTCATTAAATATATTGGATATTTTTGTATTCTCGGTCTTGATAAGTTTCGGGTTGAAGTTTGGGTCTCATTCGGTTAAAAAGGTAATAAAAAATTAGTTTTTATAAAGTTTCGGTTTGATGTTTCGGTCTCGTTCGGTTAAAAAATGAAGTTTTGATAAGTTTCGAGTTGAAGTTTGGGCCTCGTTCGGTTAAAAAAGTTATAAAAAATAGTTTTTTTATAAGTTTTGGGTTGACGTTTCGGCCTCCTTTGCTTAAAATATTTTTTTTTATAAATATAAAGTTTTAAGGGCCAAAAAGGATATTTCTATAAACTTGGTGGGTTAAGTTAAAAAAATTCATTTCATTTAAATATTGAAGGGTATTAAATCCAAAGGGAGCAAACTGAAATTTACTACAGCACAGTGACAAAAAGTACAATCTTAAAAGGTGGGGTCATTCAGAAAAGTAAAAGGGTCCAACCTTCCCATTTTGATTTTTAGACCTACTTCTCTCACATCTAAACCACAGGGACGCAAAACATATTTTTTTCTTTCACAGGGTCAGATGTAACAAAATTCGGATAAGGTTCATCACATAATAAAAACACGATACAATTATAAAAAAAACGTCATTAGAAATCAATTATTAACCACATAATGGTGAAATTATTAACCACATAACAGTGACGATCGGTGATGCCAGTCTTCTTTCTTCGACATTTCATGTCAACATACTCGCCTTTCAGGTCAACATGCTCGCCTTTCATATCAACCACATTAATATCATATTTGTCACAAAAATCTTCCAACCACATTATCTTCTATTTATGCTGAAATTTCATTATATATTTATGCATCTATACATTTCAACAATCGAAACCAAACTGTTACAAATTAAAACCAAACCAAACCGTTACTAACGGTTTGGATACATGGTTTGGGCTTTTGTGAAAATATAATAGCTCAAAGTACAAATGTTAACTCGAGACATCAATGTTAACAACCAATGTCTTAGCTAGAGGTGCACAAACCGGTTTTTTTAAAATAACCGGTTCGGTTATTAACCGGACCGGTTTTTTTTGGCCTGGAAAAAAACCGGTTCGGTTAATAACCGGACCGGTTAATAACCGGTTTTTTGCTGTCAAAACCCTAACCGGTCTAACCGGTTAGGACCGGTTTAGAAACCGGTTAGAACCGGTTAATAAACCGGTTTTTTTATTAACCGGTTTTTTTTTTTAAATTTCGCGGTTTCAAATACGAATATTTGTTTTTTATATTTTGTACTTAATGAAGACCATTATTTTTTCACATAATAAACAAACCGGTAACTACAAGGCAAAACGGACTGACCGAAGCCATTCTTTGCTTTTGTTGTTAGGGTTCTTTGCTTGGAAGATGAGTATGAGTGTGTGTTGGTGAATGTGTTTTCAACAAACCAAAGATTAAAAACACATAACTTTCATTTATAGTTTTTACATTAAAAATACAAACATTAAATCGTTATCGCATATTCGTAACTCAAAAATACAAACATTAAATCATTAACACTGAAGAAATCTCTGCCAAGAACTGTTGTTCATGATTTAACTCAAAAATACAAACATTAAATCGTGAACTAGCAGATGCTCCTGTTGTTCCCAATCGCAGTTTGTTCATGATTTGCCTCCATGTTTGCTGTTTCTTTAACTAAATTAGAAAAATCCAAATCAACAAGTAAATAAGAGCACATATTAGGAAAAAGAATGCTTAGACACGATTACATGAACAACTTGCTGTTTCTTACTCATGATTTGCCTCCATGTTTGCTGTTTCTTTAACTAATTTTCTTCGCTACCCGATCCCGAGCTATTTCTTAGGTAATCGTCGTACGCGGCTTCTTCATCGGTCATTGGTTGAGTGTGTCCTTCATTGACCTCGTCTTCATACAAGCCCGCTTCATACTCCATTTCCCCCTCGAGTGAGCGTTGATGTTGTGCCATATCTAAAGAGTCCAAGTAATCCTTGTAGCAAATCGATATCTCTATAGCTGGTGCAGTGAGTCGAGTCCTCCTAATCGATATAACCCTGCCAGAAACAGAAAAAGCAGACTCCGAAGCTACCGTGGAAGCTTGGACCGTTAGTAAATCTTTGGCCATGGCGACGAGGATCAGAAACTCATCCTCCTTACCTCTCCACCAAGCCAGCAAATCAAGACTTCTAAATTCATCCGGAGTCATGTGTTTCACAAAGTTGGTACCACCATACCTTCCAAGTTCATTGCTTGGGGTGTTTACCTTTTGACGTTTACCGGCGTCTTCCCAAATCATGTAGTACATCCCCATTTCAAGGTCGGTTTGGGATTGGGATTGGGCAACAGCTCTTAACGAGTCATGAATTTGGGAAGACGACCTGTATTTTGTAAGGTAGACATCATACATGTTTGACAAGGTGGTGTTGAAAGCATTCTTTAAAGTTTGGCTATAATAGGGGTTTTGATCGTCGTTTAACCCTAGCTCATCACAAATTTTTTCTATTAAAGCTTCAACACCACCAACATTGATGCAAGGGTTTAACGCAGCAGCACATGTCAAAACAGCGGGTAGTTCTTGAAAATATTTTCTAAATTTTTCTTTCATTTTTACACCCATATCAAAATAAGGTGCACCCCTACAATGAAGTTCACTCAACTTTGTGCACATGACAGCAATTTTTGGTAAAGCAATGGGGCTTGTTGGATAGTAAACCCCGGATAAACTAGTTGTGCAAGATTTAAAAATTTGAAGGACCTCCGTAACGATCTCAATCAATAACCAGTTTCTAGGATCGTACGGTGCACATTTACCCCTACTTGACAAAATTTTATGAAACGCAATTAATGATTTTTTTTGTTGGATGGCTTTCTCAAACATATTACAAGTCGAGTTCCATCTTGTTGGACAATCCCAATTTGGCCCCAACCATTGACAATTAGCTTCTACACAATTTTTTGTATCTTGAAAATGTTTTATTGTTGCTAAAAACATCTCGTAACATTCTTTTAAAATTGTTTCTTTGCGTTTCGATCACGTTTAACCCATCTTGCACGGCCAAGTTGATAATATGTGCAATGCATCGGCTATGAAAAAACGCTCCATCACAAATAGGTTTATACTTTAATTTTAAATGGCCAACCGCGGCCGTATTGTTGGACGCGTTATCAAACGAAATTGAAAAGATTTTATGTTCAATCTTGTATTGTCGAATGACTTTATCCAAGATTTGAAAAATATTTCTACCCATGTGCGGGTAATCAAACAATTGAAACGCAACGGTTCGTTTCATCATTTGCCACGACTCGGGGTCAACCCAATGAGCCGTCACACAAATGTATGAGTCGGGCGAACCATGAGGTACCGACCACACATCCGTTGTTAAGTTTACACCAGTTTGTAAGTTTGAAAAGTATGAAATTAGTTCGGATTTAGCGTTTTTCCATGCTTTAAGACAATCTCTTCTAAGGGTCGAACGACTTACGTGTTGGTAGCGTGGTTGAACATAGTTTCGCATCATCTCCGTGAATTGAGGGTTGTCGAAGTGGTTGAAAGGAAGTGTTTGTTGAATCACAAAGTTTGAAAACTGTTGACGTACCGCTTCAACGTCGTACGTAAACACCGCTCCTTGATTCGTCATCTCCGGCTGCGAACTACTTCCCGATTCGTCATTCAAGGCCTTGCAAAAGGGCCTTTGTACATGCGCTTTTAAAGTGGAGTTTGCATCTTTGCCATAAAACTTCAAACAATGTTTGCATCGAGCTTTTTGGCTACCGTTAGACATTTCGCATAGGTCGAAATGTTGCCAAACATCATGGTTTCGTTTCGTGGGGATGACCCGAACGACCGTTTCTCCCGTGTTCGAGGCACCCATGTTGACGGATGAAGCAGCACTTTGGGAGGCCATGATAATCGACTACGAAATAAGAGTGGTATACTCGAGTATGAAATAAACGACTACGAAATAAGAGCGTATGGAGTGGTAATGTGGTATAATTGAGCGTGAGATAACAAAATAATCGCGTATGAAATAAACGTTTAGAGCGTTTGGAGTTGTATAATCGAGTGTGATCTAACCAATACCCAACCTAAACTATATATAGATGTTTGTGGGGGTAAAATGGTAAAAAAAAAAAAAAACGGTCCAAAAACAAAAAAAACGGGCATATAGCCGTTATACAACGTTCAAAAACCGGTTTTTAACCGGTTAACCGGTTATGGAGAAACCGGTTAACCGGTTTTTCCACAACGGTCAAAAACCGGTTTTTTTATAAACCGGTTAACCGGTTTTTCCATAACCGGTTAATAAAAAAAACCGGTTTTTCCATTAACCGGTTCGTTAACCGGTTTTGGATCTAGAACTTGTAACCGAAAGACGAACCGGCGGTTTGTAAACCGGTCAAACCGGTTTTTAAAAAACCGGTTTTTACGAAAACCGGTTTCCGGTTTAAACCGGTAAACCGGTTCCCCAACCGGTTTTTTTGGCCATCTCTAGTCTTAGCCACTCCACCATTTTTCTAATTTGTTTAGATGGTGCACTTCGACTTTATTAGGGGTTGCACTTCAAAATTTTATATATATCATTACGCCATGGGTATGCTGTTTGAGGCTTTGACATGTTTTCGATCAATGGTGGTTAATAGATTTGACCCGAATTGTTACACTTACGTCATCCCGTTATCTTCTTGTGCTAGTTTAAGTTTTCAAGAAGTAGTAAAGAAATTCATGCAAGGATGTTATGTAACATCCGGCCCCTCGCACCACCAATATTGTCAGCTTTGCCCACGAAGAGCTCACAGATTTGTTTTTGGTTGCCCAGGTGGAGACTTCCCAGGAGGTCACCCATCCTGCTAAGCACGCTTAACTTTGAAACTCTCCACTCGTCCACTACCATTAAGCCTAAAACGCGTTGGTGATTTAAGAGGCGGAACATTTACTTATGAACCAAGGATCTATCTTGTCCACGACCAATGTGGGATTTGCATAGGATGTTACATGTTAAAGTTTGAGGCTAATAACATGTTCTATGTAACAAAAAAGTTAACATTAGAATTACAGACGAGATTTTCCTAAATAATGCAAACACCAAGTTATAGCCGACGGAGTTGTCATTAAAATATATACATATATACTTTTAAAGTAGGTTGAGATGGTAGAAGGGTTATGGAAAAAAAATGTAAATTGCAATTTACAAATTATTATTCATGCGAATTGCATGGAAAAGTTTTGCTTAAATGTACATCCCTAGTGGTCGGGAAGACAATCAGGAATTTAGGAGAGGAGGCGGCTAGATGATGAAGGCTAGGATGGGTAGTTTTTCCCCATCTTCAAGGTTTGATCATAATTGTCATTTCATCCAAATAACCGTTTGTGCATTTTGGGCTTCCTTTGTGCCTTTTAGGCTCCCTTTCTGCATTTTGGGATCCCTCTATGAGTTTTTAGCTCCTTCTGACTTTTGGGCTCCTTTTGTGCTTTTTGAGTTTCGTTTTGTGCATTTGGGGCTCTGTTTGTGCCTTTTGGACTCCCTTCTGTCTTTTAAGCTCGTTTATGCCTTTTGGGGTCTTTTTGTAACCATTTGGACTCTGTTTGTGCATTATAAGTTCCTTTGTGTCTTTTGGGCACCCTTTGTGCCTTTTAATCTCATTTGTGCCTTTTGGATTCCTATTGTGCCTTTTGGGCTCCGCTTGTGTATTTTGGAGTCATTTTGTAACCTTTTAGGCTCAGTTTGTGCATTTTGTGCCCATTTTGTGCCATTTAAGCTTTTTTGTGCATTTCGGACTCTCTTTATGCATTTTAAGTTCATTTGTGCATTTTGGGTTTCGTTTGGACTACCTTTGTGCCTGAGCTCTGTTTGTGCATTTTGGGCTTTCTTTAAGCATATTAAGCCCCTTTGTGCATTTTGGGCTCCGTTTTGTACATTTTGAGCTCTGTTTGCGCCTTTAAGCTCGTTTGTGCCTTTTGGGCTCCCTTGGTGCCTTTTAAGTTCCTTTGTGCCTTTTGGGATCCGTTTGCTACTTTTGGGCTCTGTTTGTGCCTTTTGGGTTTCGTTTGTGCCTTTCGGGCCTTTTAAGCTCGTTTGTGCCTTTCGGGCCTTTTAAGCTCGTTTGTGCCTTTTGATTCAAATATAATCACATACATCACGATATCCAAAGCATAACATCATCCAAATAAAACAAAATTCAAAAAAATAAGCATCACGCTTGTTTCGTTGATTGTCTTGTAGCATCACGTAAATATCAGGCCAAAAATGTCAAGTTTTAAAAGTCAAGGGACCAAATTCGTCAATTTCCAAATCCGAGGGGCTAATATGTAAAATCTGTTTTCCTGACCCATCGCGCTACGCGATGGATCAAAAGTGACTCCCATCGCGTACCGCGATGGGGTGTCTGACAGATTGTGACACGTGTGCCGCGTGGCACACGGTGGCAACGGTTGCCGCCACGTGTCACCATGTGGCAGGTCTAGTGTGTGACTGACCAGGCCTACGTCGCGGTACGCGACGGGTCAGCCAAGGGACCCATCGCATACCGCGATGGGATCCAAAAGTGGCTCTATAAATAGTAGCCACGGAATCCACACACCAAATCTCACACATTACTCTCACTACTCTCTCTCTCTAAACCTCGTAAAATGTGCCCTCGATCCACCTCGAAATCCGTGCCTGATTCCTTGATAAGCGTGTTAATACCTTGATATCCGTGCCATATCCCGATGATATACTAACAAGAAGGAGGTGCTGTCCTGACGTCCTGACGACTATCTCGAAGTACGTGCCGAGAAATGTTGGTGTTAGATTCGTGTGTTCAAGCAAAGGGTTGATTAATCGAGTGTTGATAAGGAAGATAGAGTCGAAGTGCTGCCTGAGTGAGAAGGGTGTTTTAAGCCGACAAAGGTAGGCATAATGCCCGAAGAAAATAATAAAATATTATAAGGGCTTAATACCCCAAGTCGAAGTTATTCTCGATAAACAAAGAAATATATAACAACGAAAATAAATAAAGAAAAGTAAAACATATATGTGAGTATATATATGTATATGATTATTCTTTGTTATGAAATATATTATTTAAGTATAATGAGTGTACTTAAATAATAAAGAAAGAAATACGTTTCTTAAAGAAGAAGAAACGTAGGGTTTTTATAGATAAACTAAAGGTTTATAAAGATTACTTTTTAACTAAAGGTTTTAAAGTAAAAAGAGATAATGAACTAAAGGTTCATCGAGATAAACAAGACTAAAGGTCTTAAGCCGGATCGTGTATCCGACTAATAAAAGTTATATTCGTACTATAGGTGCGAGATAGCAAGAGAAAGACTTACGGACGGTGTTGGAAGCCGATCCCATTGAAAAGGTGAATACGCCCCACTTTTACAAACTTGTTTTCAAACAAATCAAACGTGTTATGTGTAAAACTTTACATGAGGCTACGTGTCTCTAAAAACATTGTAAATAAGAGTATAAGCCTAGCCCTCATGTTGTAGTATACGTTTGTCTGGATCCTTACATATGTGGAGCGCGGTGGGCACATCGCACCACGCATGTTCACGACCTCCAGCCACAATGGGCCGAACCAAAGTATGTTCGAGTGAGAATGACCTTGTGTATATTTATGGTACCTAAGTACGTCGAAACGCTGCGGTGTTTTGCTGAGGTAATCTAGTGTAGAGACTCGAGTTTATAATGATTGTTTAACTTGATTATTCCTAAGCCAAGATGGGCCGAGGCTTACGTGGTCTCGAGGGGTAATTAAGTAAAGAAAAATATTTTTAGCGTCAACATATTCACCAGCATTCGTTGCTGACGTATTTTAATAACATTTTGCAGGTAACCAAGATTAGAGCTTGAAAGACGAAGAGCTCAAGAATCCGATGGCTCGGATAATTTTGTGTGAATATTAAAATATGATGATTTTGTAAAATATATAAACAAGTAAATACTAAACGAGACTTTCGTCTCGTCTTTTTGTAACATAAATATTTATAAGAAAGATCCTTGTGTTTTTATAAAGTCTTCCGCATTAAACCCGCTACTCTGATATATTTACAAATGTGGTACCAGTTATTGATCATACTCCTAAGCCTAGAATGGGGGTGTGACACATCTATAGTCCAAATTCTATTCGCTTTGTCTCATGTAAGTACTTGCAACATGTATGTAAATGGATATTTTATCTTTAACCCAAGGTTGGTGAGCAAATCACAATTTTGATATATATAATAATAATAATTCAATTATCATGTGAATGCGTAATCACAATAATTAACATGAAACAATAACAATTCAAGTCCGTTCATCATGACACTAAGTCAAACTACTAAGACTAGTGTAAGATTGTACTAATGATGACGAGGCCACAACAATAAACAATTAATCACATTACATGTATTAATTAATTGAGCAATACAAGTAAACACATGTATTAGAATTGTGGTTGAGGATGTGAAATAATAATAATGAGGTTTATAAGGCTATGCGCAGTGGAAGGGCAACAAAATAGGGTGTTTTGCGTCATGTGGCGCCTAGTCAGCAAAGGGTGGGTTTTTGTTTTTCAGGTATAATGGTGGAGCTACAAATTTGCCATGTCACCATATATATATATATATATATGTATATATATATCACACACAAACCATATACATATACATATACATATACATATACATATACATATACATATACACACGACATGTAATATAATAATATTATTTTTTTCTCCCCGACAACAAACTTTCCTCGCCACCGCCCCATTTCGCTCGAATATCGCCCAGGGGGGCGGTGTTCCTCCTCTTTATCGCCCCATTTCTCGCCCCATTACACTTGGCCTAATATACATGTTGTCCCCAAAACAATAGTTTGTGGTTGAGGATGTGATATAATAATTGAATTTTTTTTGTTCTCGGGAACTTTAACTTCTCGGGAACAAGGGTTTTCGGGTTTTATGTGTTTTCAGGACTAGGTATGTTAAGACAACTAAGGTCTAAAAACAACGCCTCCTCTTGATTTGGTGTTGTCAATTGGAATGAAATCAATCTTAGATCTCTATTTATGGCTCGTTTGAGATGGTGGTGGGGGAAACATTGGCGTTCATCTGAGAGGTTGTGGCCGACTCTTGTCTTAGAGAAGTCCAGTTTTATTTTGATTTGATATTTTGGTTTTGTGTTGTGGCAGAGTCAGGTAATGCTGGCAGTTATAGAAGATTGTGATGATTCAATGGGGATGTGGTAGAATTGAGTATTTATTGTTGTTATCATCATCTTTTATGTAAACTAGGTTAGAACTTGTGTAATACACGAGTGATTAAAAATACAACAAAAAGTGACGTAGTTATTTATTTAGACGATATTGACAAATATTTGGGAAAATCAAGGGTCCAATTAAAAAGTAATAAAACAAGTATCACGAAAAATTGACCAAGGCTAATGCACATGAAAACTAGTTAAATGGTTACAAAATCTAATAGACATGTAACAATAACGTGACCAAAAGAAATTTTTTTTTTTTGGCATGTTCTACGTAACGGCATATGTAATAATAACATTTTTCTGCTGCAATATTTATATAATTTAATTTTTGCTTATTCTGGTCAACAAACCAACCCATCTTCTCCTTCAATCATTAATAAATAATTCATTCTCTCTTTTAGATTTGCAACAACTCATAAAATGTAACCTCAAAACTATAAATCTCATCAACATGTCATCAACTGCTTACCACAAGATGTTAGCAAGTAAACTCAACAACCAAACTATCCTGACATCATCATCGTCCGACCAAGACCAAGACCAAGACCTCGACTTCTCCGATGTTTTCGGTCCCACTTCATCATCGTCAACCAATCCTAGTCTTCCACAAATCATCCACAACCGGTCCCACTCTTTCATCGGCCCATCACCTCGTTACACTCTCTCCAAACCACTTACTTTTCACCCCGAAGAATCCGAATCTGAATCCAAATTATCTGAAAACGAGTCTAAAGTTATTGAAGAAAAGAGTGAGTTAAATTACAAGATTGGCCCTGGGGATTTTGAGATCATGAGGATGATTGGTAAAGGGTCTTCTGGGAAAGCGTTTCAGGTTAAAATGAAAATGAAGGGTAAAAGGGTAATTAGTGGTGGTGATCATGAGGATGGGATATTTGCCATGAAGGTTATGAGGAAGGATACTATTATTAAAAATAATCATGTGGATTATATGAAAGCAGAAAGGGATATACTTACAAAAGTTGTACATCCCTTCGTCGTTCAGCTTCGTTTTTCTTTTCAGGTGCTCGTGTTTTGTTAGCTTCGCTACTTTTTATTCATAGTTGTAAAAATCCCGTCTAGACGTCATTAATCCTGATCAATCGTTAGTCAATATCCTAGCGACTAGTCACCGATCAAAATTGAAAATTTTATATATATGTAAAAATCATGCATAGACGCCTGATTAATAGCGTACCCCACCGTCTAGTCGCTGATTAATCGCTATTTGGTCAAAATTGATTAAAATTTAAAATTTTATATATGTAAAGTTTGGTATATGTATATCAGTGTTGTAAAAATCGCTAGTCGCTAGTCAGGCGGTGGGGTGGGGACTAGCGATTAATCAGGATTAGTCGTGATTAATCGGATGAGACTTGAATGTATAATTTTCGGTTTTATATATACACGCACACATTTTTATATGTAATTTTCAATTTTATATATACACGAACACATTTTGGCCGGAAATTGGTTGGAATCTCGCTGGAAACCGCCGATTTTGGCCGGAATCTCGCCGTAAACCACCGATTTTGGCCAGAACCTCATCAAAAAAAGCCGATTAAGTCCAACTAATCCTGATTTTGGCCGCATTTGACCATTGACCGATTAGCCCAAAATTAATCCGTGAAGTGGGGATTAGCGATTAATCGGCGCCTAGTCGAGATTTTTTGCAACACTGATGTATATTTGAAAAATTACATACAAATTCCAATTCGATTAATCACTATTAATCCGGTTAATCGCTTGTCCCTACCCCACCGCCCGACTAGCGTAGTACTAGCATATAGCGAGTTCTACAACACTGCTTTTATTTGCCCGCTTTTCGTCAATTTTGTTACTTTTTTTGCTCGTGTTTTGTTAATTTCTGTACTCTTATATTAATCACTGTTATTATGATTTAATTAAATATGTTATGCTTATGCATGATTACAGACGAAAACGAAGCTGTATTTGATCTTGGATTTTATTAATGGAGGTCATCTTTTCTTTCACTTATATAGACAAGGGATCTTTAGGTACATGTTCAATGTTTATACATCATGGAATGATTTATAACAATTGTAAGGTTATGTTAATATTTTTCCTTGGGTAGTGAGGATCAAGCGCGGGTTTATACTGCAGAGATTGTATCTGCAGTTTCACATCTTCACGAGAGAGGAATCGTGCATCGGGATCTTAAGCCTGAAAACATACTCATGGATGCAGATGGGCATGTAAATTAATAATTGTTTTTTTTAATATTAATTAAGTGCGACTGCGGTACTTAAGTCTTAACTGCTTATTCCTCAGGTTATGTTAACCGATTTTGGTCTGGCAAAGGAGATTGATGAATCAAGCCGATCAAACTCGTTGTATGGAACCACCGAGTATATGGCTCCTGAAATATTATTGTCCAAAGGGCATAATAAAAATGCGGATTGGTGGAGTGTAGGGATACTTTTGTACGAAATGTTAACCGGGAAGGTACAAAATTTATGCGGTTTTATGTTTATAAAAATGAGTTTTTATGATTTATGATAGTCTTTTTATTTCTTCCTTCAGCCACCATTTACACATTCCAACAGAAAGAAACTGCAAGAGAAGATAATAAACGAAAAAGTGAAGTTGTTACCGCGGTTAAGTGGTGAAGCTCACTCTCTGCTAAAAGGAGTAAGTTGAGCTAACCATGATTATGCTTTTGCTTATCTCCTTTAACCATGATACTAATTCAGATTAGGGGTGTTCTTCGGGTTTTTTGGGTCGGGTCTTCGGGTTTCAAAGTTTTAAATTCATACCCGAAACCCAACCCAAATCTCTCACGGTTTCTTCGGGTTCGGGTAATTCGGGTTCGGGTTGGGTTAGTCGGGTTTCGAGTATACTGGAAAAAATAACTACATTGCTAAATTTAAATGTAACATATTCTTCTTTACTTGTAATGTAAATAAACCAATAACAATACAAAAATAAACCATTAACACATCCTAAAAAGAGTAAAATTAACAAAGTTCAACCATAATAAACAAGACCGACATAATCGTCTTCAGTATGCCGTGATTTGGATGTTGGATTATAGCTGCTATTAGTCATAAATTGAAACATTAATAAACAATTAACAATCGATTCATATTTATGGTTTTAAACTAAAAGTTTATTCGGGATTTTCGGGTTGACCCGAATCCTAGAATTCGGACCCAAGAACCAACCCGAATTACTTCGATTGGGATTCGGGTTAGCCTTTTCTCGGGTTCGAGTTTCTTGGGTCGGGTTCAGGTATGAGTTTTCTCAGGCTGGGTTTCGGGTAAAAGTGACAGCCCTAATTCAGATTCATATTTTTGTTTTCAGTTGCTGCAAAAGGACCCGTCGTTAAGATTAGGAAGTGGGCCTCGTGGTGGTGACGAGATTAAAAACCACAAATGGTTTCGAACGATAAACTGGAAGAAACTGGAGTCAAGGGACTTGCAGCCAAAGTTCAAGCCGGATGTGAGCGGTGAAGATTGCACTGAAAATTTTGACAAGTGTTGGACTGCAATGCCCTTGGAGGACTCACCGGCTCCTACACCGACAGCTGGTGAGCATTTTAATGGTTATACTTATGTGGCGCCTAATCCTTGGCTTTCATCTCCTCGGGAAAGCAGTTGAGATGTGAGTTCATACACAATTTGTCGATTTTACCCGTTGTTGATCTGGATTGTAGATGTGTATATGTTTGTTTGATCAAATAAAGTGTCAAATAAATGTGATTTATAGGTTTACTAGTTGTAATGGCTTCTATTCCAAGTGTAAATTGGATAAGTAATTGTCTTTGTAACTCTTTTACCATGGTTAGTGTGAATGATAATATCATACTTTTGTTTACTAGCATGAAAATGCATATTTAGTAACATGGTAGGAAAATGCAGAGAAATGCAGAGACTTAAGGAGTGCAAAATAAATAATAAATAAAAAGACCAAAATGCCCACCAATTTAACACACATATTTAACAAAGTTAAAACGCCCTGCTTGCGGTGCGCACATATAATGTATATATGTGTGAACCCTTGGGTGGGCAAAAGTGAAATTGCACTAATTTTGACGTTATTTTACTAATCTCGTGAAAATAACGTTAAAAGTGGTGGAAGGTTAATCAGACATCATGTGGTGCCGTTGATAGCCGAAAGGCAAGGGTACATGCACCAATCAGCCTGTGTCCCGATGATTGAGTGCTATGTGCCTTATGTCCAAGGCTTGATGCAAAACTACTATTGAGCCAGGGGTCTCACCGGAAGCAGCCTCTATATTCTTACGGGGGTAGAGGTAAGACTGTCTACATCTTACCCTCCTCAGACCCTACCATAGCTTTGCTATTGGTGGGATATACTGAGTACGATGATGACGATGATGATGATTTAACAAAGTTAAAAGCTTGGAATTGATTGTGCGTGAAACGAAAGAACAGGGATTGAAATAATAAATTTTAAACTATTGGACTGAAATACGTATATATACGAATATTTAACAAACCACAAGGATGAGAACCTTAAAGAGAAACATGAAATAACATTGATAAATGATATTTTATCATTTTCATGTACAGAGAATAACTCAGGTCTAGCTCTTCCCAGGCGCCGAAATCTTTTGTATATTTACAAAGATTCTCCTTGACAAACATGAATAACTAACTCCTAAAGTTCTCGTCATATGAAGATAGTACAATCAAATAATCATGAAATAATTATATGAATATAATAGCGTAAGTAATTATATGAATATAATAATGTAATCACTTTCATATGTTGGTATTGTGAGATTGAAATGCCATAAAATGCATTTGATTCTAAAACAATTCGCTTTGGCTAGATCCTATCCAAAAGGAAACGTGAAATAAAAAGGATAACCAGGTATGAAATGTTTGTTGGATTGAATTTTTGTATTTAGTCCATCTTAAATTGCATATGTATGAATTAATGAATGTATGATGAATCTAACTTGTTTTAGTTGTGATCTCCAATTATATATATGGTGTTATGTATTGTAATCGTTGTCGATCCGTCAATAAAGAATACTTATTAGTTGTCACCCATGGATATAGGTCATTTTAGATTTTAGACCGAACTACATTAAATGCTCGTATTCATTTATTGCTAGATTGTAACAATGTGATGGGTGGTTGTTGAAAAAAATAAATAAATAAATAATCAAGAGTCGTATTAATGAAACTAATGGTATTGTTTGAAGTTTCACATTAAATAGATAAACTCTCAAAAAGCCAAAATACCGTTTTGGAATGTGAAGTAGCTATACTTAAAAATTCCACAAGTACCAACATATGTTTGAGAAAACCAAAGGAATGACTTAATATGCAATAAATGGATGAAATAAAAAAAAAGTAGATGTTATAAAGATAAAGGACCATTTTTTATAAGTCTGTGCTCTATATAAACAGTTAGTTAGTGCTTGAAAGAACACAACCCTTGGTTTTCTTTGAAGAGGTAGAGAGGTCCTCTTGTCTTCTACTTAATTTTTTCGTTATTTGTTGTTCTAAGTTGTATTTTATTTTGAGTGTAAGAATGATCTATTTTAAAGTGATGTCTTAATCTTCTTAATCTGAAGATTCATCAAAAGTTATGTCAAAATATTACATCTATAACATTTAAACTGAGGCTTATATTATATATATCATGACATACACATTTCTGCTTGTTTTGTTTTATTTTTTAACTGTTACATATGATAACCTCTCAATATTGCCTTTTGTTACCGGAATATTAAAGCAAAGAAGCTCACAAGGTGGTCAAGAAAACCATGGCTGATGATAAACAGAAGCTTACAATTAGCAAAGATGATGAAATTGTTCAAGAGACTGAAAAATGTGCTGCTTCTGATGATTCTAAATATGTTGAAGTGGATGATGCTTTGATCAAAGATGATGAATTTCAACCACTGCTAAATTCATTGGCTCCTAAACAGCTTGACATGGGTGCATTTTCTAGTCTTTTTGGTTTTGATGGACCGAATATTGCGATGTTAACCGATGCTATAAACAAATCAATGCAAACACTTGTCCCTTTCTAGAGGAAATCGAATACGATCCTGATAATTTTACGGATGACGTCTTTGGTTTTGACAACAGTGAAGAACTTGAGTCACTGCAAGCTTATTTTGCACCTGTAGAGGATTTGGACTTTAATGGTATGTTACAACACATAGTTGATGGATCAAATCATCATACGAGGACGCAGACCGACACGCTTAAAGATATTTATGAAATGGTTACCATTGGTCTCGGACGCGGGTGACGTAAGAAGAGATCAGCTTCAAGTAACATCCAGTGATGGTGCTCAAAGAATGGTTGAACTTGCTTATTGGTATAAGATTCCTCTTAGGTCAGCTTCTGGTGAAAAGGTCAGATTGCGAGATGATACGTTAACATTTGTTCGTGCTGTTACTTGTTTCCCACATTTGGCAAGTTTAATATTGTTTAAAAAAGAGGCATGTGCAAAGAATGGTGTAGAATCTGTTTTAGCTTCTGAGCAACTACCCGAACCAATGAAGCACGTTGGTTTTTGCGGTTTAGTTCCGAAGAATTGTGACCCTGATTTGATGAAGGCTTATGTGTATGCGCACGCTGCGTATATGGTTGATTTGGGCAAGTTGGTTAACCTGGATGATAAGAGGAGTTTGAAACAAATGGTTTTAAGTCAAGTTGAGTGTTCTAAGGCTGGAGTTCTTTATAAGGTACCATATGATGATGAGTTTAGAGTTGGTATTTTAAGAGCTGTTGGGTTGACAGATGCTGTGGTTTTCAAGAAGATTGTGGATGTTTGTAATAATGTGTGTAAGGTTGTTGGAGAGCCGGAGCTAGACTTTGCAACGGCGGAGAAGAATCATATTAAGAATAATATGGTGTGTTTTTTTGAAGAAGAGAATAAGGATTTGGTTGCTGGTGAGCATGCAAAGGCTTTGGCTGATCATAAGAATGAGTTGCTTGCTTCCAAGGATTAAATGTTGTTTGAACCTACATTATATGTTAGTTGTTGGTTGTTTTGTCATTTTAATTTTATGTTTAATCAGTCGTGTTTTGAATCTCATGAAGGAAATTTTGTTATGTGTTTTTGATATTGTTTTGTTATCTTTGTTGGTACCAGGTCCTTTCTTATTCGATTATTAATCTGAGTTTAACACTAGGTTTATATGTTTGGGTTGAACAAAGATATGCAGAGAAATAGAAAGAGATAATGGAAAAGATAATTTATTCATTAAAAGACTTTGGCTATATATAGCCTACTGACTCAACTACAACCACACAAAATATGGAGGAGTTATTCAAAACAAACTCTAGACCCATGCATCCATAACGTTCATATCCCACCTAACTTGGTCAACCTAGGACTACTCCAACAACTCACCTAACATGACCACTAACCAAAACAACCTAATATACTAATTAATTAAACCAAAATGATAAAAACAATAATAAAAACCATAAGTCAAGATTAATTCCAACAATCTTTCATGGTTTAAAATCATACATAGTTATACCTCATTATTCTGAAGATGAAGGTAGTGATGAACCATAATTAAACTAGCTAGAAGTATAAAAGCCTCTAATTAAATGGTTTCATCACCATAACACTCTAAAAGCATTTAAAATTACCCCGTTTTGGAATGTGAATCATTGTTTTGAAATATCACAATATGTTAGACCATGTATAGTAAAATCTAGACACTCACGGGTATTTTGTGTCATTTGATGTCTAGTCACATTTTGGGCATTTTCTGCAAGTAGTGGGTGGTTCTTCACTTTTCAATTGAAGCTAAGATTTTGAAGTTGATTTGTCAAAACTCAAAGCTACTTGCTTTCAAACATTAGGTGATTTGCATCTTACAGATGCCCTAAGATTAAGAGTAAGCCAATGCCTGTTAGAGAAACATGCAAGATGATAGATTACTAGATTAGTGGTCCACTCATAAGGCTTTCATGCACTCTTGAGTGATCATTTATTCCTAGGAAAGCAAAACTACCTGCTTTCAAACGGTACTATGAGATGTCTTTTGTTATATTGGAATTTGAAACATTTTTTTTATAGTTTTAGTAATGTTGTAGCAAGGTTCACTTGAATGGAAGTTTTGGGATTTTAGATCCATGAGTGTTCTAGTTCAATAAAAAGACAATTTTGAATTTTGTTGCAGCCTTTTTGTTCTTCTATCTTGTGGGAGATGATATTTGATCCTCATTGTAGCATTATGTGATACTTAACTCAAACATAGCTTTTTTTGGTTGTGATATTATTGTTAAATCTTTTACTTTTCACAATTTATACTAAACTGATACTGACTTTCTGTTTTTTTTCACCATTCCTACCTCTTGTAAGGCTTAAACCCTATTCTTTGTTAAATAACACCAACATCTTTATCACCACACCACAAGGGTTGAGACATACTGGACTAATATATACATTGGAGATGTAAATTTAGAGGTGATGTTAAAAGATCGAATAAAGTTATAAAAAAAATGAATTATCTTTTATTAAAAATTCGCAAAATTTTGCAACGTTGTGTACACAAAGTTGGTGTAGCACACATTTTGATGATTTTGCTTTCTTTTTTCTTTTTCTTAACCTGATAAGCCCAAACTTGTTTAGGTTTAATTAAAAAAATTAGAATCTAAATTAAAAAGAAAAAATTCCTAAAATGGACATGCTTTGAAAAGAGATTCCACTTTTGTCCCCCAAATTTTAAAATTTCAAAAATGTCTCCCTCTAACTCATTTTTGACGATGTGTTAGGAAGTTTAACACATCTTTGACGACTTGTTTTAACATATCGTCAAAGATGCGTTAGAGTTCTTAGCACATCGTCAAAGATGAGTTAGAGGAAAATATTTTTGGAATTCTAAAATTTAGGGGACAAAAGTGGAATCTATTTCCATAGTAGGTCCGTTTTGGAAATTTTGACTATACCCATTTTTTGCAAAAACTTGAAAAAAAGATTAGGCGTCACATGGTGTGAAATGTCCATGGAAAGGGCTTTTAACTACACATGGTAAAAGACTAAATTCATTGTAATATACATGAAAGAGGAAGAGAACATGAATTTAGAATTGAAGATATAGTCATGGGTCCTAATGAAATCCAGGCCAAAATTAATTACATCAAATGGATGGGACTCTTAAAATAGCGTTTTGGAATGTGAAGTAGCTAGTGCTTTAAATATTCTCACAAGTACCAACATATGTGCACCCAATTAAAGTTACCACAGAAAACAAAAGTGAAGATGGTTGAAAGATGGAGGATTGTTCTTGAAATTTAATAACCATATAAACAGGTGCTTACTACATACAAGAAGAACATAACCGTCAATTCTCTTTCAAGAGGTAAAGAAGCCCTGTAATGGTTTTACAGTGATATTTTAATGTTCTTTATAGTTTTGTTACTTTTTTCTTGTTTTGCCTTATATGTTCTCTTGGCCATTTTAATATATTCTCACAGTTGTCTTATATTTGGATCAACATTTACAATTCTGCTTGTTTTGTATATATTTTACTTGGCATATTAAAGAGTGTCAAAATTGCTCATGTATCCAGATATCAAAAGCAAAAGAAAGAAAAGCAGTAGCACACAAGGCGCTCAAGAGAACCATTAACCATGGCTAATGAACTGGATCATGCTATAACTTTTTACCCTCATTTGGCAAGTCTTTTGCTGTATAAAAAACTTAGATTTCCAAAGAATGGTACAAAATCTGTTTTAGCATCTGAGCAGCTACCCGATGCAATGAAGCATGTTGGTTTTTGTGGCTTAATTCCCAAGTGTTGTGACCCTTATTTGATGAAAGCTTATGTGTATGCTCATGCTGCATATATGGTTGATTTTGGTAAATTGATCAACCCTGCCGCATATAATATTAGTGACCCTAGCTAGTGTTATTGATCACCCTGAAGGACCATACATGACCAAATAGAAACTCAAAAGTTGTTTATAGTTAACCAGATCATAATCCACAAAGCATTGGTTTACCATTATCTCCTTTCCAGTTTAATTTCCATTACATTGGTAAGCATTCATGTGGGATTTAGATAAACTCCAGAAAATTTAGGTTTAAAAAATATAACATTCTCAAAATTTCAAACTCATAATAAACAAACCACCAAACCGCAGGGACTAAACTTGTAATTGTGCAAAATGACTGATGGCGCGAGAACCCTGACGGTCCGTCAAGTATCCACGAAGCAAATAATCGTGTTATGACACATGGAAGATAACGATCAACTAGATGTCGACACATGGTGCTTAGTAACTACCCGACGTATCATCGGAGGGCCGCTAAAGGTTCATCACGGCTGAAGAGATACCCATTTATGACAGATTTTGGCACGTGACAGTCTACATGAATTTTTAGTGAAAACAAAATAAATGTAAGGAAATTGATAAATGAAACATGTGTAATTAGTGGTGCATAAATCGGGTTTTTTCTACTACCAGGGTTCGGGTATGAAACCGATTTCGGTTATGATTGGGTATTGAAAAATCTGGCATTGAGAGAAATCGGGTAGGGTATAATCGGGTCCGCGTATTGGAACCGGGTTTTAATACCCAGTTTTGGATTTGTAATTATTTATTCATTTATAAATTTGTTTAAACTTTTAATTTGCTTTGTAATTTATAAAAATAATTAAACTATATTACAAAAACCATAAATTCACTTACAAATTATTTACTTAATAATATGCATTTTTAAAAACTTAAACATAAAAGTTGCGAAGTAAACATAAAAATATACTACAAAAACTCATTTATTATTTCGGGTATTAGAAAATTGGTATCGGGTATACACGTGTATGGGTATAGGGTATGCCCGGTTCCGGATATATACGGGTATAAATCGGCTACGGTTTCGGGTATGGGTATTGAGCTCAAAAGGCATACCCTATCCATACCCTACGAGTAGGGTCGGTTCCGGTTTCGGGTATTGAATACCCAGGTATTAAAAAAACCGGTTCCGCATGGGACACCAGATTTTGCCTATAAATAGCAAGGTCGGGATCTCACTCTTGGCATCCCACAACTCAGTTCCTTCTCTCTCTAAAACATCTCACTAGAATCCCAAATTCGTATTAACGATCTGCCTCGATAAACTTGTCCCGAGCCCTCGTTTGTGTACCACCATTTCCTCGAAGTTCGTGCCACCCTCCACCCTCATTCATCAAGAAGGTGTTGCTATAATGGCGAGGAATCTCGAGAATCGTACCCTCAAGTGTTGAAGGTTTGGCGTTCATCGATTAGCGTGTCGAGCAAAGTAAAGCGGCGTTGGAGTGCTGCTCAAGTCCCTAGGAATTTCGGTACGCCACTAAGGTTAGGCGTAATATCGAATTCAATATAATTTAATATTATATTCAAGGCTTAGGCCTTAAGTCGAGGTTATACTCGATACCTCGATAAAAGAAAAGAAAAAAAAACATAACAAAGAAATGAATGAAAAAGTGAATGTTGAATATGTGATAACATATATATGTGTGTAAGTATATATGTATATATTCTTTGTTATGAAAATATTATTTAATGAATAAAGAGTATTCTTAAATAATAAAAGATTACGTTTCTTGGAGAAGAAGAAACGTCGGGTTCTGAATATAAACTAAAGGTTTATAATTTACTTTTAAACAAGAGGTTTTCAAGTAAATAAGAATTGAACTAGAGGTTCAATCGAGGATTGAGATATAAGACTAAAGGTCTTAAGCCGGATCGTGTATCCAACTAACAAATATTTATACTCGTAACTATAGGTTCGAGATAAAGAAAGGGAAAGACCCTTGGACGGTGAGTGAAGCTGATCTAAAAGAGATAAGGTGAATACGCCCCCAAACTTTTAAACTTGTTTTCAAAAGAGTCAACTTGTTATATGAAATTGTTTACAAGGAACTATGTGTTCCTAAAACCGTTATAACTATGGGTATAAACCTAGCCCTCAGGCTGTGGTATACATATGTCTGGATCCGTACATAGGTGGTACTATGCGATGTATGGGCATGATCGCACCACCCTTGGTCGTAGGACGCTCTCCTGCAGGGAGTACGGCCGTATGTGTATATTTATGGGTACTTAATGAAGTCAAACGCTGCGGTGTTTGTGAGGTGACCTAGCGTAGAGGCTCTAGTCTATAATGTGTTATTTGACTTGATTATTTCCTAAGCCACGTTGGGCCTAGGCAGGCGTAGCCTCGAGGGGTAATTAAGTAAAAGAAAGTATTTTTGCGTCAGCGTGTTCACCAGCATTCGTTGCTGACGTATTTTATTACATTTTGCAGGTGAACAAGATTAGCACTTAGAATGTCGAAGTGCTATTGATATATCCGATGGCTCGGATTTCTTTTGTAAACTTAAATATATGGTGGTTTGTAAAACATAAACAAGTAATCTTTTGTACAACTTAACGGGTGTATTTATAACCCCATTTTTTGATTTTAAATATAAATATTACATTTTCGATCCTAAAGTTTATAAGTCTTCCGCAATTAAACGTAACTCTGATTTATTTACAATCACGATACCAACTTATGGGTCATACTCCTAGGCCCTAGACGGGGGTGTGACATGTATGTAGCTCATACTTGGTTTATACGACTAATCACAAAGTTTCATAATTAATAATCGATTCAAATTGCACACTTGCCACAAACTTTTTGTTGTTCGACACCATTCATGTCATAGCTACCTTAAGGTAATAAGAAAACCGAGTTAAGTGCAATTTTAGTACCTGTGATTTAGTCAACTATGCAACTTTAGTACCTATTTTTTATTTTATGCAAATGGCTACCCCAGTTTCAAAATACTTGCATTTTTAGTACTTTTTTTCTAACCCCGTTAATTTTTTCCGTTAAGTCAGGTATTATTTGGTAACTTCGTTATTTTCTTTGTTTTTTTCTTTACTTTTAAACACTTATATCTTGTAAACCCTAAATCCCCTTTATCAAAACATCAAAATCCAAATCCTAAATTCTCAAATATCGTAAAAATTCAAACCCTATGATGATATGAAGAAAGAGTTTAGGGATTTAGGATTTGGATTTTGATGTTATGATTGTGGATTTAAAACCACGAAGTATAGGTTTTTTTTAGTCAGATCTGAAACGTCAAATAACTTGAGTTGACTATAATCCCGTTAGAATGAAAGGTTTGGGGAGAGATTGATACAAACGTCAAATAGAAGGGTAGTTTTCAGAAATCATATTAGGACACACATTACACATGTGTTATATAAGAAGCTGTCGGAAAAATCGACTACAATAATATTATCCATAACTTATAACTTATTATCGCCGCGTCGTGAAATTGAATCGTGAAATGGCGTCATGGCTTTCGAGAACAACATCGCTGGTGGTCGGATCGAACCGCTGCTTACTTGGCCGCGAACCGCCGGTGAAGGTAACCCAGTTTTCGCCACCAGCGGTTCAAAAGTCGATCACGGGTCAATCCATATCTGTTGGGTCAGGTGGTTTGTTTTCTTTGATCTAATGCATTGTTTAGATATTATTATTTTATTTTATGTTTTAGCATATGTAAAAATATATTAGTGTATAATGGCTGACTATATAATAGCAAATTTTAAGTTGGCTCGTTTCGATCTTTATTTCTAAAGCTCCGTAAGTTAAATGAGCTGGAGTCGAGCTTTAGAATTAAAGATCGAAACGAGTTGAGCATGAGCTCTGCGTAAGTTAAACGAGCCGAGCTCAAGTAAAATGAGTCTGGAGATGCGGAGCTTGAGCTCGACTCATTTAACTTACGCAGGGCTCATGCTCGCCTCGTTTCGATCTCTATTTCCAAAGCTCAAGCTCGACAACTCGTTTAACTTACACCGAGCTCGAGCTCGAGTTCGGCTCGTTGTGATCTCTATTTCCATGCTCGATCTCAGACTCGTGAGTAGTTTTCGAAGCTCTGGCTCGGCTTTTATTTATGAAGAAACACTAAGTGACCCGGGGCAGATTATGGATAATCTGGGGGTTAAGTAATGTTTCCCACGAGGATGAGGTCCAGCAGAGAAGGTTGTTCTTCAGGTGACCTGCAAAACAGACACCGTAAGCTCGTCACTGAGAAGGGGGGGGGGTTCCTCCTTGTGACCACCATCCGGCGTAAGAATCAGACTAGATTGCTCTGAATATAAGTGTATATTAAGAGATTGCTAGATAAGAATGAGATATCAGATGATGTCCTTACCATTCCAAGGTGTTGGAGTATTTATAGCCGAAGGTAGGTTTCCTAGAAGGTACAGCCGGCTGAATAGTATTCCTGTTCTACCAACAGTGGACTACGCACAGGGCATGCTGGTTGGTGGATAGACTACGGCCGACAGTAACAAGGTCGGCTGTACACTGTTCCTTTACTGCCGGCTATGCACTGTTCCACCAACTGTAGGCTGCGCACGTCCCATAGTAAGGGTTGGTGAGTAGGCAGCGGCTAATAATGACAAACAGTACTAGAGGGTGCTCCTCCTCGTACTGTTGTCGGTGAGCTGTTACCCTGTGATTGGTTCATGGGCTGTTCCGGTCAGATCGTCTGTTCTGCCCATACCTTAGTAGGTATAGTACAAAAGATCTTCCAGAAGCATACGGACTGGCTCATTTAGGCGGGCGTATTCCCGCCTTGCTCATTCCTTCATGTGACTACTGAAGTAGCTAGTGCCTTGTGCGTGTAGCCTTGCTGTTAGTGCGGGTAGCCTTCCCTGATGGCTTGTATCCAAAACTGCGGGAACAGGCGAGGTACTTCAATTGGGAGGCTTTCCCTGCGGGTACAGCTGGCGTACTGCGCGTAAGGTTTTCTCTGAGCATGGTGGGTCCTGCGGGAGCAGTTGGTCGTTGCGCAGACGTCCCTGTTCAAGGTGAGTCTTGCGGGTCCAACTGGGCTCTGCTGGGACCTACCTCTTCAAGTCCCCCCAGTCCAATGTTCTTCTCATGAATTATTAATAAGTGAGGTGAACTTTTGGACTTAGCAAGGGGTTTTGAAAAGGGGTTTTTAGTTTTTAGGTTTTCCGTGGGGATTCTTCCCGCGGTTTTCCTGATGTCACGCAGAAATTCCCGACTTTTCTGCTTGATCTTTGGGTATGAAGCGGGTAGGTTTGTAACCTCCTCGCAAGTCAGGAGCGTTGAGTCCCACTTGTGTGGATTCTCCATGGGGTTTTGGTAGTTTTCAACATATTGATCAATTATGCTAAAACCACCAATTCCATCTTGGAGTTTCAAACAATATAGTTCTCGACGTTCCCGTCATGCGGGGTTGTTATTCCTGTTTCCGCAAGCATGGCCCAGAAGATCCTTCTTGGTTTGAATTCCCTGCAGAGTGCTAAGTATGTGAAGGGTTTTGCCTTGACACTGTACCCGCACTCGTCTTACGGTTACTTTATTTCCAAGGTA
The DNA here is from genome assembly GCF_021521415.1 of Bidens hawaiensis. Classification (NCBI taxonomy): domain Eukaryota; kingdom Viridiplantae; phylum Streptophyta; class Magnoliopsida; order Asterales; family Asteraceae; genus Bidens; species Bidens hawaiensis. The sequence continues at coordinate 353,727 of NW_027493456.1, read as the reverse complement.
TTCCTGGTGTCAATTCCCTGCGGGTGCTAAGTATGTGAAGGGTTTTGCCTTGACACTGTACCCGCACCCGTCTTATGGTTACTTGGTTGCCAAGGTAAGGGGTATTTTCCCGCCTAATTTTGAATCTTTTTTTTTTGAATTTTTTTTTTTTTTTTTTTTGAAATTCGAAGAGTTGGTGAAAGGATAAGAACAGTCCAAACCTCTGAAACGTCGTGCGACGGTTTCTTCTGACTGTGTCAGGACGTGCAGGAAGTTATGGTGACGTGACAGTACATGGTCATTCCAGACGCCTTTTCAGGCGCGTGGGCGCGATTTTTCGGGCGCGTGGCCGCGAAATTAATGGTACGCGTCCTTTCAACAGCTGTTGCCAGCTTGCTTTTTGCCACGTGTCATAGTTTCATTGCACCTTCGATTTCTCTCTCTTCCGCATTAATTTCATCGCATTAATTGCGATTAGTATATAAAGGGGGAGAGGGTTCTTTGTAATCCACACTTTCACTTTTCTTCTTCATCTTCAAAGCGATTTCCGGCGAATACTCAACTTTTCAGTCGAGCATTCTCTCGAAATCGTTTTCTTCTTTCATCTGCAAGATGTCTTCTCACGATCTCGAAGCTACAGCCCAGGAGGCTGGGGTGTTCACCGATGACAAGAGTACTGATGGCGAGTGCCAGTGTGCTCTGCCTGTCGATCTGTACCAGTACATCATCAGGAAGTTCATGCTCGAGTCTCTCGAGCCTGAGTTTCCTGAACCCCATCAGACGGTGTATGATGCCCCCAGAGGCAAGATCGGGGTATATGCTGCATTCTTTGTTTATGGGAACCTTAGGTTCCCATTGACAAAGTTTGTGTACCGTGTCCTGGAGAGGCACGGTGTGCACCTGATCGAGGTGCACCCGATGGCGATCGCGAAGATTCGCCACTTCGAGTGGGTGTGCCGGATTCTGGGCATTGAGCCCTTCGTCGACCGCCTGATGACCTTTTACTCTTGGAGGTGCATCCAGGGGTGGTATACGCTGATAACCCGAATCAAGGGTTTGAAGATTTGCGCAACCGAGCGCAGTCTTCGTTCGTGGAAGAGGGAGTTCTTCTACCTCTCTGCTCGCGCCATCCCCCTTGCCATGAAATTTAAGAATGGGCAAGCTCTCCCAAGCCTTCACGCCTCCAACTACCAGGAGGCGGAATGGTTCTCGAAGATATCCCAGGTCCAATCTCCGGTTTACCGGTTTGCGGAGTCCGGGATGGTGATGCTCGGGATGAGCCGGGTGTGGAAGGATGCGGATGCGCGAAAGATCCCGATCGTCCTCGAATACGGTTCGAACTCTGTTCCTTATGGTATGCTCTGTTTCTTTTTGTTGATTTAGAATCTCTTCTAACTTTTTTCCTGTTTATTTCAGAGGGGAACGACTTGCAGTCGCTCCTGCATCCGCGGGAGGCTGACAGCCCCGCTCGGATGGGTACTCGTGCTCTAGACGAGAACGAGTTGCCCATCCTAGAACAAACGGCGGATCGATTTGTGGAGGTCTACCCGCTAGGCCACGAGATCCTGAGCGCCAGGCGGCCAGGTAAGGCGCTATTCAACCCTCGACCCCTCAATGTTGAAACCTCTGCTGGAATTCCTCTAATCGTATGTTCTGATGAGGAATCCGCAGATGGTCCTCCGTTGGTGCGGAAGAAGAAGGCTGCCGGCGGGAAGGGGAAGGAGAAGGTGGCCTCCACTGCCGATCCAGTGCCTCGGTCTGACTCAGAGGCCAAGAGCGAGGAGGTGGCGGGGAACCCCGGTGGTGATAAGACCACTGCTCCGGAGGCTGCGACGATTGTCACCTCCGGAGAGCCCAGGATGACAACGGTGACCGGCGTGAAGAGGCCGGCTCCATCGGGTTCATCCCCGCCTGTCCGCACTTTTAGGCTCAAGAAAACCCGTAAGTACAAACTTTATTTTTAACTTCATAGATTTCCATCATTAATACTTCTTCTTTGTGCAGGCGTGGATGTTGACGCATTCCAGGGTGGAGCGGGGAGGAGTACCCCCTCGCCAATGACGGTAGGCCTGGTCAGTCTACCTGAGGCGACGACCCAGGCGGCTGCGCCTGCTTCCGCTGGTTCAGTTGCTCATTCCATTGAGCCAACTGTTCCAACTGTGATGACGTCACCGCCGGCTGTCAGTGCCATTTTTACAGCATCTTTCACTGAGCCGGCGGTTACTTTTGCTGCGGACTCTGCAACGGCGACCGCGGCGGCCGCGGCGGCCTTCACCATGCCTCCTCCGTCATCGGCAACGACGGCCGATCCTTCAGGTATGCATGGGGCTTCTGGCCAACCTCTACCTCCTTCCCATCTACCTGACCTTTTGGACGGATTTCCCTTAGGTTCAGGTGATGGGTTTGGCGGCTATCGGCCTGTTATTGACCCTACAGGTACGTAGGGTTTTTTTTTTTGGCCTAATTTTTATTTATTTTTTATATCATCTTTTCCTAACTGCTTTTTGTTTTTTGCAGTGTCGGATTCCAATGAAGTGTATGTTCCACGATGGAACATCCGCCGAGGAACAACCCTTCGCACACCTGTGGAGTGCGTGGAGTGGGCTCGTCACGCAGCTCCCAGTGGTGCGTTGGGGGAAGCCATGGCTAGCTACCAGGAGGGTAGGCTAACCAATGAGCTTCGGGTTCTCCTGGCCAGGATGCAGCCGCGCGTCGAGCTGCTTTGTCGTGAAAACGACAAGTTAAAAGCAGCTCGTATTCAAGAAGTAGCTCAGGCGCGGGCTGTCCGGGAGGAGAATAGGAGGCTCTCCGCCGCGGCCGCGGAGAAGGAGAAGGCGTTCAAGGCCCTTGAAGTTGAGGTTCAGGCCCGTCTCGAGGCCCGTTCCAAGGCTGCCCAAGCTGTTAACGAACAGCTTCGGCTGGCTAAGGAAACTGCTAGGAACGCAACTGAAAGGGCCACCAAGGCTGAAGCTGTTGCTGAGCCTCTACGCCTCGAGAATGAGGAACTTAAAGCTAAATTAGAGGCGCTCCAACAGGCTCATGATGCCTTGGCGATGGAGGACGCGAAGAAGCTCCAAGAGATCCTGGACCAGAGGGGCGTGCTTGACCACACTGAGCGGAAGCTAAAGGGCGTCGAAGAGGCTGCTGCAAAGGAAGTGTTGCTTGCCAACTTGAATAAAAGTGAAGCCGAACGCGCCTGTACCCAAGCTCAAGCCGCCCTCCAAGAAGCTCTGGTTGCCAAGGAATGGCTTCTTCGAGAAGCGTTGTCTCAGGTAAGCTTTTCATGTTTTTACGCTTTTTTTTGTAAATAGAAAAGGTTTTGATACTTGTATTTTTTTTTGTAGGTTGTGCATCGGGTCTTCACGGAGACATCTTATGACGATGCTATGAGCACAGCCCTCAACGCTTCTCATGAGGATGGGGAAAAGGCCGGCTTCCTGCTTGGTCTAGGGTTTGTTGAGAAAGGCATCCCGCCTTCCAACTTCCCTTTGTATAATGTGGATACTGAAGCTGTTTATGACCAAGCAGTGAATCAGTATGCCGCCTTCCCGCATCCGGTGGTGGAGAAGGTAAACGAAGTCGCTGCTGCTGATGATGTGCTAGCTATTCTTAAAGCTTTCCTTGAACCGCCACGCTCTACTGATGGTGCGGGTCCAAGTGGAAGTGGTCCTGAAGCATGATCCTGAAGATCCCTCTCCACCATTAGCGTAGATTTTTGTTTTTGTATAGCTTCTTTTGTATGCGGGTATGCACCCATCAATCTTTGTAATATTTGAACTTTGTGGAATAAAGATTGTGTTAATCCCTTGCCTTGTTTATTTTACGCATGTTTTGATCTAACTTAGCAATTTCTTTAGTACTTAGATAAGTTAACTTTTTAACGTGGTAAATTATAAGTTTGTTTCGCTTCCTCTTTCATGATTGTGCGGGTATGACCGTCACTTACACTTAGTAGGATGGCTTAACTTTACTTATATCTGACCTGCGTGGAAGTTTTCCTCATCTTTTCCTTTGAAATTTTCTAAGTGTTCAGAATAAGTTAACCTTTGGACGTGGTAGATGATAGGTTGAAGTTTTGCTTCCTTGTTCGTGATTGTGCGGGTAAGACCGTCACTTGCACTTACAAGGATGGCTAAACTTTACTTACATCTGACCTGCGTGTAGGTTTTCCTTAAAACTTGAGATTTTTAGCGTTGTGTTTATGCGGGTTTTGCCGCCTTCCACACGTAACGACTTACTTCTTCCCCCATTTATGCGGTGAATACCGGCACATCAGTGTGGGAAGTTCATAAGTATAAAGGTAAGGCTATCAACACATTGTGAAAGGAGAATCATTTCCATTAGAAGTGGCTATAGGCCTTTTCTTTACAAGTTTGGAATTGATCTACATATAACATTTGCGTAATTGAGCTCCATTCCATGATCTTGGGATGGGAGTGTCATCGAGCCTTTCGAGCCGGTATGCGCCCTTTCCCAGAACTTCTTTGATAATGTATGGCCCTTCCCAGACCGGGGCCAGCTTTCCTGGGCGTTCTTGGTTCGAAGCCTCGTTGTTACGCAGTATGTAGTCTCCTATATTGAAGTTGCAGAGTTTTACCCGCGTGTTGTAGTACTTTTGCATTTGTCGCTTGTAGTTCTCTTCACGTACTGCGGCTAAGTCTCTGCGTTCCTCGGTTAGCATAAGGTCCAACCTTCTTTCCGCATCATTGTCTTCTGGCTGAATCAAGACCCTTGGTGAGGGTAAACCAATTTCGACCGGGACCATGGCTTCAGTGCCATAAGTGAGACTGAACGGGGTTTCTCCCGTACTGGCCTTCTTCAGCGTTCTGTTTGCCCAAAGGACGTGCGGTAGCTCGTCCACCCAGCCGGATCTATGTTCCAAGAGTCTTTTCTTTATGCCTTCGACGATGCTCTTATTTGCTCTTTCCACTTCACCATTGCCTTGCGGGTGTGCCACTGAGGTAAAGGTGTGGGCGATTTGAAGTTCTTTCAACCACTGTTGTAGCTTCTTGTCAGCAAAGTTGGTGCCGTTATCGCTCACCAAATTCTGTGGAAGTCCAAAACGACAAATAATAAATTCCCAAATAAATTTTTTGATATGTTTCGCGGTTGTTTGGGCTAAGGGTTTTGCTTCTATCCACTTGGTGAAGTAGTCGATGGCTACCACTAGGAACTGAACATTTCCTGCTGCTGTAGGAAATGGGCCTGTCACATCGATGGCCCACTTCTGAAAAGGCCATGAAGAGGTGACTGGAACAAGTTCATTCTTCGGGCGGTGCGTGTTGGGTGCGTAGAGCTGGCAAGACCTGCATTTTCTGATGTATGCCAGCGCATCCGTATGCATCCCCGGCCAAAAGTATCCCGCGTTGTTTAGCTTAGCTACAACAGCGCGGGGACCTGCGTGTACTCCACAGATGCCTTCGTGTACTTCCCTTAGGAGGTAGTCAGCATCTTGGTTGTCCACACATCTTAAGAGTGGGCCAAGAAAGTTACGTCTGTAAAGGATGTCATCGATGAGTTGATAATTCAGTGCTTTACAGCGTAGTTTTCTTGCCTGTGTTTTTGACTTTGGTAGTGTACCTGCCGCAAGGTATTTTATTATTGGTGTCATCCACGTTTCTGTACCGGTTTGGATGACACAAATTTCCTTGTGCGGGACCGAAGGTGTCTCGAGGAGTTCAATGCGGATATCCTTTCCTAAGTGGGTGAAGGCTAATGATGCAAGCTTGCTTAACGCATCCGCAGATTTGTTTTCACTTCGCTTGACGTGTATGACTTTGCAGTCGTTGAAATCGCGCATAAGGGATTTTGCTTGTGCGAGGTACAGGGCCATTGTGTCGTTCACGGCCGTGTACGTCCCGTTGATTTGATTGGCTACTAACATGGAATCCACGTGGGCTTCCAAGTTTTTCACTCCCATCTTACGCGCAATTCTCAGCCCAGCCAAGAATGCCTCATACTCGGCTTCGTTATTCGTACTTGGAAAATTCAGTCGAATAGCGTAAGTGTATTCTTGGCCTGCTGGGTTGGTTAGTTTCAGCCCTGCGCCTGAACCCTCGTTACTGGCTGCTCCATCAGTGTAGAGTCGCCAGACATCATTGATGTCTTGTGCTGGAGAGGGTTGAGCCTCTTCCTGGCACTCTTTTTCCCGCGATGCAGGCACTTCCGCAATAAAGTCGGCCAAAACCTGGCCTTTTATGGCTGGTCTTGGCTTATACTTTATCGCGTACTCCCCCAACTCAATTGCCCATTTGGCTAGGCGTCCCGATAACTCGGGTTTGCCTAGAACGTTTGCAAGTTTGAAGTTGGAGAGAATGGTGATTGGGTGACCCTGGAAATATCGTCTTAACCTGCGTGAAGCGTGTATAAGTGCTAAGACTAATTTTTCGAGGGTAGAGTACCGGGTTTCTACGTCTGTTAGGATACGGCTGACATAATAGATTGGCATCTGGATGCCTTTTCGCTCTACTAGCAGGACTGCCCTGGTTGCTCTATCTGTTGCGGAAAGGTATAGGGTTAACTCCTCTCCCGCTTTTGGTGCTGTGAGCGTTGGGAGTTCGATCAAGCGTGACCAAATCTCCTGAAAAGCTGCTTCCGCTTCTGGTGTCCAGCGGAAGTGCGTTTTCTTTAAACAGTTTCTCAACGTTGACACGAAGGGAAACGACTTATCCGCGTGGTTTGCCAAAAAGCGATTAAGTGTCACTAGTCGTCCATTCAGTGTCTGAGCCTGTTTGATGGTAGTAGGTGATTCCATTTTGATAATGGCTTCGACCTTTTCAGGGTTCGCTCTGAAGCCATCTTTAGTGACGATGACCCCCAAGAACTTCCCTTCTTCCATTCCAAAGGCACACTTGCTCGGGTTGAGCTTCATGTTTATCTTCCTGAGCGTGTTGAAAGTTTCTTCGATGTCTATCAACATCGCTTCTGGGTCAGGGCTTTTGATGACCAAGTCATCCATGTAGACTTCCAAGTTCCTCCCGATTTGGGCATGAAACTGGTTGTCCATCTGGCGTTGGTATGTGGACCCGGCATTCTTAAGTCCGAATGGCATCATTTGGTAACAAAATGTGCCATCGGGCGTCCGAAAAGCGGTTTTGTCCTGATCATCAACGGCCATGTGGATTTGATGGTACCCCTGATACGCGTCCAGAAAGCATTTAAGGCGGAACGGTGCCAACGAATCCACCTTAAGATCAATTTCGGGTAACGGATAACAATCTTTGGGGCATGCTTTGTTCAAGTCCTTGAAATCTATGCACATGCGCCATTGTTTGTTATTCTTCGGTACCATAACGGGATTTGCAACCCATGTTTGATATCTACTAACGCGTACGATGCCTGCGTCAAGGAGTTCCTTGACTTGGGTTCTACACGCGTTAGTTTGTTCTGGCCCCATTACTCTGCGCTTTTGTACGATCGGCGTAACAGCCGGATCGCATTTGAGCTTATGCTCTGCCTTACTTCGGGGTACCCCAGTCATGTCAGCTGGTGTCCACGCGAAGATGTCAGCGTTTTTCTGTAATAAGCGCTTGAGTAAGGTGCGTGTGGGGTCAACAACTGTTGGGCCAATGGAAACGGCCTGGTCAGGGTACTTGCCGTTGAAGGCCCATCTTTCTGGCTCGGTGATGGTTGGTTTAGCCATCTTTGGTTTGGGTTTAGATGAGACAGATGCGATGCATACCTGGGGAATGCCGGTGATCATCGCTACACCCTCAGCTGTTGGCCATCCCATCATGCCGTGGACTGAGGATACCACGGCGTTGAATCTTGCCATCCCGTCTCTTCCGAAGAGAATGTCGTATGTGTGGTGTGGCTTCCTCATTACGACAAAATCCACGTCTTCTGTGCGTGAGTGATTCCCGTCTGTAAGAGTGACGGGGAAAGATAGGATGCCCAGGGGGGTGTTTGTGCTGCCATCGAACCCTTCCATCGAGGCGCAGATCGTTTCCAGGCGCTCTTTGTCTTCGTCATCTAGCTTGTCGAAGAACTGCCTGTACATCACCGTTGACGAGGCGCCGTTGTCAGCAAGAGTGCGAGAAGTGATGTAGTGCCCCAGCTGGCTTTTGATGACGATAGGGCCTTCTTTGCTGGGTCCTCCTGGCACTCGCGGGAAGCGCACCTCAGCTTCCTTCCACGCGCATGGTTCTGTCGTTCGCCTTTTTCTTCCTCTGATCTTACCATGAACCATGTTGATGCTGATGTCAACGGACTTTCGTCCGTTGCCTCGGTACCGGTTATCATTCCTTCCTCCCTTCTTGATTGATGCCACCAGGTGTGCAAGTCTTCCATCCTTGACGAATGCTTCAACAATATCCTTCAAGGATGTACACTCTTCCGTACTATGACCTTTTGTCCCTTGGAAGTCACAGGATTTGCTCTGATCCGCATTGGGTCGCTGCCGGATCATTGGAGCTTTTGGCCATGGTAGCTTTTCAGTGGCAAATATCTCCGTGACGCTTTTGGTGAGTGGCGTCCACCTGTGTTTTTGGCTTGAAGGGTGTGTGTTATTTCTTCCGCCAACAAGAGGGTGAGAGTTGGATGAGGTGTCAAAGTTTACCCTTGACTGCCAAATACCTAGCTTCCTCTTTTTGTTCTGCCGGGCGATCCGAACATTGTTTTCTCTAGTCCTCTGCGTGTAGAGGTGTGTACTCTGGGGAAGATCCCTTCCCAGTTGCTTCTCCGTCTCGGCAAAGCGCTTGGCCGCCGTCATGATGGCATCCCATGTTGATGGCATGCCGTCCTTACCCGTCAATGTGCGGATAAGCTCTGGGTATTCGGCGCCCTGGATGAAAGCGGCGCGAACAAGATCTTCACTTATGTTGCCGAGCTTAGCTTTTTGGAGTTGAAGCGAGTGATGAAGTCTAGTAAAGATTCATCCTCTTCTCTAACGCAGTTGAGGATCGTCCACTGTTCTTCAGTATATTTCATTTGCTGGCTGAAGTGCTGGCTGAACTTGTTCTGAAAGTCCGCCCAATCATAAATGTGGTGGACCGGTAAACGATCGAACCATGCCCTGGCCGCTCCAACCAGAGTCATCTGGAACATATAACACCACGTGGGTTCCGTCCAGTTACTGACGGTTGCCCCCACAATGAATCTGTTCAAGTGGTCGTCTGGGTCGGATAGACCATCATAAGTGCCGATGTTGGACATTTGTTTGGCACTTCTCGGGGCGATTGCTTCCGCAATGTCCCTTGCGAACTTAGACTTTCCTGCATTTGCAGCAGTTGGTCTAAAGGTTTTGGAGAAGTCACGCGGGTTTCTCTCCGCATTTGTTGGTTTAAAGGCTTCCCCAAAATTCCTTGTCGGTTGGAAGTCCGTTTCCTTACGCTTCCCTTTTGCCTTATGGCGAGGGTTTGCGTCGGTATCGGATTCTTCCCGCTCATCGTCTGAGTACTCGCACTCACTGTTCATATTGAGATGTTGGTGAGTACTGCCGAATTCGTCAGCCTGTTGAACTGAACGCAAGCGTTCATCCAACTCAGCTTGGAACTCTTTCTGACGTGCTTCGGCCCACGCCTTAACTTGATCTAGTGTTTGGCGAGGGACCCTCGTTCGTTTCTCCAACTGGGCATCAGTGAACCCCAGTGGAATATTTACTGCACTTGCCCCGGCTTGGGTAACCGGGGTAGTGTTCGTAAGATTTGTATAACCGCCGGTGTTCCCCCCAGTTGCTGGGGTTGTGGTTACCGGGGTTTCTTGGTCGATTACTGGCCTTGGGACCGGAGTAACGTTAACCATTTCTTCAGAAATTTTGAAAAAACTAAGAATTAGTTCTAGCTTTTATGCACGGATGGCGCCAATGAAGAAACACTAAGTGACCCGGGGCAGATTATGGATAATCTGGGGGTTAAGTAATGTTTCCCACGAGGATGAGGTCCAGCAGAGAAGGTTGTTCTTCAGGTGACCTGCAAAACAGACACCGTAAGCTCGTCACTGAGAAGGGGGGGTTCCTCCTTGTGACCACCCTCCGGCGTGAGAATCAGACTAGATTGCTCTGAATATAAGTGTATATTAAGAGATTGCTAGATAAGAATGAGATATCAGATGATGTCCTTACCATTCCAAGGTGTTGGAGTATTTATAGCCGAAGGTAGGTTTCCTAGAAGGTACAGCCGGCTGAATAGTATTCCTGTTCTACCAACAGTGGACTACGCACAGGCCATGCTGGTTGGTGGATAGACTACGGCCGACAGTAACAAGGTCGGCTGTACACTGTTCAAGTAGCTATCAAATCATCTACGCGTGACAGGATGCAATTGCTAAGTGATACGTTAACTTTTACTCGTGCTATAACTTGTTTCCCGAATTTGGCAAGTCTTTTATTGTATAAAAAAGTTGGATTTGCAACGAATGGTGCACAAACTGTTTTAGCTTCGGAGCAACTACCGGATGCAATGAAGCATTCTGGATTTGGTGGTTTGATTCCCAAGGGCTGTGACCCGTATCTGAAGAAAGCTTATGTGTTCGCGCACACTGCATACATGGTTGATTTTAGCATGTTGATAAACCCGGGCTACGGAAGGAGTTTGAAAGCAATCGCTTCAAGTCAAATTGAGTATTCTAAAATTGGAGTTGAAAAGTCACCGCATTCTGACGAGTTTCGAGCTGGTTTTTTAAAAAAACTTGGTTTGACAGATCCTGTTGTTTTCAAGAAGATTGTTGATGTTTGTAACAACCTGTGTAAGGCGGTTGGTAAGCCTGAGTTAGCCTTTGAAACCGCTGAGTATCATATTAAGAATGGCATGATATGTTTCTTTGAAGATGATAACAAGGATGTGGCTGATGCTGAGCTGGATAAGATGATGGCTGATGAGCTGAGTGTTGCTAGTATTCATGACGCTTCTACTTCGACGGATTAATTGTAGTTTGAAGCTGCATATCTTCTCTATATCTGTAGGATTACTTGTTGGTCGTGTTTTTATGTTATCCGTTGATCATGCCTGAAAATAAAACATGTTTAATGACTTAAATCAGAAGTTTTATGTTTCTTGCTTGTTAAATCGTGTTGTTTACAATTGTTTTGGTTGTGATATTTTCATTACTGAATGAATCATTTGGCTTACAAAATCACCAGATGTGGTTTTGAATCGTTTGGGACGGTGGGAGAAGACCAAACAACATAACTGGTTCATCGGGTTTGGTTGGCAGTGGCTATATATGTGTTTAAGCTAATTATATATGCATGTGTGTGATACCAGTGGGGAGTGGCTACAAGTGTGTTCAAAGCTAGTTGATTATGCATTGTATGTATGTATGTGTGTATGAATTATGACCGACGCGAACCACTTGACAAAGATCGGACTGACTCGGTCCTCGGCCCTTGTATCTTAGTCAAAACATTGACACGTTCGGGTTTGACCCATTGTTCACCCTGCACACAACTAACCACCATAAAACTATACGGGTTAACCAATTTTGGTATTCTTTTTCTAAAACGACGCATTTCACCATGACTCTATTTTAGCCGATACTTCTTCTTTAAACGGCCCATGCTTTGACCCGAACTTATTATATGTTCAAAAATTTCTTTTGGTTGACTTAAACCATTTGAAATGTTTTGTGAATGATGAATCAGATATCCTTTGGGTTCATACACTTAAAAGAGTTGAGTAACTAATAATAGCGTATATCTTCAAGTTTACAGTGGCTCGTGTTAATCATGGTTTTCGCAGTAGGTGATGTTAATATAGTTCCGTTGTGTGCAGACTGCATAGAATGTTTTGGTTTTATTTGCATGTCACCAGTTGTCTTTCTATATGCCAACTGTATGCTAACTAGGGGTGTCAATGACTCAATTCTTAACACGACCCAAAACTCGACACAAACCCGACATGAAAATATATAAGCTTTGGGTCAGCTGACACACCCGGGTCAACCTGAGCCCGACCCATTAAAAAGTGGGTTGACCTGTTAACCCGTTTAAGAATTTTAATTAGATTTTTAATATTTAATATATCAGTTACCTTTTAAAAAGTAAAACTAATTTCTTTTTTAAACTACTTTATCTAGTTTTTACTTCAAACTTTTTTATTTTATTAGTTATAATGGTCTATTATCTGATTATTTTCGTTCGGTTGTTCTTATCATGAGCTAAATATGTGAACGTAAGTTTGTTAATTGGGAATGAGAAAGAAATACACTAAAACAATTAAATCTATCACAAATTATTAAAATATTTTATATAAACAAGAGTAATTAATTGTTTAATTTATTACTAAGTTACTCATATTCGTAAATGAACGTAAAATGGGTTTACCCGAAAACGACACGAATTTAAACGGGTACACACGACAGAATAAATATATGGTTTGGGATAGAGTTGTAGAATCTCAACATGCTAACCCACTAACCCAAAACTCATCAATCCGTCAACCCGACACGATTAACATCCCTAATTGCTAACTTTTAAGGACTTGATCTATACTGTGCTTATTTTGGTAATATGTCTTTTTAATACTTTCTTTTTTTTTAATTACACCAACATGGTATCTTGACACATCTTGTCACATGAAACTCATCATTCTCTTTATTATTTAATCTTTTAACCTCACTTAAAATAATCTAATCAATGCCACTTTGGACCATCTTGATGTTGTTCAAACTTCAAACAACTATCATTTAATCTCCACTTTCTCATTGGCCAATAATTCCCATTAACCCACATTCCTTTTATCACCACCACCACCACTTCTCCATCACCAAACCCCAAACAAAATCTTGATTTCAAGAAAAAATCAAGATTTCATAAAAAGCTTCTTTGCACCTATTTCTCATATTTAGTGACACATAATAATTTGTTAATAAAAAAATGAGTAGCAAATTTTCACCTTTTACATTTAGTCATATAACCCCTTAAAGCTCACATGTTTAACACAGCTTGCATTTTATCTGATCAATTATTACCTGTTAGTATTGTATTATATTGTATTTAATGAGATAACGTTTATTTGAAGTCTTCTAAGTTAAAAAGCTATTTGCTGATTAAAGGCTTTGTAGGTGAGATGTCACAACTGTCTTGATTACAATCAACTAATCAAGATAAGAAGATAAGATTCGAGCCTAATTTTTTTAGACTAGTAATCAATCTTGTTTAAATTATTATTATATTAAGTAATAATAATCCCATCTTTTATATCGTTAAAATTGGAAGCTTACTAGCTTAGCAAATATCTATAGACAGAATATTTATATTTATATCTATATCGATAAGATATGCGAATATTATTTGTCATTATTTAAAACAGGTTGAAAACGCACCAGACAATATTCAGGATAACAATCACCACTAAATCAATGGGTCCCACCATTCTCATATTACAATCACAACCATTGAATATGGAGGGCATATCTCCTATACACTCAAATCCCATCAATATTTTCCATCATAAAAAGTTTATTTCACACCCCACCAATCCACTAGCACAATAAAAGCTGTTTTAAGTGTGTTTATATATCATAACTCAAAAATATTCAAAAATAATTGTTTGTTTATAATCTTTTATTTCACTTACAAATACACACTTTAAATAAACATTACATTTTTAAAGTCTAGACACCCTTACAATAACTTATTATTGTGCATCCAAGTATCCAACACTACATGAAACATAATTTAAGGAAATCTTGGTCTGTACATAACAAAAGGATTAGGTTGAAGTGAAAACATGATTTACCTAACAATTAAACAACACTGATTGAGAGAGATAATGATAATGACAAGGAATCCCTTTCGTGTTTTCGATCCGAATAATTATCCGCCCTCGTAGACAGATTGGTTGTTGGAAACACGGGAGGAGCTGGTAGCGTTGGTCCATTGTTGTTGACTTGATCCCCGGTATTGAAAGTTATAGTTTCAGTTTGATTCTTGAATGCTAATGGCGGTAGTGTAGACATAGGGAATCCGCTTAGCGGAGAAAGAAATCGAATATTATTATTATTATTATTATTATTATTATTATTATTATTATTATTATTATTATTAACGTGTTCTTCCATTGGGATAGCATTAGCATTAGCATTAGCATTAACATTAACAGCAACCTGACCATTGCATTAAATGATTAAACCGAATGAAAATTAAAAAATAACAATTTAACAGCAAGTCACACACTTTCTGACTATACTTCTAAATTACATATTTTTATACAACGGGACTTGAACCCACGCAGTATTATTAATACTGCTAGGCCAAAGGCCCATTGCAGGTGATAAATTTATTAGATCTGGGATTTGATGGTACTTACCGAATCCGTAGTGATGTCAAAGAGGCTGGTTCTTCTACGACGGCGGTTGAGGTTTCTTCGTCGGAGGAAATACTTCTGAGCATGACTAGCGACTTGTGTCGGGGTACGCGTCTTCACAAAGTTCCTTGAAATCCCCCTCCAATCCCCTTTACCAACTTTCTTCAAACCCAAAAGAAATAACTTATGCTCATCCTCTGTCCATGGCACCCCTATTGTTAATTTTCAATAATATACGAACATATTAATCTCATAATACTTAACACAATAAACAACCTTTAAGAAAAATTAAAAAAAAATCAAGATCTAACCTCGTTTGCGTTCCCTAACACCATTCGACGTGTTACGAGCCACATCGCCAGCAGAAGCATAACCAGAGTCCGCAACAACCATAGTGGACCCATCAGGAATATTATTATTACTATTACTATTACTGTTACTTGACAATTCACGAGTACCAGGTTGTACCTGGACATACTGTGAAAGATCGTTCATACTCACACTCTTTCTCATCGGATCAACCTGGACCCGCACACCAAACAACATGATCTCACCCGAACCGCTTAGATGTGGCTCTGACATCATATTTTCAATCAATCCAACCTAACAAAAACCTATAATCCAAATCTATAGAAATGAATAAAATTTGCTAGGAGATTGATTGATTATATTTTGGAACAAAAACAAATGATGAGTTGATGACCGGATGATAATAAAAGTTATCTTAGAATTGGTCGGCTAAGGAATCTGATGGCCGTACAAACGTTGGTGTTTGTTTATTAATGTTGTGACAATAGATAATAGTATACATATGAGATTTGTATGGGTGGTGTATATATAAAATGCTAAACTGAGAGTGGGTTCCATGTGGTTGCATTGTTGGAGTTTGTGGCTCAACACGTGGCAACTTGTGGTACGATGGTTATTGTGAGCGAATCATACTTGTTTAATATGGTTATTGCTTAAAGGTCAAAGTCAAATAAGCGTTTATCATGGTAATTACATTACATGTACACTTTACTTACCATTATGACTTTTTAAATAATTATCATATATAAGAAAGAGACCACTCATCTACTCAATCTGAGTGGTATCAAAATTCTTCATCACGAATCTCCCGGAGGGTTCTACACCGTGGGAATTGGCAGAGTTTATGAAAGGGTTCGGGGACGTTGCAGGGGCGTTCGTAGCAAAAAAGAAAGACAAAGATGGTAGGCGATTCGGGTTTGTTTCCTTCGTTAATGTTCGAGATTTGGTGGATTTGGAAAAGAAGCTTTCTGGCATCAAGATGGGTAAGAATAGGTTAGTTATTAATATTGCTAAGTTTGCAATTGAAAATGGGGGGCAGTGGAGTAGTAGACAGGTTAGTGGGAGCAAGCAGGTGGCGAAGGGGATGAACGGTGGGGTAGAAATGGGGAGGGGGAGGAAGAAGGAGGAGAAGAGCAGTGAAAGATTCAGAGCGAATAATGGTGTCACGGTAAGGGGAATGTGGGGAAGGTCGTTCCGGGACATTTTGGCTGACAGGAAAGGCGGTGAAGACACCGGGGGGGAGAAGAAAGATGTCAATGGTTGCGAGGTGGTTATTCCTGATTCGACCGGCGCTTTTCAAGGGAAGTATAGAAGGTCATTGGTGGGACGAGCGATAGACTTCAAAGCACTTATTGATATGCGCCGGTTTGTTAATTCGGTGGGGAGGCGTGAGGTTGGGTTGCAGTATCTTGGGGGCATTTCGGTGTTGTTAACGTTTGAAAACGAATTCGAAGCTTCTAACTTCCTTGAAGATAAACCGGTATGGAATGATTGGTTCTTGTCGTTGGATAGGTGGACTGGACAGTCATTGCATGGTGAAAGAGTTGCGTGGTTAAAGATTGTTGGGGTACCGTTGCATTTGGCTTGTAATGAGACATTTGACTTGATTGGTGAGAAGTTTGGGAAGATTCTTAAAGCTTCTCAACTTTCGGAGAATGACGGGGACTTATCGGTTAGTTGTATTGGTATTTGTCACACCCTCAAAATCCACTAACGGAGTTTTACCGTCAGAGGGTGTGAACTGGCAGGATCGGAATCATTAGTTATAACCAAACCAAAGAAAAACGTTTAAATGAAAGTAAGTGCGGAAGCGTAAAACCTTAATTCAAAAGTTGCGTCACGCAGGACGACTTAAAACCAAATGTAACTGTTAAAATTAAGTTTGCAGAATAAAAGTGTTTTCATTAATGCATGCTCCTAAACCGCGCGCCCGCCTCGGCTACCTGAGAATAACATACTAAAAGTGTCAACACAAGGTTGGTGAGTTCACAAGTAAAATAAAATAAATCGTTTAGCGTTTTGCGTAACCTCGTTACGACGTTTAAATGTTGCGTAACCCCGTTACGACGTTTGAGTGTGTAACCACGTTACAGCGTTTGAGTGTGTAACCACGTTACAGCGTTTAAGTGTGTTGCATTACCAGATAGTGTTATGTCAAATTATATATCGATAGGTAGCTAATCTATACAACAAGTATCGCTAAGTGGTTCGCGACCGAAGCTGACTGTTTATCAAGTGCCCGTCACCAGGTCCTCCAGACCATGGTAAGTGTTAGCCAAAATTTACACCCACTCAACCTCCAGTTGAGCTTAGCGTCGGGTGGGGTTTGTCAAACCCAGTAGTACTACCCAAAAGTGACTCGCTATTCCAAATATTAACCGGTCCGATGTGTGGGACTTCAAATGTTACGTATGCCGCTTAGCCTTTACAAGTGATATATAATTTATAACAAAATCTTTCATATGCGGTTATCTCAGAAAATATGTTTATCGGAGTATGTTATCTCCCCCAAGTGAAAAACGTTTGAAAACAGTTTAAGAGTGGGGTAAGTGAACTCACTGTTTGCGAAGAATATCCGATCTAGATCACCGAGTGATGCGCGTCGTAGAAAACTCTCTAGCGTTCTAAAATAACAAAGAGATTTTCTAAGTATCGGAATGTTTAACGAGTCTCTAGACTCGGCACATAATACCTATGCACGTAACATGTTTCGTGTTTCGTTTGTGAATCGTGTGTGACTTAAACAAGTAAAATTGTGATACGATACATGAGTGAGCAATTACTTTCGTGTCACGTATTAATAACATACTTATTAGCAATTATTCCCGTAGGGGCATTTTGGTCAACAAACAAAGACTAACTAACCATTATTCCCCATAAGGGCAATTTGGTCAATTCATGGCAATCAACTAGCAACTATTCCCCGCAAGGGTATTTTGGTCAAAATACAACAATTATATAAAAACTATCATATTTCATGCATTCCTATACAACTCAGCAGCTAGTTTCGTTATGACAGAATTTCTACTTGAAAGATTGCACTAGTTTACCGTTATAACGTCTCAATTAATTCACCAAAAATTACCACAGGAGCATACATATCTTAGGTTTCCAGAACATCTTTTATCTTATTTTTATTCCATATAGATTGTTCATAATGATCAAAACATTACAGCTAACTTATATCAGTCAGATTCATGCACATCAGAATGTTATTTGCAATTCCCGTTAAACGAAAAATCCAATAAATGCAAGACCACTTGGGTTTGGTTCCTAACTCAGTGAGTCAACCTCCAGAAGTGGAACCAACCCAATTGGTCTCGTAGTTCATGAGATATAACATTTACAACATAACCTAACAGCAGGTCTAACAGCTCAGCTTTGCATCACGTTTTTGTAAAATCATAAAAGTATACTTCCACTTATCCAAAAATTACGAATTTATACTTCATAGAAACTAGACTCAACCTAGTTTACTGCAGTACCCACAATCTCAATCAATTTTCACGTTTACACTTCGTTACAGTCAGTTAAACATCGTATATACGTTCTGTCCAGAATCTGTTCACATCAAAACTCATCATAATAACAATCTATGAACTATCATGCATCCATATAACCCTCTAGACACTATAACTACTATCCATGCATATCAATCACACCATACATACTAGATTAGGGTTTGTGTTTTAATTCAAATCAAGAACAACAATCAATCATGTATCAATATCAATCTAGTTATCAATCTATTATCCAACTAACAAGAATCATAACAATCACATACATACAAGATCGGCCGATTTAGGGTTTTCACACAACCCATCAAACATCAAAATTAAACCACAAAGAGGTAAGAGATGATCAAGTATACCTTCCTAGCACCTAGTTCTTGGATTAATCTCTTGATTTGATGTGTATATGTGTGTGATGGTGGACGGCAGCCGTGGGTCAAGAGAGGGAGAGAGAGCCGATCGGTGGTGTTGTAGGTTTAGAATAGGTTAGGGTTTGTTTATTAGTGATATATTTATAAACAAACAAGTTACACTCTAGTCCTTCTACTTTCAAGTGTTGTTTTTCTAGAACATTCTATCCTAACTTGCACATAATCATGACAATAATATAACACATAATCCTAACACATAGTTATCACATCATTAGTGTTTTAGTGTGCTTCGTTTATTCCTCAATCGTTTGCGTTTCGGTGCAAATCCCGAAAGACTACTACACATGTAGTAAGTGTTAAGCGTCATTTAAACCCTAGTTTAAATGTAATGAAGTATGCGTTATAGATTCAACGATCTTAAAGTTTGAATTAACGGAGTTGAGTTAACGAGGTTAACCTGAAATTGACGATTGTCACAGTATTTTAAGGGGTGAGGGGTTGAAGATTGACAATCTAGTCACTTTGGTTTGGAAAGATAAGTTATTTCGGGTCTCGGTTTATGAAGAAGTGGGTGACTGGATTCCGGATTGGTTGGAAGCGGATGGTAATTCTAGAGAATCGGGAGACGGGGTTGAACAGGGTTTTAATGATGGTGATCAATTGGAAGAAGGTGAAATTAGGGGGGTTAATGATGCTGTTGGAAATATTTTGCATGAAGGTGAGTTTATGGTCGGATGTAGTTCCCGTCAAAAAAAGTACAGGAAAAAGAAATTGAAAAAGAAGGTAGGGGGTGGGCTTGGAGATGGTGGGGTTGTTGGGACAGAGGTGGGACGGTCTAAGAAAAGGCCCAGATGTGCATCCAGTGATCCTTTTATTCTTAATTCAATTATTGGGATTACAAACTGTGGAAAGTATACCCAGATGGAGAATGAAGGTGACGGTTCGGGAGTGGGGATTAGTGGTTCATTCGGAGGAGTGGATCTCAACAGTACCCCTGTTGGTTTTGAAATGAATGGAGGTGACGGTCAGGACAGTATGAGGGTGGGGGCGGATGGAGGATATAAAGTGGGGGTTGGTCGGGAGTCAGTGGATGAAGAGGTTGCGGCCACGGTTGAGACGGGTTTGGTAGCTGGAGTGCAGATTCACGGTTTTGAAGGCTTGGTTAAGGAGAACATTGTAGTGGGAGGTATTAATGGTGTTTTATCATGAATTTTTTATCTTTGAATCTTTGCGGGTTTGGGGGGGGGGTGGTTATAAGGCTAGTTAGGTTAGAGATTTGGTTGGCAGTGAGAAAGTGGATGTTGGTGTTTTTTAAGAGACCAAACTGGAGATTGTTATTAGAGAGTTGTTGGCCAAATTCTGGGTTAAAGGTAATTTCGAGTTCGAGTATGTTGCTTCGTCGGGTTTGTCGGGTGGTTTATGTTGTGTTTGGGACCCTAGAGTTTTTGGGGTGTTAGATTGTATAAAGGATAGGAATTTTTTGTTTTTAAAAGGTTTCATGAAAGGTGAGGGGAGTCTTTTGAATATTGTTAACGTGTATGCTCCGCAAGGGGCGATGAGTAAGAGGATGTTGTGGGATCGGTTGTCGGATTTGGTTGGAGGTGGTGACGGGTTTTGGGTGGTTTGTGGAGATTTTAACGTTGTCAGGGAGGCGTCTGAACGAAGGAATTCGGTGTTCAAAGGGGGGTGCTCTCGGTCGTTTAATGGGTTTATCCGGGAAGCTAATCTTAGGGAGTTTGAGATGCGTAATTTCCGGTTCACGTGTATTCGTGAAGGGGGGAAGAAATGTAGTAAGTTGGATCGGTTTTTAGTTAGTGTTGATTTTTTTAATAAATGGCTGGAAGCTTGTTTGAGGGCTTTGTCTACATGTATATCGGATCATAGGCCTATTATTTTGTCGTGTAAAGAGGTTAACTTTGGCCCTCGGCCGTTTAGGGTGTTGAACTCTTGGACGTGTCGTGCCGGGTTCGAAGATGTGGTGAATATGGCGGTGGACTCTTTTGTTTTTGAAGGCTCGTCGGATTTGAGGTTGCTAGCTAAACTTAAATGGTTGCGGATTCACATTAAACGGTGGAGGGATGAGATGGTAGTTAAAGAGGAAGAGGAGAAAAAGGTGGTTCGGGAGGAAATGGCTATTTTAGAAGAATGTCTTGAAGAAAGGGATTTAGAGGAGGATGAAGTATGGACTTTAGCAAGGTGTAAAGCGGTTTTAAAAGAACATGAAGGTTTGAAGCTTCAAGATTTGATTCAAAGATCTCGATTGAAGTGGGCAAGGGATGGAGATGATAATACTAAGTTCTTTCATTCTATGGTTAATTGTCGCAAAGCCTCGAATGGGATTCCAGGGTTGAATGTTAATGGGGTGTGGGTTACTAAGGCGTCGTTAATTAAAAAAGAAGTTTTTCGGTTTTTTAGGGAGCGTTTTCATGAAGATTTGGATAATAGACCGCATTTGAGATGTATTAATTGTTTAAGGCTGTCGGAAGAGGATAGTGGGTTTTTGGTTGAGCGGTTTAAAACTTCGGAGATTAAAGCCGCAGTTTTTGAATGTGGAAGTGACAAAGCGCCGGGACCGGATGGGTTCAATTTTTTCTTTATTAAAAAGTTTTGGGGAGTGTTTGAAGAAGACTTTTATGCAGTTTTTACAGATTTTTTTGAGGACGGTAAGATCAATATAGGTTGTAACTCTTCGTTTATCACGTTGATTCCTAAGAAGAAGGATCCTTTGTCATTAAACGACTACCGGCCTATTAGTTTGGTGGGAGTTATTGCTAAGGTTATTTCCAAGCTGTTGGCGAATAGGATGAAAGTGGTGTTGGACTCGGTTATTTCGGATCAACAGTCGGCGTTTATTCGTGGTAAGTCTATTATAGATGGGCCGCTTGTGATTAATGAAGTTGTTTCGTGGTGTAAGTTAAAGAAGAAGAAATGTTTTTTCTTGAAAATAGACTTTGAGAAAGCGTATGATAACGTGAATTGGGATTTTGTGATTTCTATTCTTCATCAAATGAATTTCCCGGATAGATGGTGTCAGTGGGTTAGAGGACTTCTTTCTTCAGCTCGGTCCGCGGTGTTGGTCAATGGGAGTCCGACTTACGAGTTTAAATGTTCTAAAGGAATGAGACAAGGTGATCCTAGTTCTCCTTTTTTGTTTCTCGTTGTTATGGAGGCGCTTTCGTGTATGATTCGTGCGGTGTGCGATGAAGGTTTATTTTGTGGAATCAAACTTCCTAACAATGGGCCGGTTCTTTCTCATTTGTTTTATGCGGACGATGCGATGATTTTGGGGGAGTGGTCTATTGATAATATTAAGTGTGTTATTAGAGTGTTGAGGTGTTTTTATTTATGTTCCGGGTTGAAGATTAACGTGGCTAAATCGTCTTTGTTCGGTGTGGGTGTGGAGGATGATGAGATAGGGTGCATGGCGAACGTTATTGGGTGTAGGAAAGGTGAGTTTCCGTTTGAGTATTTAGGGCTCAAAGTTGGGGCGAATATGAATCGGATTGTTAGTTGGAATCCTGTGGTGGATATCATTCATAATAGGTTGGATTCTTGGAAGGTGAAAACTTTATCGATTGGAGGTAGGGTTACGCTTATTAAGTCGGTTCTTTCGAGTTTACCGGTGTATTATATGTCACTCTATGTTGTTCCTAAAGCGGTTATTAAGAAGATCGATTCGTTATATAAGAAGTTTCTTTGGGGAGGCTCGGTGGAGTCTAAGAAAATTCATTGGGTTGCGTGGGAGAGAGTTGCGGTGCCGATAAAGGAAGGGGGACTTGGTATTTGTAGTACTGGTGTTTCCAGTGTTGCTTTGATAAGTAAGTGGCTGTGGAGGTATAAGAGTGAAAATGGTCTTTGGAAGAGGGTTATTTGTGCTATTCATAGGTCGTCGGTTGGGTGGGGTGGGTTACCAATTGGTAGGTTGGGTAATGGGGTGTGGGCTAATATAGCTAAACAGGTGAATAAGCTTTCAGTCGGAAATGTTCCTTTTCGGAATTTTTTTAAGGGAGAAGTTCGTTCGGGGGGTGCGATTCAATTTTGGTTGGATCCTTGGATGACTTCAGTGCCCTTAAAGGATGTTTATTGTAATGCTTTTAAGGTTGAAAGGTTTAAAAATTGTTTGGTTTCGGATCGGGTTATTAAAGGGCCGAACGATTTGGCGTTTGATTGGAGTTGGATAGATGGTGAGAGGAATTCGATAGTGTTGGATGAAATTGGCAGTATGGAAGCTTCTATTACACCGATGGTGTTTCCGGATGGAGAGGATTATTGGAGGTGGGTCGGTGGTGGGTCTAGTGGTTTTTCTGTCGGAACTGTTAAAATCTTATTCGGGCCGAGAGTGGTTTCCGTGGCTCGGGGTCGTTTCGGTGGTGTAGATGGGTTCCGGTTAGATGTAATATTTTCGCTTGGAGAGCTGTTTTGGGTAAAATTCCGACTGTTGACGCGTTATCGTATAGGAAGATTTCGGTGGGCCGCTCGATTTGTGTTTTATGCGAGTTTGGAGACGAGTCAGTTGAGCATATTTTCACTTCTTGTTATGTGGCTTCGATTATTTGGCAAGCTATTGCGTCATGGTGTGGTATTAATAATTTTTTTGCCTTCTCCATGGATGATCTGATGGAGGTGCATAATTATGTTGGGCTTAAAGGATATGCTAAAACTGCTTTTCAAGGTATTGTTATCATCAGCTGTTGGCGAATATGGAAAGCTAGGAATGAATGTGTTTTTGATCGTAAAATTGTTAGGGTGGGTGATTTAATTAGTGAGATTAAATCCCTAAGTTTTTTCTGGTTTTCCAATAGGTTTGATAAGTATTCCCTGTCTTGGGATTCGTGGTGTCGGTTTACGTTTATGTAATTGGTGTTTGTGGGTGGTTTTGCCTTTTTTTTGGGCTGTGTTTATAGAAATTTTCTTGTCAAAAAAAAAAAATCTACTCAATCTGAAAGCTGTTTGTTATCAAATTTATTTTATTTATTTATTAGTAGCGTTTGAAACTACCCACAACATTTGAGTAAATTTTCGTAAAAAGAGATGTTAATTATTCGTACTAATTTTAATGTTCTAGGTCTGACTCATTTAATAACACCATCAAAGACACCCATCATTATAGAAAAAACCCGTTAAATCAGTGAACCAGAAGTTCAATGACGTTTGTTATCACTTTGAAAAATATAACAGTTTCTACTATTTTTGTTTTTATTTTTAAAATATTTAACTTGGGAAAAGAACTATACAAATTTCATAACAAAATTGATTTATAGAATTTTAGGTTTGTGTAATTAATGAAGTTTAATGATGAAACATGCAATTTTTAATATATGAAAAACCGTAAGTTATCCTTTCTTATTTATCATCGAACGTGGTTTAGGTAGATACGATCATATGATATCATTTTTACAACTGTATTTTAAAAAAAAACTATTGATTTGATGGTCATTAAATTATGGGTTAATTAGAAATTATTCAAAACTAATAATCTCAAACAAACGTACACCTCACAGCTCTTTGATTAACGTTGATTGACAAGTCAATTTAATTACATCTAAATATCTTAGAACAACAAATGTAAAAGGAATCACAATCTCAACCCAGTTATAGTTATCTTACACACGCATTATTCCATAATATATTTTTCTCTTTGTATTTTATATTTCAAAATTCAAACAACCGTCTAGTTTTTTTAGTTTAATTAGACAGGAACACAAATAATATTAATCGTTGACTGTAAGACTATAAATACGTAATTGTATATATAAGTATCTGGTTTCAAATGTATAAGACTATAAGTAATCATGGCCGGGTCCTTCTAGTTTATTCTTTAAAAATGTGTAAAAAGTTTCTTTTATTTTATATTTAATGACAATGACAATAAGTAGAAGTATATATTTTTAGAAAGAAAGAAAGTTAGGTAAGAAAAATAAACCCTTTGGATTCACACGTATGTTTTTAATGTACCATTTTTTAAGTTTGATGTATACAAATATCAAATATGCATAACTTTTAAAAACATTTTAATGTTTAAAAGGGACAGTTTCATATGAAGAAGTAAG
Source organism: Bidens hawaiensis (assembly GCF_021521415.1). Taxonomy (NCBI): domain Eukaryota; kingdom Viridiplantae; phylum Streptophyta; class Magnoliopsida; order Asterales; family Asteraceae; genus Bidens; species Bidens hawaiensis. The sequence continues at coordinate 329,263 of NW_027493456.1, read as the reverse complement.
ATAAGGTAACGGACGGTCCATAACCGTCCATTTGGCATTGTTCTAGACTAGGTTCATTGTTTTGATGTAGACACTACCCAATGTGTTTGACAATGAACCTTTGTATTGTTAATTATAATCTTTTCTTTTTTACAAAACATATACTAGTTGTTTACAAATTAATTACATTAAGTATTTTTTTTTATTTGGTTTCATTTTAACAATGAATATTTGAAATCTCTAGTCATTTATTTTAACCATTAGTAAAGCTCTTTATGAGTAGTAAAAGTAGAGATATTTCTAAATTTCAAGTTTCATTTTCACCACATATGCTATAAATAATATACGTTTTTAACTCATTTACTTATACAGAAGATGAAAAATCAAACGCTTGGTCAAGGTGATTGTGGCCTGGAACCGGTCAAGGCTTTTGTTCATGTTTTCCCATTTATTTGGGTCGGTCCAGCACGGTCCGTTACCGATCCAATCTGGGTTTTAAACCACAAACGCCTAGTCTGGATCGGATCCATGGGCTTTGGGCCATGAAAGCTTCAAACAAAAACTATGCTAATTTTTACATAATATCCTACTAATCATAAGTCATTAACCATGGTTTCAAAAATGTACAAGAACCAGTTTACTTCGCATTACATGAAATCCTAGCAATCGTTACCCGTGGTTTCAAAATTTACACCGACAACTTAACTCCGCATTTAACTTGTATCATTCAACCGGAACTAAAACAATTCGATTATAGAGTGTGTGGTTGATCCTGCTGTCATCAGTAAAACGTTCCACATCAACAATGAAAACGATAGTTGCACCGAGCTTTGTCAAATCACACATCTGAGACTCGACATCTTCATACATCCTCTTCAATTCACCTGTTAAACAAAATGCACCAGATGTTTTTTAGTTATATTACAAAGATTAACATAAGGTTTGAATATAACTTGCCACAACTGTATCGTGACGTGACCACAATCTTGCGTGCATCACCCAACGCTATAGCAATTTTTTGAGCAACATCGAAATCCGCCAGACAAACCAACAATATTTTTTGAGATGTGTTGTACGTCTCTCTCAACTGATCATACATAGCTTTCACTACTTTTTCCCTTTCTAGTTGTTCCTCAGTTTCGGTTTTTGAACAGTACGTTCGTCTAAAGTCTATACAAAAAGCAATAACCAGGTTAAATATTGTGTAACCTAAAGTAACAATGAAAGAAGTAATTAACACAGAAAGCATGCATTATGGCACATGTTATGTTATGTTATGTTATGTCACACAGGTAAATCAACAACAGCAAGCATATGTATTTAGCTTCTTTAATTGCAATTGACTAATTGTATTAAATTGAACTTTATGATTGCAAAACCGACACAACACGTTAAACCCGAATTACATTTTGTTTTTGTATTTTCGCATACTAACACTCTAAAATTATAAGTTTACAAAAAAAACAAACAAACAAATGTATATAAACCAACTACATTTTAATTTTAACTCTTTTAGACTTCCATATATGAATTTCACACTACACAAGTAACACAGCCGAGCTCGAGCAGACCTTTAACTCGTTTAAGTTTAACTGCACACGAATAGCTCGAGCCGAGCTTTGGCAAGTACAAGTATATAAAAATAATAATAATTGTACCTAAATAAATAAAAAACACACCAGTCAAACTTGAGTACGAGATTGAAACACGTCTTACGTTTAGCAAAAGAGCTCGAAACTAACCAAGCTTGAGCTGTAAAAAAACAACTCATGAGCCGAGCTTGAGCTTAAGCTTAAACTAAAGAGCACTAAACAGTCAGCTCGAGCTTTAGCAAAAGAACTCCAAACGAGTCGAGCTCGAGCTTGAAAAGTCGATCGAGCTGACGTAAGTTAAAATGAACTGAACTCGAGCCTAGTGTCAAGCTCGGGCTCTGGTCGGCTTATTTACACCCCTAATTAAAAAAATACAGCATTAAAATAAAATAAAAATCAAACCAAAATTATGCAAAATGATGACCTGTAGAGATGGCCTTCGGAAGTCAACGGAGACGGATTGACCAAACGGCGTCATCTTCCTCTGGCATCTGGAGTCCAACATCGCCTTTTGAACCGCCGACGAGGATAACGGCGTTACTTTAACCGCCGTGAGTGACACCGTTTCACGATCTTCTATTATCAAAATGTAAAACAAAAAATAAAATATTATAATAAAGACGATGAACAAAATTTATAATGTAGATATATAAACAATATATGCAGAAAATGAAGTACAAGAATTAAAACTTAAACCTGACGTAATCATCTTCCTCTGGCCTCTAACGACTGCCGGTTTGCCGGAAAGTAGGAAGCGGTTTGATCGGACGGTTGTAGTGACTGATCTTCTCCACGCCATTTCACACGGCGAAGTTAACAGTGATTCGATTTCACGACGCGGCGGCGCGTTTTGGATATTATTATTACTAGGTTATAACCCGCGTGATACACGGGATTGGGCAGGAAAAGGCGGAACTTAACAATATCAATTATGTTTAACATACATTGCAAAAGCAGACCTTCAAATATAGGTTACAAATATATGTTCCATGCCAAACATTAGCGTGGGTATTGAAAAGCCCTGCGTTTACCAAACGCTATCTTTCAGAGTAGTTGGACTAATACTATTCACAATCCAAAACCAATTGATACCTTTACCGAGCATATTAAAGCATCTTGACTTTGACTTTCAATGCCTAGCGATTTTTCTTTGACTTTTTGGTTAAGTGTGAACAAAAGGTCAGCTTTCATTTAAAAGTCCAATTTATTACGAATGCCCTATTCATCCAATTTGACTATAGCTTCAGCTCTATACAGCAAAGATGGTCTTTTGAGGACAATAAAATGCATTATAACAGATCAAATATAAAAAGGGACAAAATAATATAAATCTATGACCTTGAAATTCAATGAGTGTTGGGAATCAAGATTAACAGATGTCATAAATTAAAAGGTAAAGAAATCAAATTACCCAAGTTGTTTTGTTGACTTCTGTTATGTTGTTGAAAATACTGATTCATGAAACCAAGGTAAGTTGTCGACATTCTGGAAATAAATAGCGAAGAATATTATTAACTTTGGGTGATCTGATAAAGTTTTAGTAAAGTAAATTAATCTCATCCATCTTAACAGTGTATAGGATAAAGTGAAAAACCAACTTTTAATTCGATGTATATGGTTAAAAGAAAACCGATTTTATAGAAAACTAATCACAGACATATAACGTGGCAGTTGTGGTTAAAATGAGCAGTTCTAAGAACATTCTCAACCCATTCTCTAAAGTTGTCAAACCCATATTATTTATGGTAAATTTTAAGAAAACCATCAAAATCACCTCTCAAATCCATTCTCTATTATATTTATATGGCAACTAAAGTAAATCCCTAAATATAGGGACTCACTTTTATCCATACCATATAATATATCACATATCTACCCATCACCATTTACTATATAATAAGACAAAAGAGAAAAAAATAATAAAGAATTAATTTATGGGATATGAATAGGGAATAGAATACGGAAAAATTTTAAAATATGATAGATAAATTTATGGAATTGTGTTTTTTAGCTAAATTATAGGAAAAATATATAGAATGGGATGTGAATGCTCTAAGTAGTTTCTAAAGCACAATTCAAGTTAAACAAATTTTAACCAATAAGAAACAACTGAAATGTACCTACAATATAGGAAGGAATGAACATGATAAGACCATGTGTAGTCATAAAGTTCCACATCCAGGGGTTATGCGTCACGTGGCGTCCAGTCAGAGTTATGGTTTTGTACAAAAACAGGCTGTAGTCATAACTCTCCACATCCAGGGGTTATGCGCCACGTGGCGCCCAGTCACTTTTACAGTTTTTGTTTTATTTTTTTAATTTTTAATAAGAATAATCAAATAACAATAATATTTTATTAAATAAATATTACAAGAAAATAAAAAAAAACTATTCGTCGTTGTTGTCGTCGTCGTCGTCCTTGTCGTCGTTTTCATCGTCTTCGCCATCGTCGTCGTTATCTTCATCATCGTCTTCATTGTTACCCTCGTTTTGATCATCGTTTTCACCAGGCAGAGGCCGATACATCCAAAGATGTTGGACCAAATCCTCCTTTAGTGCGTTATGTATCTCTCTTGACCGCACGGAATCCGAGTTTTCGAGTCGTTGCTCCATACTTGCCGGAGTCCGTGGTGGATCCGGGTCCGGTATGAAAGTTGGAGAGCTAATCTCACCCGTAACGGAACTCATATACTGTGTCGCGAGCATAATCGCACTCGTAACCGCCTGTTCCTCCTCCACGTCCTCGGCTTGTTGGTCGGGCCCGAAAAACTGTTTATATATAGATGGAGATTCATATATAGTGAATTTGGTGTAAAGGAATTTTTATAGAGTTGAAAGAGAATTTTTATAAATTTGATGAGGTTTGATTGGGAATGAAATGGTTTAATATATAGGAAATAATTTTTTTTTAATTATCCAACGGTCAAATGGTTTAAAAAAAACGGTCAAACTTTGATTTACGTGCCATTCCTCAGCGTTTTGTATACAACGCACACAAAATGGAAATCAACATAACGCAGGGAGGGCGGTGTACCCCCGCGTTTTGCTTCACAACGCTAGGGCCAAAGCCACCACTACGGGTGGTCTAAGTTATGTTTAACTTACTGGAAGTTTTAAACAAAAAATCTGACACATTGACTGCAGGTTATTTAATATACAGTCTTAGGTTATAAAACTTTTTTAAAATCATATTGAAGTACAGTATAAGTTTAAAAAAAGACATTAAAGTTGGGTTTACCAGGTCATTCGTCAATTACATTAAAAGTCCTAACTTTGTTACAGATTATATTATATATTATACAATATGATTTGTTCACATACAGTATGAGAATGTAAGTAATAATAAAACGGAGTGATTACCTTAGTGACTTAGTCTATTGTAGTGTACATTCTTTGAATAACTTTGGGTTAATATAGTATAACAAAATCACCGCCCCAGTAGTACTTTGGAGCTGGATATTGGATTCTATATGATCTCAGAATCTATAAATAAAATGGTTAATCAATCGAATAAAACCAACTCATCAGTATCACTGTCTCCAATATCTTTTGAAGACATGCTTTCATATGTACTTTTGTTCTTCAACATTCCATCTTGATGGATTCCACTTTCATGAGCAAATGTCTTGAACCATTATAAACACCCTAAGATTGGCGTAATGTACATCTACACTCAAATGTAACAACACGAAAAAATAAATAAATTTAGCCTAAATAACCCGAACCGACCCTGAGCTTCCCTGTTTTGTTTCAGTCCTGATATATGAAGAAACTTGGTCTCGGGTAGGGTACATACCCGATGGAATCGTCATCAAAACCGAAGCCCGATATTAGTAAAATAAAAAACCGCTGCTGTGCCACGACCTAAAAAATTATGGTGGCAGCCACTTTTTATTCAAACATTAACCTATCTATTATCTAATATAATACAATACCAATTAGAAAGTTCAATAATTACTCCCATTCTCTGAACGATTATTTTGGTTCTTCATTCTAAACGATCAACAATTCTTCATCCATTTATGTATTTGTAAAATCTTCTTCATTGAGACATTTAATCAAATAGTTGGTGGGCATATTGAATCAAGCAATAAATTAAGCCTATATTGATTAATTAAGCATCAAAATATGAGAAATCATATTGTACTAATCAAGTAAAAAGGAAGAATCATGGACCAAATTCAACATATACTTAATTTTCTTTTGTTAAAAAAAACGATAATCTAGCATGAATAAAATTTACCCACTGAAGACACTATTGCATGTATAATCAAGTGTTAATTGATAGGAATTTGCAATTGAATCTTATCCAGATCTTTGGCTTGATTCAAACCAAAATTGATTGAAATATTGAAAGTATAATTTCAGCTTCGGTCCTGTCTACAAAGTAGCGAGAGACGGACTAAAAATCATGATTACAAATCGATATTGAGAATAACGATTACAGTATATAGAATCCGCTTAGTGTTTGAAAAGGTATGCTTTGACACCGATTATACTTCCAAAGTGGTGAATTGATAAAGGGGAGTGGGAGTTAACAACAACAGCAGGAGGGTAAAGACAAGTAGTGGAACTGCTCTCAAAATAACTGCCGGGAAAGATGAACTCCACGTGTCAAATTAACATGAAAGTGAAAACAAAGGAGAAGCTGCTGTGAAGAATACAACCGTCCAATAAAACCTTGTTTTATTATAATCGTAGATTATTATTATTATTATTATTATTATTATTATTATTATTGTAATCGATTTTTCCGACACGTGCCCTAATTTGATTAATATTCACAAAGTTACAACACATGCCCTTCTATTTTCTATTTGTATTAATCTCTCCCCAGAAATTATTGAATTCTTTCACTTTTGTATTTTCTTTTTCGAGTTTACTTTTATCACCCATGTACTCACTGAACGGGACGTAACAAGTACTTTTATCACCCATGTACCGAACGGGATGTAATGTGTATTGGTAATGTTGGTACAGGGGGTCAAGTGGGCTGTTTTTTTTAACCGGGGTTGCAAAATTTTATCTGTGTGTTCACTACATGAGTGCAAAAAGTACTTAACTTTTCTTTTTGTTGCTTTCATTTAAAACTTAACAATAGAAGATGCTTTGTTTAGTTAATAATGGCGTGTGTTCTTGTATATATGGCTTCAATTTTTTCATAATCTTGGTACTATGCGTACGTAAAATTAGGGTATGATACTTTTCAACACATCATTTAATATAGTTACTAGTGGTTCTATCGTAAGGTCAAAGTCAAGCAAGCGTTTGCCATGGTAATTTACACTTTACTTACCATTTTGAATTTGAAATATGAGAGAAGAATTAGAAAGACTACTCATCAACTCAATTTGAAAGCAACAATTTCTACTATCTTTTTTATCTATTTTTAAAATAAATAATAAAATAAACAATCTAGAGTTCTAGACACTTCGTAACAAAACTGATTTATAAGTCCATGTGTACCAAAGAATCACTAGGTGGCTCCTTCGTGGGGTGGTGTTGGCGGCGGGCCCTAAACAGGTACGGTATGGGCGTGGGCGGCTAAACATACACAAAGGGGTGGTAGAGAGGAAGACGCTAGTGCATGTGCGCTAAGAAAGCAGGATGGGGGGTGTATGTACATGGCAGGTGGTGGCGATGTAACTCCAACGTGGGGTGGTGGTGGCGTCCACTACACTTGGTCTAGGTTGGAAATGGACGTAAACTTGTAATACATTCAAGTCGCCAGTTGTGTTGTCAAAGTTGCATTATTCTGTTAAACTAGTAGTTAAAAAAGTTAGATTATATCTTTACTTATTTTACAACTTAACACATTTCCACTTCTCTCGTCTTTGTTACGTTTTTAGTTGCCGTTTTTCCAATGACTGCAAAAAACTACCAAACACATCATCATTAAATAGAACACACCATTTTGCATCTCTATCTTTGGTGAACTTGTGACTTTACTTTAACACCTCGTGGTTCACTGGACAACCCCAACTTCCTGCATCTTCGTGGGATGTTGCAAAAATTGAACACATTACGGTGATGGAGGGTCAACACAACCAAGTTCAGTGCATATTATTTACGGAGTATATGGAGTATATGATATTTTGTCAGGGTAAACTAGTCCTTTAACATATAGGTAACCGAATTTTTAACATCAAAATATGGAACAGATGAAATTCATAACAACCCCAATCGTAAGAAAGGATTAGTGTAATTAATGAAGATTAATTTTTGGTATACTTTCAAAGACTAATATCTTTTATTTCGCGGGACTCAAACTCAGGATCTTTGGATGTTTAATGACTTTGTGTCTGTCATCGGACCTCCAATTCATCGACATTAATGATGAAACATACAGTATCTTATATATAAAAAACTATTTAAAAAATAAAAATAAAAAGTATCAAAGCAACTCATTTTTTTCCCATGGGCTTGGGCCATGAAAGAAAAGCATCAAACAAAAGAACTTTGCTAGCTTTTGCATAACAAGTCAATAACATCCTACTAATCATTAACCATGGTTTCAAAATACAGAAGAACCAGTTTACTTTGCATTACATAAAATCCTAGTAATCGTTAACCGTGGTTTCAAATTTTACAACGACAACTTAACTCAGCATTAAACTCGTACCATTATTAAACCAGAATTACCTCAATTCGATCATAGAGTGTGTGGTTGACCCTGCTGTCATTTGAAAATCCTTCCTCGTCAACATTGAAGACGATAGTTGCACCAAGCTTTGTCAAAACACCCATCTGAGACTCGGCATCTTCATACATCCTCTTCAATTCACCTGTTTAACAAATTGCACCAGATAAATTATTACTACTACTTTCTATTGAACAACTTGCAGCAAATGTTTTTTAGTTATTTTAAAATGATTAATATTAAGTTTGAAAATAACTTACCACTGCTATATTGTGATGTGACGACAATATTGCGTGCATCTCCCAACGCTAAAGCAACTTTTTGAGGAAAGTCGAAATCCCTCTTACAGTGTATCAATACTTTATCAGATGTGTTGTACATTTTTCTCAACGAATCGTACATAGCCTCCGTTTTTTTCCCTTTTTACTTGTTCCTCGGTTTCTTTTTCGTTTTTCGAACAGTACATTCTTCTAAAGTCTATAACAGAAAACAATAATCAGTTTGAATATTATGATACATGTTATATCATGTCACACAACTAAATCAGCAACAACAAGCATATATATTTAGCTTGCAAACAGCTATATGCCTATATGTTTCGACATCAAGTATCTAATTGTATTTCATTGGACTTTATGACTGCATTATCTACACGACGTTTAACTCGGGTTACCTTTGTTATTTGTATTTCCGCATAGTAATACATTGAAACTACCAGGTTACAACAAAAAAACACATGTGTATATAAACCAATTACATTTTAAGTTTTAATTATTTTGGACTTCAATGTATGAATTTCACACTACAGACACGAGCTTGGGCAGAGCTTTGGCTCGTTTAAGGGTACTGTACACGAGTTCGTGCTGAGCTTAGGCGTGTTCAGGTATATAAAAATAATTATAATTTATTTAAATAAATTAAAAACAAACCAGCCGAGCTTGAGCTTTAGCAAAAGAGCTAAAAATTAACCGAGCTCGAGCTTGAAAAAACAACTCATGAGCTGAGCTTGAGCTTAAGTTAAAAAGCACAAAAGGAGCGCAGTTTGAGCTCCCGTAAGTCATAACGAGCCGAGCTCAACTTTGAAAAGAATGATTCACGAGTCGAGTTCGAGCTTTAGCAAAAAAAGCTCGAAACGAGCCAAGCTCGAGCTTAAAAAGTTGAACGAGCTCACATAAGTTAAAACGAACTGAGCTCAAGCCTAGGGCTAGGATCGGCTCGTCTACACCCCTAAATTTAAAAGGTTTCAATATTAAATCAAGAAAAAAAAATCAAACGAAAATTATGCAAAATGATGACCTGTAGAGAATGGCCTTGGGAAGTCAACGAAAACGGATTGACCAAACGGCGTCATCTTCCTCAGACTTCCAGAGTCCAACATTGCCTTTTGAATCGCCAGCGAGGATAACGGCGTTACTTTAACCGCCGTGAGTGACACCATTTCACCATCTTCTATTAACAAAGTGTAAACAAAATAAAATATTAAGATAAATGACGATGAGCAAAATTATTGATATAATAAACCAAGTGAACAATGCAGTAAAAAAAAGAATTATGACATAAACCTGACGGAATCATCCTTCAAACTTTATTCACGTTTTTGTAAATTTAGAGTATAATTATAAATTTAACCTCTGTTTTTTGCATATTTATTCTTTTTAATTTCAATTTTAACACAACCCCCAAACACGATTTTCAAACGATCATAACTTTTTCGTACGATAATATTTTTTTTAAAACAATTGCACTATAAAAATGAGCGTTTAATTCTCTTTAATTTGAGTATCATATTGCCATAGTTTGTTTAAGTCATAAAAATGACAATTTTTGTGGTCCAATTTTGATGATTTTGAGTTAAACCGTGAGCCAAATAATTAGCAATGGTATTTTCACGTTGAAAACTGAAACTGGAACGTCGAAAATTGAAACCAACCAAACCGAATAATTATCAACGATTTGGTTCTGATTTGGTTTGTACTTTGATAGCAGTTTGAGTTTAAAATAAGAATGATTAATCCAAATATACCAACAAACGTACGGTTTCACGTTAATAAACGCCCATAAATCTATTACATGATTACCAAGGTCTGTGTTTTCCGCTGCATCGCACGGGCACCCATCTAGTTATTGTAATGAATATTTTCGACAAGTGTCAATACAAGCCCTAATTTGATTAATATCCAGATAGTATAAGTTACAATACTGACCCTTCTATTTTCCTTTGTGGTAATCTCTCTCCCCCACTACAATTGAAACCTTTCATTTAAGGGAGATCAAGCGGTTTCTTTTGTGTCAATGCTTGCCCGTCAGACTTGACCCGAACCTGATTATCTTCTTGTGCTGTATGCTACATGGAATTATGGCTATACCAAAGAACCGGCCCTGTTAAATTATAAACGTGCTTTACGAGTTCAGTGTAACAGGTGTAAGGGTGTTATCCGTTGATACTCATCCCTACTTCTATTTGTTATTCTTAAGATTGGTTTATTACAAAAAAATAAATAAATTATTATTATTATTATTATTATTATTAAATTGGGCATAGCAAGAGAGGCCGCTATGATCAAGGGAAAAAAACAAGTTACTGAGTTTACATACTTTAAATTTTCACTCGTTGATTGTAAACACTCCAAACTAACAAAATGTTTACTACCACTCTCAACATTCACTTTATTTTCTTTTGTTACTTTCAAATTAACGGAACAGTAACTCCGTTAGTCTTATTGCTTACGTTGTTATTTTTAATTATAGAAATTAAAAAATTAATGTGGGTATTGCACCACTTCCTCATTCATCTTTATAAAACCCTAACCTCTCTCCATAACTCCATTACCACCACCATTCACCTCCACCATCCTCACCACCACCACTACCACCACCACCTAACCACCGCCACTGTCTCAACTACCACCGCCATAACCGAATTAACCAAACCGTACCAAATGTAGTTAATTTGAAATACCACCCATGTTTAATGTTTCTTCTTATCGGGCTATCAATTAAACTAGTTCAAGTACCCAACCAATAGTCACATAGCTACATGGTACTAGAGGCATAAATAGACTAGTTTTGACATATGTGTTGATGTGGTACGTTCCAATGTTAAAAACCAAGACCCCCAAATGACTCAATTTTATAATGGAGTAAACGGCATTGCAATGAAGTTAAACATCAACAGGCTAAGTGATCGACTTTTCTTTGAAAATGAATGGCAAGAACTTAATGGTCCTTGGTGGCATGCGGTTGCGCGCTTGTTTCTTTGATTGTTTGAATAACATGAGCCTGGCCAAAGGGAGTTCGTGGTACTGGAATCGTGGCTAGTATCTTGTTGGTTGTTTTTTGTGCCATGCAAGCGATTATCATCTATCATCATTCTTTATAGTTAAAAGACTTGGATAAATAGAAAAGTAAATGTATCTATTCAAGTGACAAGAAACGAGCATAATGAAAAGTTATTAATATGTCATGAGCTACTCCCTAGAGATAATTATTCAACTTGTTATAGGAGATCAAGTCCCTATATATTTAGGGTAGTTTAACATTGATTATATGGTTTGGGTACTATTTGTAAACTCTATGTTTGGGTACTAAAATTTGTTTTTATCTACTTTGACTACTAAACAAACTACTTGGAAATTTAAATTTGACATGAATATATTTGAACTTGTTTAAGATAAATTAACCACATTCACAAGTGTAATAAATATTGTGTATACAATTAATCAATACGATCTAAAATACTAAAAAAAAGTGATCAAGCAAGATCTAGTTGCTAAAAAACCGGATCAAACCAGTTAAACCAGGAACACACGATATCACCGGGTTGATCATGAGCTAGTGGACAGGTGAAAATCGAATAATAATAGTCAATAGTCAATACTTACCCCATACGGCCATACCTTTACCCAAGGCCAGATTTGGGCTTGTGCAAGGTGGGCCCATTAGCCTAGAGAGGCCCAAATATGTTTTAAACTGCATGCCTTATATTACCCGAAGATGAAGTCCAAAATCACCATGACACCATGTGTTCATACATAAGTCTCCTGGCCCAAATATGAAGCCTAAATAGTTCAAAATATAATTAAAATAAAAAAGTTGGCATATTATCGTAAAGTATTGCCGTGTAATCAAGTAACTATTTAAAATATATCATTTTGCTATAATGGTATTGTCTTGTTCATCTTTATTACATTTAGCGGCTTATTGCTTTATTATTATTACTACTATTATTATTATATATCTAAAAGAATAATTTTAGGGTCCATATTTATAACTCGTGGAAGGTCTATAAAAACCATCGACCTCTCGGAGACGACTCTACCTTTACCCACATATAACTTTAACCTTTGAACCTTCAAAACTACACGTTAGTCTTCAATTTGCTTTCAAAACATTGCGATTAATTGCGATTAACTCGACATTGCGATTAACTCGTTCGGAGTCTTAAAGTACTATAAAAATATGATTTTATTATAAACATCAAGGGTAGATGCTCTAAAGTCTAAACCCCGACTTAAATTTAATCAAAATAAATATCTTGATTTTGTCACTAATGATCTTTCACGCATTTATGAGTCATGACCGGAAAAAAGGATTGTTCATTAATTCTGTTCTGTAATTAATTAAATCCCTTTTCATTTTAATTATTTTTCAAAAAAGCATTATAATATTATACCTTTATTTGATGCCACGTCACCAAAAACCACTATGGGCGCGCCCATTGTTCCACATCTTAATCCGGATAATCAACCAAACCTGTCCAACGACAGTTACGGTTCGTAGGTTCAACAAGTGTTTTAAAAACCGGTTTATACTGGCCGGTTTAACCGGGTTTTGCACGTTAGGCCGATATTTTGAGTCCGATACTTTTGGACGGTATGCTAGAACATCAAACCAACATGTTTTCTTTCTTTTTTTTTAAAAAAAAAGTAGCGGTTTAAACTCGGTTTTAAGCCTAAGAAACTTTTGATATTTTGCGGCCCGTATTTTGAAAAAATTACATTTATCCTCACGATTTATACTAAACGAGTAAACTTTTGGATTATTTTTGAAAATCGAGTGCTTTTGTATTCTTGTTTGAGTACAGACAATGGCGAAGCTTGAGCTAAGTCATGGAGTGACCGAAGTCATTTAGGGGTGCCCGGGCTTAATACATATAAAAATTTTCGAACGAAATTACAAAAATTTACTCTACGAAACAAAAAAATGGCAATGACCGGAGCCACCCCCGACCCCTTAAAAGCTACGCACCTGAGTACATATTATCTTTTGGATTGCGTTTTACTATTGAATCGTATACTTTTGGGTTATTTTTTTGAATTATAGTTGCATTTATTTGAAATTACAAGCTAAATTATTCACCCCGATTGAACATCCCCGACTCCCAGTAACCAACCGGTTTTTAAAACATTGGGTTAAACTATAACCAAATAATAATGGCAGTCTGGTAAAATAATAATCAAGCAAGGGCAAAACCGTAACAAGTGCAACATAACCACTTTCAGTTCGTAACAGACAGACAGCTGCTTCCTCTGAGAGCCAACAACATTAAACAACAAACAACAAACAACAAACTAAACCTTCTTCTCTCTCCTTCAACCGATTCAATTCAATTCAATTCAATTCAATTCAATTCAATTCAATTCACTTCACTTCGATTCAACAACAATGGACTCCGACGAGGTAAACTCCCAACACCCACTTCAATTATCCACGTCACCATCGCCGCCAATAACAATAACAATATTATTATTATCACAACAATAAATCAAATTAACCGTTTTTTTTATTTTTGTTATTTTTGATTTGGGTTTTTTGATCAATCGATTTTGATCTTGTTTGATTACATTACCATTTGGTTGGTTTAGAAATTAACGGCTTTGAAGAAGGCGTATGCGGAGATTATATTGAATACTGCGAAAGAAGCAGCGGCCAGGATTATGGTGTCGGGGCGGAAAGCTAGCCGGTTAGAACACGAGCTTAAGCACGCGAAGGAAGACGGAGTTAATATGCTTTTGAGACTTAAACAGATGATGGATTTGAAGGTATGATTTATAAACTGTTGAATTATGATTTTTGTTTGAATTATAATATTTGTTTGAATTTTGATTAGTCGGTTAGCGTAGACGAGTTGATTTTGAATTTGGATTAGGGTTTAGTTGAATTGTTTTGTTTAGGGTTGTGATTATTATTAGAGGATTACAATGTTAAATTGAAGCTTTGTGTTATGATGTATTTGGTGTAAAATCTTTTTGTTTCGTGTGGTTAAAGTCTTGAATTTAGGGTAAAAATGCGTGTGTTTTGGTTAGTTAATTGATGATTTGGAGATCAATGTTAAGCGTGTTTGAGCTTGAGATCGTGTTGGATTTCATATGCATTGTGTCTTAAAATTTAGTTATGGGAGTTGATAAGTTTGAACTTTGAAGTGCGTAGAGTTGTAATTTTGGTGTTCGGATATCCGTTTATTTGGATTGGGATCAAACAAAGTAGGGGTTATTCATAGGGTAAGAAAACTTGACATGTGTTTACGCCGAGTGCAATTCAGTTAAACGCAACAAAGAAAGTGAAGCACGATAAATGTATCACTAACGTGGGAAAGTGCGCGATTGTAATAATTTATATTCCTTAGGATAAAAATATAATTGGAGTTTGCGGTTAGTTTTGAGTATTGAATAGGTTGCTTTTATATTTAGTAGGAAAAAAGGGATATTTGGTGACGAACGAATTCAAACTGTGCTAGGTTTTAAGTATCTGCATACAAAGGGTTTAGTTTGAATTGGCTTGTTTTGGGTTGTATTTTGAATTCAATTTTTTTTTGTGTGTTATAGAGTTAGTATTTGCATACAAAGGGTTGAGTTTGAATTGGTTTGTTTAGGGTTGCGATTTTGATTGAAGAAGCACAATGCTAAAATGAAACTTTGTGTTATGATGTATTTGGTGCAGATTCTTTATGTTTCGTGTGGTTAAAGAATGCGTGTATTTTGGGGTTTTTTTGGTTAGTTGATTTGTGAGGGGTGATTTGGAGAGCAATGTTAAGCGTGTTTGAGCTTGAGATCGTGTTGGATTTCATATGCATTGTGTCTTAAAATTTAACTATGGGACTTTATAGATTTGAAATGTGTAGAGTTGTGATTTTGGTATTTGGATTATCGGATATCCGTTTATTTGGATTAGAATTTCCAGATTATGCGACTCGCGGTGTATATCATGAATGCAGAAGCTTAATTATGGGTACACCGTACACAGAACAAAGTAGATGTTGTTCTTAGGGTAAGAAAGCTTGACACGTGTTTACGCCGGGTGCGATTTAATGGAACGCGACAAAGGCAGCATTACTAACTTAGGAAAGTGCACGGTTGGAACAGTTTATATTCCTTAAGCTAAAAAATAATCGGAGTTTTCGGTGACTTTTGAGTATCAAATTGGTTGCTTTTATAGGGAAAATCTTGATTAGCATTTTGATTTCCGAAATGTTCGGTCGGTTGTGAGTTTGAAGTTCAGAGTTAGACTTTATTTGCGAGGATGAATACATTATCATCAGCAGCAAACTATTAAAGTGTGCTCGTTTTAAAAGATTGTCAAAACATAAAAATAAAGTGTGTTCTTTTGCATTTAGTTAGCTTAGTACTTTAGTAAGCAATTAATTTAAGCCTGCATCTAGTGGAAGCAATACTGCTAAGTTAGTATACTTTGTGAATCACAACCTCTGATTTTGATATTAATTTTTTTTGATTGGAAACTCTTTTTAATGCGATTTAATTTCACAATTTTTTGTAGCTTTATACCTACTGTTGGAATTATGATTTTTGTTTGCATTTTGATTAGTCGGTTAGCGTAGACGACTTGAATTTGAATCAGGGTTTGTTGCGTGTTAAAGGATTCGTATATGCATACAAAGGGTTGAGATTAAATTGGTTTTTTTAGGGTTGTGATTTTGATTGAAGAATCACAAATCACAATGCTAAAATGAAACTTTGTGTTATGATGTATTTGGTGTAGAATCTTTTTGTTTCGTGTGGTTTAAAGTCTTGAGTTTTGGTAAAGAGTATGTGTATATGTTTAGCGTGTTTGAGTTTGAGATCATGTTGGATTATTGTTATCGACTGTCATTTTCGTGCGAATTACCTTTTGGAAATTAATTATGGAAGCTGATAGGTTTGAAATGTGTGGAGTTGTAACTTCAGTATTCGGAATTTGGATATCCCTTTCTTTGTATTGGGATTCCAAGATTATGCAAACTCGCCGTGTATTTAATGAATGCAGAAGCCTATGTTGTTCTTAGGGTAAGAAAACTTAACGCGTGTTTACGCACGCTGTCATTTAATGAAACGCGACAAAGAAAGTAAAGCAAAATAAATGCTTCACTAACGTGCGTAAGTCCACGGTTGGAATAATTCATATTCCTTAGGCTAAAATATAATTTGACTTTGTGGTGATTTTTTAGTATCGAATTGGAAAGAAAAAGAACATTTTGGTTTTAGGGAAAATCTTGATGAGCATTTTGATTTCTAAAATGTACTAGGTTTTATATTTCAGTAATATAATATTATAATCACATTATCATCATCACAAAATATTACAGTGTTTGTTTTTAAAAGACATTCAAAATAATGAAACAAGGGGTGCGTTTTTGCGTTTAATAAGTTAAGCAAGCGGTTCCATTAAGTAGGCAATTAATGGTAATATAATTTATGATCATAAATTTTCTTTTTAATGCGAGTTTAATTTCACAATCTATTGTAGTTTTGTACCTACCATTAACGGTTTAATATAATTTTCAGACTCGGGAAGCAGCACTTGTATCGAGCTCCCAACAAAAGAAAATCGATGAACTTGAAGCGCAACTTCAAGAAGCTGAAGACATAGTGAAAGACCTCAGAGAGGATTTAAGAGCGGTTGAAGCACAACTCGAGAAGTTTTCACAAAGGAAAGAAGTAAAGCATACGATACAAGCAAACGATGTACCGATCCCTGAACCCGTTACAAACAAAAGCCAGAAAGTTTATAAGTCTTTATTGCCGATAAAGAAATCGTTTATCGGGGATTTACCTTCTATAATATTAAGAAGCAAAGAAACGGAGCTGTATAGAAACGGGTGTACTCAAAGAGTCCGCGCACGTGAATGTATTCCGCCCAATAATAATATAAAGTCGACATTTTCTGTGAAACCCGAGTCGGTTTCTAAAGAGGGTGAAGTACGAGAGAAAGAAATGGTTTTGGAGCAAGTGAAGGAGACGGGTTTAAAAGTTGATAATTCATGTTTGACTTCTCGGGTTCCAGTCAAACATCGAAAGGATACAGTCAGTGATGAAAACTTAGTAATAACATGTAATGGTCAAAGTACAAGTGGACAAGAAAAAGGCGAGGTTGACCGGTCAAAGGTTTGTAAGACGAGCGAGGTTCCAAGTCAACCTTTGACTGATAGAGTGATCAAGTACACGTTTCAAAGGAAGAGGAAACGGGGGGCTATGATTGATGAAAGTGGGTCTAGTGAACAGAGTCACGAGAACCTACCGGTTGATGTGGGACCCGTGAATGTGAACTTGATTGGAGAATCGACTCCGGAAAAGATACGCCTGGAACAGGTTGCTCATCAGGTTGGTCATTTATCATAACAAACATAAAGTTTTATATTATTTATGTTTAGTTAGATTTTGGATCATTATATATGGATAAGCTTAGGTAAATACTTTCTAAAGTCCGTTAGAGCTTGGTTGTGACTGGCAGTGTGGTCCAACTCATTTGACCCGACCCAAACGGCAAAACTGGACCTGAAAAAAGTTTTTATACCGATAGTCCACGAGTACTGACCCAAAAACTTTCCGACCCCTGTGAGAAAATTTCCTGGGTCCGTCACTGCTCATTGGTTAAAATCCGATATTAAACGACCTCTAGTACTAATATTTTTTAAGTAATTAGTCATTGATAATGTTCTCTTATTAAGTGATACTACCAAGTCATGCAATATTATCTTCATATGTTGGTTATTTGGATTTAACTTTTTTTGTTGTGGTTTACTCCCTAACTAATTTTTCTTCTTATTCCAACATATAGAAAGTGGATGGAATTTTTTTATTTCATTTATTGACTAAGTTATAGTTCGTTCACCTTATTTGAAAAATCCATCCATTTATCCATTTTATATGGGTTTGAATGTGGTGGAAAAAAGGGTCTAGGGATTACACCAATAAAATGATACTTAAGGAACTTAATCTATAAAATTCCACCTTTGTCTATTTTTTAGCATGAATGTCTCGAGCAGTCGATTACATTCTTTTAACCTCTTACAAAATGTTGTGTCAGTCTAAACACTGCCCCCTTTGACTATTGTCCCACAAAAGTAAAACTAATATGAGTCCTGTTAGAGTGTTAGTAAGATCTTGGGTTCCGTACGTTCTAGCCAGGTCAGATGGTGCTTGAACCCGAAGCCATTCTGATTTGTGAAAAACAGCAACTTAACCAAAAATCAGTAATGATAACAAAGAATAGAATTAGTGGAAAAGTAACAGAACAACAGACGCCAATCTAGTTTCTGAAATCAGCAGCAAATGAAAACAGAAAACATAAATAAAGTCCATCTTGAACAGAAAACGGGAAACATAAAACATACACGCACACACATATATACAGTAATAAAAATAGATAGCAGAAAACATAAATATACAGATATCAAAGTTTTAATCCTAAGATACAGAGATCAAAGTCTATATTTTTATTGCAGAAATTCCAAAAAGAAATCAAAAGTACAATTCTTGATGAAAGTATATATAGCAAATGAAAACAGAAACAGGGTTTATTTTGAACAGAAACTGAAAACAGATTAACCAAAGCCATTCTAATGTCTGAAATCAATCCAATAGACATTTAATATTGTTAGTTGTATTTAGTTTTAATTAGGGTTTTAGCCCATGTAGTTGGTTAAAGCCCATGGGCCTTTTATGGGTTGAAAGCTAGGGTTTGTTTGTGTATAAATAGATGTAGTTGTCTTTGTATTATTCACACATTCAAGTAATAAACATTACTTTCACTACAACCATCTTCTTCTTTACATGGTATCAGAGCTACGACTCTCGATCCAAACCCTAGCCGCGATCTGACCCGAACCCGAGTCTGACCAGGCGTCACCAGCAGCCTTCAGATCTGAAACAAGCTCCTGCCTTGTTGTTCTGTCCTGTCACGAAATCCTTTTTTTTTCGACCGTGAAAGTACTGTTCACCGACGAGCACTGTTCACGCGCGGAATCACTGTTCATCGGAATACTGTTCACGCGCGGAATCACTGTTCACCAGAGTGCTGTTCATCGCCGGAATTATTGTTCACGCCGGAAAACACTGTTCCCGCCGGAAGTTACTGTTAAGTCCGGAAATTACCGTTCACGCCGGAAGTCACTGTTCACTGCCGGAAGTTACTGTTCGTTTGCCGGAAAGTTACTGTTCGCTGCCGGGATTTACTGTTCATGACGAGTAACTGTTTACGCCGGAATCTGTTCCTGCCCTCCACCCGCACTTGTTACTGTTCACAGACAATTTTCAGTTTTGTGTATCACTATGGGCGAAAATAAATACATGTATACATTTACTAAAGAGGAGCATGATCTTATTCAACGGTTTCTTACCTCCCAATTGCCTCATCCTCAAACTAGCTCGGCACATTCAGGTAAACCTTCTAGAGACTTATCATGGGTGATTGATTCTGGAGCCACACATCACATGACTGGGAATCGGGGTATTTTTTCTAGTCTTCAAAATGTTTCCCATGCACCGGTACGTCTTGCCAATGGATCTTCATGTCCCGTTCTCGGCATAGGATCCATCAGTAACTCGGAAAACCTAAAACTGTCTTCTATCCTATTTGTTCCTAAATTTCCTACCAGTCTTTGTTCAGTGAGTCAGATTACCAAACAAAACAACTGTTCTGTGACCTTTTACCCAACTCACTGCGTTTTTCATGAACTAGGAACAAACCGGGTAATTGGTACTGGTTTTGAATTAGGAGGTCTCTATCGTATATCCCCGTTTTCGCATCCTGTAGCAAACTTATGTGATTCCGTTGTCAGGGAGGCTCACTGTCGGTTAGGTCATCCCTCTACAGCGGTTCTGAGGCAAATGCGACCAGATTTACCACTTTCGTCTTTTAATTTTCATTGTGAGTCGTGTCAACTTGGTAAACATACCAGGCGTCCTATCCCCCTAGGGTGCCCAATCGAGTCAGTTCTTGTTTTGAACTGTTGCATTCTGATGTATGGGGTCCTTGCCCTATCAAATCTACGTTGGGTTTTGAATATTTTATTACCTTTATTGATGACTATTCTCGCACTACTTGGGTTTATTTGTTGAAATCTCGTAGTGAGGTATTTTCCATATTTCAAGAATTTAATGCTTATGTTCAAAACCAATTTAACACCACCATTAAAACTTTACGATCTGATAATGCTAAAGAATATTTTTCCACCGACTTTTCTTCATACTTAAAAACCAACGGCATTATTCATGAATCATCGTGTGCTTATACATCTCAACAAAATGGTGGTGTCCGAACGCAAAAATCGTCACATATTGGATGTTGCTTGCACAATCATGATCCAATCACGTGTTCCTCATCGTTTTTGGGGAGATGCCGTTCTCACTGCCACATATCTGATTAACAGCATGCCCTCAACCGTTCTTCATGGTAAAACACCGTTTTCTGTACTATTTCCCAACGATGATCCATTTCCTCTCGCACCTAAAGTATTTGGTTGCGTCGCCTATGTTCATGACCATCGTCCGAAAACCATCAAACTTGATCCCCGAGCCATTCGTTGTGTCTTTCTTGGTTACTCACGGGTTCAAAAAGGGTATCGATGCTATAGCCCATCACTTCACCGATACTTTACTAGTGCCGATGTCACTTTTCACGAGTCTCCTTACTTTCCCGAGTGTTCCACTCCTGTTTCTGACCCGTTTCCTGACCTCAATATACCCACATCTCCCTTCCTCCCCACCATTCCTGTGTCGATTCCCTCTACCTATCCAATCTCTGCTGATTCTGACCCACCGACAGAACCTCCGCCACTGCTTTTCACATATGCTAGGCGAGGTAGGGGTCAAATATCAAAGACACTTGATTCACATTCAGGCCACAACCCCGAAATACCCTCAGATCCTCCGTCTGCATCCGAACAATCTACACCTCTCACTGATACATCCTTACCCGATCCGACACCTTTACCAGAAGCTACCCCTGATACACCCGTTTATGATCCTCCTGGTGCACCACTACCCGATATACCTATTTCTTTTCACAAAGAACCCCGGAAATGCACTCGTTACCCAATTCAGGACTATGTTGCCTACACCCACCTATCTCCTGAATCTCATGCGTACACCACTACTCTTGATTCCTACCCGATTCCCAAAAATGTGACGAGCGCTCTCGCTCACCTAGGATGGCGAAAGGCTATGGAAGACGAAATTGGGGCTCTAAAGTCCAATCATACATGGGTTCTTGAAACACTTCCTAAAGGGAAGCGTATTGTTGGTTGTCGTTGGGTGTTTACGGTTAAACTACACTCGGACGGCTCCTTACACCGCTTGAAGGCTCGGTTGGTCGCAAAAGGGTATTCTCAGGCATATGGCATTGATTATGATGAAACCTTCTCGCCAGTTGCTAAAATGCCATCTGTCTGTATTTGTATTGCTCTTGCTGCCATTAATCATTGGCCGCTCCACCAGCTTGATGTCAAGAACGCCTTTCTTAATGGTGTTCTTGAGGAGGAGGTGTATATGGAGCAGCCACCAGGGTTCGTTGTTGAGGAGGAGGCCTCGAAAGTTTGCAGACTACGTCGTTCTCAATATGGTCTTAAACAGTCTCCTAGGGCATGGTTTGGTCGATTCTCTAGTGTTATGGGACAGTTTGGGATGACTCGGAGTGCCTACGATCACTCTGTCTTCTTTAGACACCAGAAAGGAAAGAGGATTATCGTAGTTGTTTATGTGGATGACATTATAATCACAGGTGATGACGAGGTCGGGATCACCAAACTCAAGCAGTTTCTTCAGTCTCAGTTTCAGGTCAGCGACTTAGGTCGATTGAGGTATTTCCTTGGCATAGAAGTTTCTCGCTCTCCACAAGGAATACTTCTCTCCCAACGAAAGTATGTCCTTGATATGTTGACTGAATGTGGCTTACTGGGTTGTAAACCTGTTGATACCCCAATGCTTCCTACAAAGAAACTCCTCCCAAAGGAAGGAGATCCAATGAAAGATCCTGAGCGATACAAACGGTTGGTTGGTAAACTTAATTATTTAACCGTCACACGACCGGATATCTCCTTTACTGTTAGTGTTCTGAGCCAATTTATGGCTGCGCCATACACCGGTCACTGGGATGCTGCCATTCGTGTCTTAAGATATCTTAAGACCTCACCTGGTTTGGGTATATTATACTCTGATCAGGGTCATTGTCGTGTGGGTGCCTTCACGGAAGAAGGAGATGGTCGGATATTAGGGTTCTCAGATGCAGATTGGGCAGGTTGTTCGATTTCTCGACGATCTACCACCGGATATTGTGTGTTTGTTGGAGGAAATCTTGTATCATGGAAGAGTAAGAAGCAACACACGGTTTCCCGGTCGAGTGCCGAATCGGAGTATAGAGCCATGGCAGATGTAACATCAGAGATGACATGGGTACGTCGTCTTCTCATAGAACTCGGGGTTGTTTCTAATGACTTGATGCGGTTATACTGTGATAGTCAATCAGCCATTCACATAGCCAAGAATCAAGTATTTCATGAGAGGACAAAACATATTGAGGTCGACTGCCACCTTATCAGAGATCGAGTAGTAGGCACACAAACTGATCCTCCATCCATTCAACCAGTTCATGTGAAGACAAATTTTCAGCTAGCAGACATTCTAACTAAACCGCTCCGGAAAGCTCAGATAGATTTTATTTGTAACAAGTTGGGCATGATTAACATCTATGCTCCAACTTGAGGAAGAGTGTTAGTTGTATTTAGTTATAATTAGGGTTTTAGCCCATGTAGTTGGTTAAAGCCCATGGGCCTTTTATGGGTTGAAAGCTAGGGTTTGTTTGTGTATAAATAGATGTAGTTGTCTTTGTATTATTCACACATTCAAGTAATAAACATTACTTTCACTACAACCATCTTCTTCTTTACACATATAGACATCAAAGATCGTTCAGTGAGGAAGAAGACGTGAAGATTGAAGAACATACCTGTGAATCTGCGGTTTATAGGTGTCCAACTGTCTTATCTGGGAAGAAGCAACGGTCGCCTTTTGCAATGGGAAAATCTAATGTCACAACGGTCATATTTTTAACTATAAACCCAACGTGTGCAAGAAGCGGTTGAAGTGGTGCCTCAGTTTCTCTATCTACAACTTTGTTTTCACTTTCTAGCTTTTGGATCTTCTTAGGTCCAGTTTTAGCGGCTGAACGGAACCATTGCAATGGACCGAGGTGCTTGCCTCACCTAGGTGCGTGCCGGGCTCGCCTTTGACTACATAGGATATAAGTGCTATCTCTAGTTACTAAAAATGTCTAAACATTATAGATGCCATCATTGAAAACCAAACTCTTCGCACCATAATTGAGTGGAAAACTTTGAGGTATATTATTATTTCATAACCTATCGCAGTCCTTCCGATGCTTTGAGTGAACAAGAACCAACTACTCTACCTGCTCCCTGCTCCATGCTTTAACCGTACCTGCCTCCCATCGAAGCTTGTTTTCCTTGCTACACCAATTAAGAATCTATCATCATCATCGTACTCAGTATATCCCACCAATAGCAAAGCTATGGTAGGGTCTGAGGAGGGTAAGATGTAGACAGTCTTACCTCTACCCCATAGGGATAGAGAGGCTGCTTCCGGTGAGACCCCCGGCTCGATAGTAGTTTTGCATCAAGCCTTGGACATAAGACACATAACACTCCACCATCGGGACACCGACCGATTGGTGCATGTACCCTTGTCTTTCGGCTATCAACGCCACCACATGATGCCTGATTAACCTTCCGCCACTTTTAACGTTATTTTCACGATATTAGTAATATAACGTCAAAATTAGTGCAATTTCGCTTTTGCCCACACATGTATACATTATATGCGTGCACCGCAAGCACGGCGTAAAAAAAATCACACAAGCAAATTAATACCTCAGGCTGGGAAAGCATATGGCCTGCTTTTGAAGATACATCTCCATACAATTAAGAATCTATGAAGGTTTATATTATCTATACTGCTCGTTTCCTCCCCCTTACCCTTAGATATGTCAAGCATTTAACATATTTGGATATATTCATTCGGGTCGATGAACTTACATGTAAACTTACGTAAATTAACATTTAATCAATTACTTTGGTTAATTGGTTACCAACTTACCACATAAAGGCGAAGTTGGCAAGGATGCTTACATTTCAATCGACCTATGTAAGTCAACTAACTTATTTCGATGTTATATAGGTAACTAAACTCACATTTTAACTTTTTATAGGTAATCGACTATACTTAACATCAGGTCCACCTCATCACTTGGTGAGCGGATTTTCAATATCCAGGTTGTCAAGTAACTAAATAGCCGGTTACATCAATTTGGTCCCGTTAATAGGTAAATGGTGGGGGTGGGGTAGAAGAGTATAGGGTCTAGAGTCTCTAGAATATCCTTGTTATTTATTATAGGTAGCAATTTGGTCCTATTAATTTTGGGGTATAGTTGGCCTCTAAAAGGTCAAATCAGTATCATTGAATATAAGTTAGCTAAAACTGGCACGGCCACACGGGTTAAGTTAATAAGGTCAAAAACTCACCTAGAGTTATCTAAAAATGCATAGTACCTCCCATAGTTGTTATATTTCAAAAAACTATATCATCATTGTAACGTTATAGTTCTCTTATCGTATTGAAAATATTATTATTTGTTAATTCAAGAAAAGCAAATACAAAATATTGACTGTGTTGACCTCATTTTGATCTGTTACCCGACACACCAGTTTCACGACGTCTAATATTTCTGTTAGATGGATACTTAAGTTTTGAGTTAAATTTAAAGAAACTTTTGAGCGTTTTATGATAATGACATCTTTGAGCGTTTTTTAATTGCAGCTTATATCTTTATCTGACAAAAAATGGTGGTGACGAGGCTCTTGGGAGAAGCAGATGATAGTTTGATTTACAGGAAGCGTATAAGTTTACCGGCCCGTGTACAAACTGTAGCTTTATGCAGCGTTCTCGACTGCCTGGAATTTTCGCCTTGAATTATTTTTTTAACTTTTTTTAAAATTGTGAATGTTTTTTGAGTTTGGTTCTTCAGGATGCAATCATTGTATCATGTTTACTTGTTCAAAATGGAACGCAAAATTTTAGCAAATACCGGAAGTCATTATCTTGTTGTAGGGGTGGCAAATGGGTTGGGTTGGGTCGAAACGGGTTATGGGTTGGAACGGGTTAGGGTCGGAATGGGTCAACTAAAAAAAGGGTTGTTTTGGTTCGGGTTGGAATGGGTTAGGGTCAACAGGTTCGGGTCAGAATGGGTCTGGGTCAGAATGGGTCCAAGTCGGAACGGGTCAAAACGGGTTTCGTGTTATATTTTTTTACGAGGACAATGGACGAATCGTTTTAGTTTTGTTTTATATTTTGAGTTATGAAATTTTTATTAATTTTTTTGATTTTTTAGGGTTTTTATTAAGATAAAAAAACCCCTCCAAAAACAAAAAACAAAAAATCATAATTCAAAATATAAATAAAAACAAAAAAAATAAAAAAAAATAAAAACTAAAATGTTTACGCTGTTGTCCTCTTTCATAAAAAAGAAAACCAACAAATTAACCGAAACCAAAAAGTCGACAAAAACGAAACAAAAACCGAAAGTCGACAAGACTTGTTGATATGAGTGGCGAAATGAGCGAGTCAAGTTGGTTGTAACTGGTCGAAACATGTTCTGGTCAAATACATGCACCTTTACACATTAAGTCTTAATCAAATATTATCCATAAGGACCATAAATATATCCAAGAATGAATAATTGTGAATTATATGGGACTGAAAAGTAAAATTCACATTAAGTCTTAACGCCCTGCTTGCGGTGCGCGCATATAATGTATATATGTGTGAACCCTCGGGTGGGCAAAAATAAAATTGCACTAATTTTGACATTATTTTACTAATCTCATGAAAATAACGTTAAAAGTGGCGGAAGGTTAATCAGGCATCATGTGGTGGCGTTGATAGCCGAAAGACAAGGGCACATGCACCAATCAGCCGGTGTCCCGATGATTGAGTGCTATGTGCCTTATGTCCAAGGCTTGATGCAAAACTACTATCGAGCCGGGGGTCTCACCGGAAGCAGCCTCTCTATCCCTATGGATAGAGTAAGGCTGTCTACATCTTACCCTACTCTGACCCTACCATCATATTGCTATTTGTGGGATATACTGAGTACGATGATGATGATGATGATGATGATGATGATGGGACTGAAAAGTATAGCTTAAGCAAATGTTGAACTAGATCATGTAAAAACAAAAACAAAAAGTTGTTTTTAAAGAAAGTGAGGACCCTTAACTACCTCCTTAATGACCGGCATGAATTCATACAACTGTTCTATTAAAAAGTTTTTTTTGTTACTCTAAAGTCACTTAACTGTCTAGGTGTTATAATAATTTTATAAGGTTTTTCTTTATAAATATTAAAACTTTTAAATGAAACATATATGAATATTAGTTACTATTAAATTTACTTATTTTTGTCGGTCTAACTTAATTTCTCTTTTCCTTCATTGTCACATCTATTTAAACTATGTATTTTTGTAATAATCACTTGATAGTAACTATCATATATGTATTTTCATAGATGTATCATTCAGGGAAGTTGATTCAAAAATATAACTTTTATAAAAATAATTACAAGATTGAATCTACTAAAACGCAAGTGATCAATTTAGAGGAAGAAAAGAACTTTAAGTTATTTTATTGAAAAACTCTTCCTATTGTGTGAAGTTCCTTTAATAAGAATTTAGTTTTCATGCGTTATTTATATATTTGATAGTAGAATAACAGTCTCGGATAATCAGGCAAAATTCTACACTAAAACCCCTTCGCCCCTAATGCCAAATCCAAAAAAAATATAAATTTTAATATCAAAGCGAGTAAACGGCCAACTCTGAAAACTCGCCCTTGCCTCAACTCGGCTAGTTCAGTTTCTCATTAATATCACGGTTTATTGTCATCTGTGTATGACTTTCCAAGTTTGACTATATTTAGGTAGATTTCTTAAATACATGTAGGGTTGCATTCATAAGCCAAGTGACTGAGGTTGAAGACTTGAAGAGATGGGAAGATAAAAAAAACTAGATGTAGGCTATATATGTTTTTGTAGTTCACTCAATAAAATATGAAAGTAAACTCAAAACTTTTGAAGCTGTCAACAATTATAACATTTTTCCATGATACTTTTCTTGCACATCAATATTGAATTGAATGTCTTAATAACTCAGTTATAGTTTTTAAAACTCATTTTGGTTAATGCATTTTGCCACTTGTGTTTAAAAATATAAATAAAATGAAAGTTATTTTTTATATAGAAAAAAATATATGAGTATTTCATTAAAAAGTCGTGTCTACATTGATACAGAAGGCAACTGAGCAACAAGTTGTGTCGCTAGCACTTTTTGAATGACAAAACTAAGTCGTATAAAAATAACATTCATAGATCGTATGTCATAACATTTCTACTCAGAACCCGTTGGAAACAAGTAAGTAGCTCTACAGCACAGTCGCTAGGAAACCAAAACTATCGAATACAAAGCTAAGGGTATAAACAAGAAACAAGCTTATAAATTGTCTTTATTCTAAAATAATACAAAATGCTATAATCATCTTTTTATCTAGCATTAAAATGTATACAAATACGTCAAATAAATACTAATGTATTTATCCTTATGAAAAATATGTTGTTAACTTAATTGTTAATAAAAAGTTTTATACATCAACTGAATTCATCATACTGCTATCCGAGATAACGTCATACCGACATGGCTTCCATGGATCTTCATGGACAGATCATCAACATCAGTTAAAAAATAACAAGTGGATTTGTCCGCGTGTGAAAACCCTCTTGTTTTTGGTATTAAGAAAAAAATTAATATAACATGATTTTCCATTACAGTAAATTAAGCATTAACTCAATTTTAAGTTATAATAAAAAATTTATTAAGTCGAATGAAACATAAATTGTCTGAAATATTATCGAACACAACTCCTAAAACTATTTATTTAAAAAATATATATATTGGAGTAGCTTTTTTAAGTTACATTTAGTATTTGAACTACTTATAATTATAAAGAACAAATGATCATAACGTATAAACGAGTCAAATAATCTAGCTATCCTGACTCATTTCTATCTTATGTTAAAGATATTATTATGATAAATTCCTAACATTTTATCTAACTCATTGTTTCATCCAGCTTGTCACCTTTTTATGTCCATAAAACTAATTAAACGGCCGTACAAAGAAGTTTAAAGATTTTAATAACCTTAAACCACCTCACAAGAAACTTTCAAATGATGTCTAAATTCTAATTCAAGAAACTATATTACTCTAATAAAAAATACAATTAACTTTAGATGTAATTTTCTCCGCAACCATCGAACCTTGCTTAAATAAAAATATATCCTGCAGGTTGACCGAGTCAAACTGTTGGAAATGGTCTTGGTAAACCCAGTGTTAACGTAAGTATGATTGACATATTTAAACATAAAGTACAGTATGTTGTTACTATGTTTGATAAAGCCTTTTACTTTATAAATCCTTTTAAATGATTCATTTACATGAAATATAATCTTGCTAATTTAGATATTTGGGTGAATTAATTTGATTTTTTTTATCTCATAGTTATTTTTGATGTTTTCCTGGCTAGCCAGTTTCAAACGGTATCTATATATGTTATAACATGAACTAATGAACAATGATCACATCTTTTAAAATAACCTATTAACCCTCGTTCGTTTTGCTTGATATATTAAGAGGTCTAACTGATTTGGTAATCTTATGCTGAATCATTAAGAGATCGAACTGATTAAGAGGTAGCCATTTAATTATTTAACATGTCAATAAAACTTAATCATTAAGATAATTCATGAACTATTAAGCAGTGTATTTTTAACAAACCAAACACATTCTACCTCTAACCGATTCGGATGTAGCTTTTTCATAAAACATTAAAAGATTATCGAACATGATACATTAATTGTTCTTTACATATCTGTTCAGAAAACAAATTAACAAAGGTGACTAGATAAATGAATAGTTGTTTAATTACTTGTTTTCATGGCATCCCATACTCCGTTACTTTTAAGTTACATCTAGCTACCAGGAGGGTAGGCTGACGAACGAGCTTCGGATTCTCCTTTCCCGGATGCAGCCGCGCGTCGAGTTGCTTTGTCGTGAAAATGACAAGTTAAAGGCGGCGCGTAGCCAGGAAGTGGCCCAGGCGCGGGCTATCCGGGAGGAAAACATGAGACTTTCCGCCATTGCTGCGGAGAAGGAAAAGGCCTTCAAGGCCCTCGAGGTTGAAGTTCAGGCCCGGCTCAAGGCCCGTTCCAAGGCTACCCAAGCTGTTAACGAACAGCTTAGGTTGGCTAAGGAAACTGCGCGGAATGCGATCGAGAGGGCCACCCAAGCTGAAGCTGTTGCTGAGCCTCTGCGCGCAGAGAATGAGGAGCTTAAAGCCAAACTAGAGAGGCTCCAGCAGGCTCATGATGCCTTGGCCATGGAAGACGCCAAGAAGCTTCAAGAGATCTTGGACCAGAGGGGTATGCTTAACCACACTGAGCGTAAGCTGAAG
The DNA here is from genome assembly GCF_021521415.1 of Bidens hawaiensis. Classification (NCBI taxonomy): domain Eukaryota; kingdom Viridiplantae; phylum Streptophyta; class Magnoliopsida; order Asterales; family Asteraceae; genus Bidens; species Bidens hawaiensis. The sequence continues at coordinate 299,208 of NW_027493456.1, read as the reverse complement.
GGCGTTGAAGAGGCTGCTGCTAAGGAAGTGTTGCTTGCCAACCTTAACAAAAGTGAAGCCGAACGCGCCCGTGACTAAGCTCAAGCTGCCCTCCAGGAAGCTCTGATCACCAAGGAATGGCTTCTACGAGAAGCTTTGTCGCAGGTATGCGTAGCTTCATAATGTCTTTACGCTTTTCTTTATACTTAGAAAAGTTTTTGATATATTTTTTTATTTCTTTTTGTAGGTTGTGCATCGGATCTTCACGAACACATCTTATGACGATTCCATGAGCGCAGCCCTCAACGCTTCCCATGAGGATGGGGAAAAGGATGGTTTCCTGCTTGGTCTGGGGTTTGTTGAGAAGGGCATCCCGCCTTCCAACTTCCCTTTTTATGACGTGGACACTGAAGCTGCCTATGACCAAGCAGTGAACCAGTATGCTGCCTTCCCGCATCTGGTGGTGGAGAAGGTGAACGAAATTGCTGCTGCTGATGATGGGCTAACCATTCTCAAGACTTTCCTTGAACCGCCACAGCCAACTGATGGTGCGGGTACAAGTGGGTTTGGAGGGAGTGGTCCTAAAGTTTGAACCTTGAGATCCCTTCCCACCGTTAGGATAGATTTATATTTCTGTAGACGGGTAGATACCCGGCCATTCTTGTAATGTTTGAATTTTTTTATGAAATATAAATGTTTGTGGGGGTAGGACCGCCACTTTCATTGGATGACTTGTGTGACATCTGCCCGATCCGACCCGACCCAGGTACCCGTTTCTCTGACCCGATCTCTTTCTTTTATGATTTAATATTTATTTATACTTATATTTTATTTTTAATAATAATATATATTTTCCTTCCCGCCTCTTTCTCTCTCTTTCTTTCCGCCGTCCCGTCCCTCTCCTTCTCTCTTTCCGCCTTCTTTTCCCTCTTGTCGCCGTCCCGCCCTTAAGCCTTGTTTCCCTCTAACTCTTTGCTTGTCCTTTGGTTCTTCCCGCCTAAGGATGTCTGCAGCTCCACGCGCCAGACTCCTTACATGGAAGCCTGCGTGAAGACATCTTGTTCCTGCGATGCGTGAAGAGAACTCTTCTCGCAGCGCGCTAAGAATGCATGTTCTTCCCGCAATGCGCTAAGAATGTATGTTCCCGCGATGCGCTTAGAATTCTAGTTCTTCACGCAGCACGCTAAGGATTTGTGATTCTTCCCGCAGTGCGCTAAGGATTGTTGTGCCAGCCTTCGCGCTCGCGCACTCAGCCTTCCCGCGCTTAACCCTTGTATCTTCTGTTTATTCTAGCCGTTTGCTTTTGTAATGTCTTTTCTTCTGAGCTGTTGACCTAACCTATCTAATGTCTGAATAGTTACTTTCGGCGCAGCATGCGTACCAACCCCATTGGTTGGTAGAAAAAGTGACTGACATTATCTTTTGAGATCTGCTTTTTCATGCTTTATCCTGTACCTTTTTCTGAACCGCCCATGCCTTTTTTACTGTTCCCTGACAGCTTTATCTTGCCTCTGCAGCTGCCATATCTTTCCATATCTTTTGCTTTTGGATTCTTATGCTTTTTGATATCTTTTGCTTGATCCTGTTAATGATCTTTTCCCCTTTTCTAGGGATTATGTCTCCTAGGGTTTTCCTATAAATAATAGTAATATTTTCATAAACACTACACACACAAAACACTTAATCTCTCCTGTTCTCTTGCCCCTTGCTCTCTCTGCCGTCTTCCTCTCTGCCTCCGTCTTCCTCCCTGTTCTGTCCTGCTTTTCCGGTATTATATATAATAACTTATTAATTATGCTAACTTATAATCAAGACTTAAAACCGATCGTTAAAACAATAATCTTATTTATAGGTTAACTTGTGCTTGTTTAAAGTTGGTTCTTGCTTTATCTTACACCGCATCGTTTATCAAGTGAGTAATCTCGTACCTAATCCCTTTTTGCTTTTAATGTTTTGGGATGATCATGTGTTCATACAAACTTAGAGTCTTAAACTTGTTTATGAACTTTAGTCGCGCAGTATCCCATGTGTTGAGGACGTAGACTTGGCTGTTTATTTGTATGTGTGGATCATTAACCGTCTTGTCGGTCTATTCCGCAGTTTTCATGGTACCATTAGATGAACACGGGAGAACTATCGTTTATGATTTTCTCTTTTATTTACACATGCACAGTTAGTCTTGTTTGTGAGCTCAATTGTGAGCACTGGCAGTCTTGTCTCTTAGAGTTGGTCCCGATCTGATTACACCCTTGTTGAAACCCAGACATACACATGTTGCGCGCAGATTTATTGTTATCTATGTATTGTATTAAACTTGATTTCTCACCAACACGCAAGTGTTTGACGTTTATTTTAACACATGTTCAGGTTTGCAGTAGCTGTTTTGGAGCTTGTGGACACATAGGACGTTTTTACTTTTGGACCTAGATTAAAATGTATCAAGACAAGTTATTGCTGTTCGAATATTTTGATTTATAATATATTGATTTATGTTGGTTTATTTATATCTTATGTATACGTTGCGCATGCGTGAATGAATATATTTATTAAATATTGACACCCAATAGTGTCACGAGTAATGAAACAATATGTGGCGCCCCGATGTATAATCCGCCTTTGGTCGGGGTGTTACAGATTGGTATCAGAGCTCGTTGACTTTAGGATAGGTGGTTAGACGTAACGGCCTAGAATACCTAAGAGTCCCTTCTCGCGCATGAGAGAAATCTCATGTTTGCGCGCTTATTGTTAATTACTCGTTATTTATGAATATGCTCGCGCTTGCGCAGTATATGATTTTATGTTTTATTTCGCGATATTTCGATTTTTGTTGAATTTCGATTTTTATTGATTTTACTTACATATTCGTTTGTTGGATTTGAAAATCCGAAAAGTCATGGTGATACATGAATAGTTGATTTTCAATTTCCATTTACGATTATGTTCTGAGGTTGGAGACTTGAAAAGTCATGGTGATACATGAATTGTCAACCTCCAATACTCATTTTCTTGTATATTTTATATTGAGGATTGAAAAGTCATGGTGATACATGAATCGTCAATCTCCAATACTCGTTTGCTCGTATATTTTAAATTGGGAATTCGGAAAGTCATGGTGATACATGAATTGTCGATTCTTGATTCGAATTTGTTACCTTTATTAAGTCTGCATTTAGGGTCATTTATTTTACTTTAACTTTTGACAGTAACTGACTCCGCGAAACCAAGCTTTATGAGATTAAAACTTTGCGCTAAAACCAAGATATTAACTAAAATTAAAATTCTTATAGAATGCCTCCGCTATCAGCTCGCCATCTCAAGAAGAAAGAAGCCGCGCGCAGACGTTCGCTGCAACGTTCCCAGGAAATGGCCGCCGCGATAGCCCAAGCCTTGAGCCAAAACAATACCTCCAGTTATAACATTAAGTCCTTTAACGCGGGTAACCCTCCAAAGTTCACAGGTCTTGAAGGAGCCACCGTGATGCTCCAGTGGCTTGAGAAAATAGAAAACACTTTCCTCCACACCCAATGCCCCTCAGACAGACGAACCCTATATGCTTCCAGTGTCCTGGAATTCAGAGCGCTTACATGGTGGAATGGAGTAGCTCATGCGCGTGGCGCAGAGGCTGCTTCTAGCATGACATGGGAGGAATTCAAGGAAATTCTTACGCGAGAATTCTGCCCTCCCAACGAAGTTAAGCGCCTGGAGGAAGAATTCTGGAACTTGAAGCAATACAGCGGAGAAGCGCGCGAGTACGCGACGCGCTTCCATGAACTAAGCCTGCTTGTCCCTCACCTTGTTACCCCTTCCCGCCGAGCAATCGAGAAATTCCTTGGGGGTCTCCCCATGGAAATTCAAGATTCTGTATGGGCCAGAAACCCAGTTACCCTCTCTGACGCCATCGAGTTGGCCGCTGTGCTCAGCGACAACCATGTCAGAGCAGGAACCCTGTTCCTGCGGGGAACAGAAAAGACCAAACTCACCAAGACTGTCCCTGAACCAACAGAAACCAAACCTGAACCCTCAAACCGTAACAACCTCAAGCGCAGGCGCAAGGCCTATGCGCTTACCAACCCGCCCATTGTCCAGCAACCCGCATACCAACCTCCAGTTCATGCGCCTAACCCACTGTCAGCCTACCCAACTCCCCCTGTAGTCCATAACTATGCCTTAACCAATCCCGCACTCCCTGCCCCGCCTCCTAAGAAACCTTACACAGGAAACCATCCCTTTTGCCCAACCTGTAGATTTCACCACCCAACCCAAACCCCGTGTCGACTTTGTACCCGATGTGGCCGTACTGGTCACCATGCAGAAAACTGTAGAGTCCTTCCCACCAAACCAATTGCGCCAACACCACCAGTCTACCCGCAAAACCCTCAACCAACCTACCAAAACCCACGACCCAGAACGTGCTTTAACTGCGGTGACCCCAGTCATTTCCGGAACGCGTGCCCGAGACTACAAGTGCAAATCACGCAAGCGAATCCGGTGAACCAGATTTCAAACCAAGTAACGCGTGGACGAGCTTTTAACATAACCGCGCACCAAGCGCAAGCGAATAATGACGTAGTTAATGGTACATTTTTGCTTAACGGATTTTATGCTTCTGTACTTTTTGATACTGGCGCCGATCGAAGTTTTATCTCTCGCGCCTTCGAGCAGAAGCTTGCGCGACCGCGCAACGATTTAAAAGAGAATTTTTCAGTTGAATTGGCTAATGGCGAAACTATTTTAATAAACTCAGTGATTAAAGATTGTACGCTTAACCTTAACGAAAACGATTTTCTGATCGACCTCATCCCCATGCCTCTTGGAAGCTTTGATGTTATCATTGGTATGGATTGGCTCTCGAAGAATCGCGCCGAAGTTATTTGCGCCAAGAAATTGATTCGCATACCTCGAGAAAATGGTGATCTTCATATCTACGGCGAAAAACCCTCCAGTGGTCTTAAGCTTATGTCTTGCGCCGAAGCCCAAAGACTCATGCGGAAGAAGTGTGTTGCATTCTTAGCCCATGTGGTTAAACCTGCTGAAGAGAAGAAGCTTCGCGATATCCCTGTTGTGCGTGATTTCCCTGAAGTTTTTCCTGATGATCTTCCTGGTATCCCTCCCGCTCGTGAAGTCGAGTTCCGTATTGATCTTGTCCCTGGTGCTTCCCCCGTAGCTAAATCTCCTTACCGTCTTGCACCCGCTGAGATGCAAGAATTGGCAAGCCAACTTCAAGAGTTGACTGCTAAAGGATTCATCCGCCCTAGCTCTTCGCCCTGGGGTGCTCCGGTGTTGTTCGTTAAAAAGAAAGATGGATCGTTCCGCATGTGTATTGATTACCGCGAGTTGAACAAACTCACCATTAAAAACCGGTATCCCTTACCGCGTATTGACGACCTCTTTGATCAACTCCAAGGTGCCTCTTGTTTCTCGAAGATTGATCTCCGCTCTGGCTATCACCAGTTGCGCATCCGCGATGAAGATGTTCCGAAGACTGCTTTTCGAACTCGTTATGGCCATTTTGAATTCTTGGTCATGTCCTTCGGTTTGACCAACGCACCCGCCGTTTTCATGGATCTAATGAATCGGGTGTGTAGGCCTTTCTTGGATAAATTCGTGATTGTGTTTATCGATGATGTTCTGGTGTATTCTAAGACCAAGGCCGAGCATGAGCAACATCTCCGATTGGTGTTGCAAAAGCTTAGAGCTGAGCAACTCTATGCTAAGCTTTCCAAGTGTGAATTCTGGTCTGATGAAGTACAGTTTCTTGGCCATGTTGTGAACAAGATGGGTATTCATGTCGACCCATCCAAAATTGAAGCAATCAAGAACTGGATTACGCCATCCTCTCCTTCTGAGATCCGTTCCTTTCTGGGCTTAGCTGGTTACTACCGGCGATTCATTTCGAACTTCTCGAAGATCGCTTTGCCTTTAACAGCTCTAACGCACAAAGGTAAACCGTATATTTGGGGCTCGAAGCAAGAAGAAGCCTTCCTAACGCTCAAGCGTTTGTTGTGTGAAGCTCCTGTTCTTGCGCTACCTGAGGGTAATGATGATTTTGTCGTGTACTGCGATGCATCCAACCAAGGTCTCGGTTGTGTTCTTATGCAACGAGGCAAGGTTATCGCTTACGCATCAAGGCAACTCAAGGTTCATGAAAGGAATTATACAACTCACGACCTCGAGCTTGGTGCAGTTGTTTTTGCCTTGAAGATCTGGAGACACTACCTTTATGGTACTAAGTGTATCCTTTACACCGACCATAAAAGCCTTCAGCATATCTTTGATCAGAAGGAACTTAACATGAGGCAACGCCGATGGAACGAACTCATCAGCGATTACGATTGTGAGATCCGGTATCATCCTGGTAAGGCTAATGTGGTAGCCGATGCGCTCAGCCGAAAACCCTGCCAACTTAACTGTATCTTGCCGCGCACCCAGCTTCACTTCGCGCCGATTCAAAGCAACCTTGAATCGCGTATTCGTGACGCGCAGCGCGCATCCATCAGTAACGGTAACCTTCGCGCCGAGTTAGCGTGTGGCGCGGAAGCACTCTTTGTCCCTAATCTGGGTGGAATTCTCTGCTATCTCAATCGCATCTAGATTCCCTTTGATGAGAATCTTCGCGCTGATATCCTGAGTGAAGCGCACAGATCTCGGTATTCTATTCATCCTGGCGCTGATAAGATGTACAAGGATTTGCGCATAACTTATTGGTGGCCCGGTATGAAAAAGGATATTGCTGTGTTCGTAGCTAAATGCCTGACTTGTTCTAAAGTAAAAGCTGAACACCAACGCCCATCTGGTTTGCTCGAACAACCTGAAATTCCTACGTGGAAATGGGAATGTGTAGCGATGGACTTTATTACCAAGTTACCTTTGACAGCAATCAAACATGATAGCATTTGGGTAATAGTGGATCGATTGACTAAGTCTGCTCACTTTCTGCCCATTCGTGAAAACTACCGTGTTGAGCAACTCGCGCAGCTTTATGTCAAGGAAATTGTCTGCCGCCATGGTACTCCTTTGAGCATCATATCCGATCGCGATGGCCGTTTTATATCTCGCTTTTGGAAATCTCTCCAATTTGCGCTAGGAACTCGCTTGGACATGAGTACGGCATATCATCCTCAGACTGACGGTCAGTCTGAGCGAACTATTCAAACTCTTGAGGATATGCTCCGATCTTGTGTTCTTGATTTTGGAGGTAATTGGGATTCGCACCTGCCTTTGATCGAGTTCTCCTATAATAACAGCTATCATTCCAGTATTGGTATGGCCCCATTTGAAGCACTTTACGGTCGTAAGTGCCGCTCCCCGATTTGTTGGAGCGAAGTGGGTGAAACTCAAATCACAGGACCCGAACTTGTTCAAGAGACAACCGATAAAATCGCCAAGATCCGTGATCATCTGCTGACTGCCAGAAGCCGACAGAAGAGTTACGCAGATCGTAGGCGGAAGCCTCTCGAATTTCAAGTTGGTGATCTTGTTCTCCTCAAAGTGTCGCCCTGGAAAGGTGTTGTCCGCTTTGGGAAGAAAGGTAAGCTTGCTCCTCGTTATGTTGGTCCATTCAAGATTCTCGCGCGTGTGGGAAAAGTTGCCTACAGACTTGACCTGCCGCCCGCGCTCAGTAATGTGCATCCAACGTTCCATGTATCCAATCTCAAGAAGTGTTTAGCTGACGAGAACCTTCACATTCTACTTGATGAAGTTCAAGTTGATGAAACTATGCATTTCGTTGAGAAGCCTGTTGAGATTATGGATCGCGAGGTAAAGCAAACCAAGCGCAGTCGTATCCCTATCGTGAAAGTTCGCTGGGAGTCCAAGCGCGGAGCCGAGTTTACATGGGAAAGGGAAGATCAAATGAAGATCAAGTACCCGCACCTGTTCTCTGCGCAACCTACTTCGAGATAAATTTCGGGACGAAATTTCTTAAAGTAGGGGAGACTGTGACATCTGCCCGATCCGACCCGACCCAGGTACCCGTTTCTCTGACCCGATCTCTTTCTTTTATGATTTAATATTTATTTATACTTATATTTTATTTTTAATAATAATATATATTTTCCTGCCCGCCTCTTTCTCTCTCTTTCTTTCCGCCGTCCCGTCCCTCTCCTTCTCTCTTTCCGCCTTCTTTTCCCTCTTGTCGCCGTCCCGCCCTTAAGCCTTGTTTCCCTCTAACTCTTTGCTTGTCCTTTGGTTCTTCCCGCCTAAGGATGTCTGCAGCTCCACGCGCCAGACTCCTTACATGGAAGCCTGCGTGAAGACATCTTGTTCCTGCGATGCGTGAAGAGAACTCTTCTCGCAGCGCGCTAAGAATGCATGTTCTTCCCGCAATGCGCTAAGAATGTATGTTCCCGCGATGCGCTTAGAATTCTAGTTCTTCACGCAGCACGCTAAGGATTTGTGATTCTTCCCGCAGTGCGCTAAGGATTGTTGTGCCAGCCTTCGCGCTCGCGCACTCAGCCTTCCCGCGCTTAACCCTTGTATCTTCTGTTTATTCTAGCCGTTTGCTTTTGTAATGTCTTTTCTTCTGAGCTGTTGACCTAACCTATCTAATGTCTGAATAGTTACTTTCGGCGCAGCATGCGTACCAACCCCATTGGTTGGTAGAAAAAGTGACTGACATTATCTTTTGAGATCTGCTTTTTCATGCTTTATCCTGTACCTTTTTCTGAACCGCCCATGCCTTTTTTACTGTTCCCTGACAGCTTTATCTTGCCTCTGCAGCTGCCATATCTTTCCATATCTTTTGCTTTTGGATTCTTATGCTTTTTGATATCTTTTGCTTGATCCTGTTAATGATCTTTTCCCCTTTTCTAGGGATTATGTCTCCTAGGGTTTTCCTATAAATAATAGTAATATTTTCATAAACACTACACACACAAAACACTTAATCTCTCCTGTTCTCTTGCCCCTTGCTCTCTCTGCCGTCTTCCTCTCTGCCTCCGTCTTCCTCCCTGTTCTGTCCTGCTTTTCCGGTATTATATATAATAACTTATTAATTATGCTAACTTATAATCAAGACTTAAAACCGATCGTTAAAACAATAATCTTATTTATAGGTTAACTTGTGCTTGTTTAAAGTTGGTTCTTGCTTTATCTTACACCGCATCGTTTATCAAGTGAGTAATCTCGTACCTAATCCCTTTTTGCTTTTAATGTTTTGGGATGATCATGTGTTCATACAAACTTAGAGTCTTAAACTTGTTTATGAACTTTAGTCGCGCAGTATCCCATGTGTTGAGGACGTAGACTTGGCTGTTTATTTGTATGTGTGGATCATTAACCGTCTTGTCGGTCTATTCCGCAGTTTTCATGGTACCATTAGATGAACACGGGAGAACTATCGTTTATGATTTTCTCTTTTATTTACACATGCACAGTTAGTCTTGTTTGTGAGCTCAATTGTGAGCACTGGCAGTCTTGTCTCTTAGAGTTGGTCCCGATCTGATTACACCCTTGTTGAAACCCAGACATACACATGTTGCGCGCAGATTTATTGTTATCTATGTATTGTATTAAACTTGATTTCTCACCAACACGCAAGTGTTTGACGTTTATTTTAACACATGTTCAGGTTTGCAGTAGCTGTTTTGGAGCTTGTGGACACATAGGACGTTTTTACTTTTGGACCTAGATTAAAATGTATCAAGACAAGTTATTGCTGTTCGAATATTTTGATTTATAATATATTGATTTATGTTGGTTTATTTATATCTTATGTATACGTTGCGCATGCGTGAATGAATATATTTATTAAATATTGACACCCAATAGTGTCACGAGTAATGAAACAATATGTGGCGCCCCGATGTATAATCCGCCTTTGGTCGGGGTGTTACAACTTGCTTTATAAACGTTATATGACGTGCTCATGCATATTATAATTTAATTTGGCACTTGTTTTGCCTCATAAACAATATATGATTCGCTCGTGCATACTTTAGTTGAACTTAGCAATTTTCCAAGTGTTTTGAATAAGTTAACCGTTCGACGCGTGGTTGTCAATAGGTTAGTGTTCAGTTTCCTCTATCATGATTGTGCGGGTAGGACCGTCACTTTCATTTAGTGGGATGACCAACCTTTACCTATAACTGACCTGCGTGAAGGTTTTCGTTAGAAATTTTTTGCCGTTTTTTGTGTTTATGCGGGTTTTGCCGCCGTCCACACGCAACGACTTACTTCCCCACTTATTTATGCGGTGAATACCGGCATCAGTGTTTTGAATAAGTTAAACCTTTCGACGCGCGGTTGTCAATAGGTTAATGTTCAGTTTCCTCTATCATGATTGTGCGGGTAGGACCGTCACTTTCATTTAGTGGGATGACCAAACTTTACCTATAACTGACCTGCGTGAAGGTTGTCCTCATCTCTTAGAAATTTTTGCCGTTTTGTGTTTATGCGGGTTTTGCCGCCGTCCACACGCAACGACTTACTTCCCCACTTATTTATGCGGTGAATACCGGCATATCAGTGTGGAAAGTTTATAAGTATAAATGTAAGACCATCAGCGTCAATGTAATAAGGAGAATCATTTCCATTAGAAGTGGCTCTGGGCCTTTTCTTTACAAGTTTGGAATTGATCTACATGCAACCTGTGTAATTGAGCTCCCTTCCATGTTCTTGGGATGGGGGTGTCATCGAGCCTTTCGAGCCGATATGCACCTGGTTCGGAATCTCGTTGTTTACGCCGTATGTAGTCTCCAACATTGAAGCTGCAGTTTCATTCGTGTTTTCCCCAACTGGGGTTCTACACGCATTAGCCTGCTCAGCGTTCATTGTGCCACGAGGTGCGTGAGTTTCCCATCTCTGACAAATGCTTCGATGACGTCCTTCAAGTCTAAGCATTCCTCGGTGGTGTGGCCTTTTGTTCTGTGGAAGTCACAGGATTTGCTTTGATCAGCGTTTGGACGCTGTCGGATAATTGGAGCCTCTGGCAATGGGAGCCTCTCGGTGGCGAATATCTCGGTGATGCTTTTGGTGAGTGGCGTCCATCTGGAGTTCCGGTTCGACAACTGCATGTTATCCCTTCCGCCTAACCGAGGGTGTGAGCCGGATGAGGTGTCAAAGTTTACCCTTGACTGCCAAATGCCTAGCTTCCTCTTTTGTTTAGTCGGGCGGTAAGGACGTTGTTTTCTCTTGTTTTCTGAGTGTAGAGGTTTGTGCTCTGGGGAAGATCTCTACCCAGTTGCTTTTCCGTTTCCGCGAAGCGTTTAGCTGCTGTCATGATGGCATCCCATGTGAATGGCATGCCGTCTTTACCCGTCAATGTGCGGATAAGCTCTGGGTATTCTGCGCATTGGATGAAAGCTGCGCGAACAAGATCTTCGCTTATGGTGCCCAGACTCAGTTTCTTTGAATTGAAGCGCGTGATGAAGTCTAGTAAAGACTCATCTTCTTCTCGGATGCAGTTGAGGATCGTCCATTGCTCTTCGGTATACTTTCTTTGTTGACTGAAGTGTTGGCTGAACTTTTGCTGGAAGTCAGCCCAATCGTAGATGTGGTGGACCGGTAGACGGTCGAACCACGCTCTGGCTGCCCCAACAAGCGTCATTTGGAACATATAACACCACGTGGGTTCCGTCCAATTGCTGACGGTTGCCCCCGCTATGAATCTGTTCAAATGATCGTCTGGGTCAGATATACCATCATAAGTGCCGATGTTGGACATCTGTTTAGCACTCTTCGGGGCGATTGCTTCCGCAATGTCCCTTGCAAACTTGGACGTTCCCGCATTTGCAACAGTCGGTCTAAAGGTTTTGGAGAAGTCACGTGGGTTTCCCCCCGCGTTCCTTTGTTTGAAGGTTTCTCCAAAATTCCTTCTTCGTTGGAAGTCCGTTTCCTTACGCTTCCCTTTCGCCCTATGGCGAGGGTTTGCGTCGCTGTCGGACTCCTCCGAATCATCGTCCCAGTACTCGCACTCATTGCTTATGTTGAGCTGTTGAGTGCTTCCGAATTCGTCAGCCTGTTGGAGTGAACGTAAGCGTTCATCCAACTCAGCTTGGAATTCCTTCTGACGTGCTTCCGCCCACGCTTTAACTTGATCAAGTGTTTGGCGGGGGAGCTTCGTCTGTCGTCTTTCCACCTGGGTATCAATGAATCCCAGGGGAGGATTTTTTACTGCACTTGCCCCGGCTTGGGTAACCGGGGTAGTGTTCGTAAAATTTACTGCACTTGCCCCGGCTTGGGTAACCGAGGTAGTGTTCGTAAAATTTGTGTACTCGCCGGTGTTCCCCCCAGTAGCTGGGGTTGTGGTTACCGGAGTTTCTTGGTCACTCGTTGGCCTTGGCAACGGAGTAACCTTAACCATCTTTCCAGAAGTTTTGAAAAAACTGAAAAAGAATTAGTTCTAGCTTTTATGCACAGATGGCGCCAATGAAGAAACACTAAGTGACCCCGGCAGATTATGGATAATCTTAGGGTCAAGTAGATGTTTCCACGAGGGTTAGGTCCGGCAAAGATGGTTATTCCTCTGATGACCTGCAAAACAGACACCGTGAGCTCGTCACTGAGAAGGGGGGGGGGGTACCTCCTTGTGACCACCCTCCGGCGTGAGAATCAGACTAAATTGCTCTTGAATATAAGTGTATATTAAAAGAAATTGCTAGAGCAGATATCAGATAATATATGGAGATATAAGATAGTATATGATACCGTTCCAAAGTGTTGGAGTATTTATAGCCGAAGGTAGGTTTCCAAGCAGGTACAGCCAGCTGTATAATATTCCTTTTCTACCAAATGTGGGCTACGCACGTGCCATGCTGGTGGTTGGTGGGTAGGCAGCGGCTGATAGTGACATGGCCGGCTGTGTACTATTCCTTTTCCACCAACTGCAGGCTATGTACGTGCCACGACAAGGGTTGGTGAGTAGGCAGCGGCTGATAGTGACATTTTGTACTAGAGCGTGCTCCTCGTCGTACTGTTGTCAGTGAGCTGTCACCCTGTGATTGGTTCATGGGCTGCTTTGGTCAGATCTTGTCTATTTTGTCCATACCTTGGCAGGTATAGTACAAAAGATCCTCCAGAAGCGTACGGACTAGCTCATTTGGGCGGGAGTATTCCCGCCTTGCTCATTCCTTCTTCAGGTGACATTACTGAATTATTGAGAGTTAGTGCCTTGTGCGTGTAGCCTTGCTATTAGTGCGGGTAGCCTTCCCTGATGGCTTGTATCCGCAGCTGCGGGAACAGGCGGGGTACTTCACCATTGGGAGGCTTTTCCTGCGGGAACAGCTGGCGTACTGCGCGTAAGGTCTTCATCTCTCTGAGCATGGTGGGTCCTGCGGAACCAATTGGTCTTTGCGCAGACGTCCCTCTTCAAGGTGAGTCTTGCGGGTCCAACTGGGCCCTGCTGGGACCTACCTCTTCAATATCAAAAGTACTATAAGTTTGTGTATGGCTATTATTAACCTTTTAGTTACGTGTTTTACAAAAGTTTCAATTTTTATTACCTATTCCAGTTTAAAGCTAACGAAAACCAGTTAACGGGTTTGATATATCGATAGGTATCAAATAACTTCTTGACGACGTAAAAAATAAAAATCTAACAAGCTTACATGATACATGATATACACTTGTTTCATACTAAACATAATCCTCAAATCTTATAAAGTTTGTATAATCATAAGATATGAGATGTATCAATCAAATGTCATAATATCTTTTAAAGATATCACGAGCCCACTATATCCTCATTCAAAGTCAACTATATATCCAAAAGAAATATCTAAAATTTGAGTTGACCGCATTCAATATAACATGTAACAAGTAACGGTAGGGAAACCAGAACGCAATTTCCATAATCCATAATATTATATATTAATCTATATAGAACACATACACATATATACATATATAAGCACAAAGATGCTCACAAGAATCATTCAAAAAACTACATACTTTCAAACCACTTCACATCAACATCAATGAAGATTAATAATCTTCCAATAATATGTGTATTTATATTATTAATTTTGTGCCTAAAGTCCTTGGTGGAAGCCAAGATTAAACATTATAGATGGGAGGTTAAGTACGAGTTTAAATCGCCGGATTGCTATAAGAAGCTAGTCATTACCATTAATGGTAGAAGCCCTGGTCCGTCGATATTGGCTCAACAAGGGGATACCATTGTTGTTGATCTCAAAAACAGTTTGTTGACCGAAAATGTTGCTATACACTGGCACGGTATCCGACAGGTTCGTAATAGTTAACACACATGAAAATAGCTAGATTATAGTTTGTAATTAGGTTAAAATTATGTTATTAGATTTTTGAAGTTTTAATTGATTTGTAGATTGGAAGTCCATGGGCTGATGGAACAGAAGGCGTTACTCAATGTCCTATTTTACCAGGAGACACATTCAGATATAAGTTTGTTGTTGACAGGGTAAGTGAATATATTTCACAAGGGTTATATACATACGTATATGTTATAATACAAAATATAGTAACGGTTTGTTTATATATAATTTGTTTTAGAGGACATGAATAGAAAGTAACTAAATTTTATGAAAGAAATAGTGGAACTTATTAAGACTTTCGAGTCAAGCGGTATAGCAGTAATTTGTTCCATATGCGACGTTAACATGACATAAAATAATCAAGTGTTTGGTAGCCGTTTAATGGCCATTAAGAGGTTGCCTCCTAATGTTCATAATCTCTTATTGGTTAAGAGGTAACCTTAAGTTTTAATGGTTCTTAAGAGGCTAGCAAACAACGTGTAAGTGGTTCGGCCATTTGTAATAATTAAGTCCATACATGTTTAATAACAAGTAGATTGTGTTCGGGTGAGGTTGTAAGTTGTAACTTGTAAATAAATTCGTTTTCTTCTTAAACGACTATAAATGTAACATTTTACATGTATTGAACGTTTTCCTTCTATGCAACACCCTTATACCAGCTTATCACCTTACCAAAATGAGAAACTATATATTGTAAATAAATTATATATTTTTTCAAAACGACTATAAACTATATATTTTAAATAGAAATTTTTTTCAAAATAGGATAAAAGTTATAGTTAAATGGTTTTTAGGAAAGAGAAAATATGTATTAGGAAAGTAGGAGATCCGCCATTTAAAATTACGGATCTCAGACAAAACATAGATTCCGTCAGATATTGTCTGGTGAGGTGGATGGCTACCAGGTGATCCGCCATTTCAAACGACGGATCACTAATATTTTATTTGTGATCCGCCGTTTGAAATTGCGGATGTCAAGTTTGATGATCCGCCACTTTGACTGGCATGTCACATATCCCAAAGTAGGCTGCCCCTATGGGTAAACATAAATTTTAATGGGCATCCGCCATTTGAAATGGAAGATGTCAAAATGACATCCGTTATTTCAAATGACTGATGTAAATACTGATGTCTGAATGATTTGACTCATCTTGACCATACCACACCTACTCCTATTTCTTTATAATTTACCTTTTCTTTTTGTTATTTACTTATTTTGTATTATATAAATAACCTTTTTTCCTTATTACAAATAGAAAGTGTATTAAACAAATGAGAAGTGTATTACGTTTTTTTTTATTATTTATTAGCTTTCTAAATATCAGTATTTAAAAAAAATACAAATTTTAATATTAAAAAGATTTTTTTATTAAAAAATCATGTTTACGATATTTTTGGTGGGCATCCGCCATTTCAAATGACGGATGTTTTGACATCCGTCATTTCAAATGACGGATGTTAATAGTGCTGTCAGAGTTATTCAAAAGTAAATTATGTGAACGTTGACAGCACTATTCACATCCGTCATTTTAAATGGCGGATGTTAAGATGACATATTCCATTTCAAACGGCGGATGCCCACCAAAAATATTGTAAACATGATTTTTTTAATAAAAAAATCTTTTTAATATTAAAATTTGTATTTTTTTAAATACTGATATTTAGAAAGCTAATAAATAATAAAAAAACGTAATACACTTTTCATTTGTTTAATACACTTTTTATTTGTAATAAGTAAAAAAGGATATTTATATAATACAAAATAAGTAAATAATAAAAAGAAAAGGTAACTTATAAAGAAATAGGAGTAGGTGTGGTCTGGTCAAGATGAGTCAAATCATTCTGACATCACTATTCACATCCGCCATTTGAAACGGCGGATGTCATCTTGACATCTTCCAATTCAAATGACGGATATTCATTAAAATTCATGTTTACTTATAGGGGCAGCCTACTTTGGGATATGTGACATGCCAGTCAAAGTGGCGGATCACCAAACTTGACATCCGCCATTTGAAATGGCGGATCACAAATAAAATATTAGTGATCCGTCATTTGAAATGGCGGATCACCTGGTAGTCGTCCACCTCACCAGACAAGATCTGACGGAATCTATGTTTTGTCTGAGATCCGCCATTTCAAATGGCGGATCTACTACTTTCTTAATACATATTTTCTCTTTCCTAGAAACCATTTAACCATTAACTCTCATCCTATTTAGAAAAAAATTTCTTTTAAATATGCAGGCAGGAACATACTTGTACCATGCACACTACGGTATGCAACGAGAGGCAGGGTTATACGGATCCATTCGAGTGGCACTGCCAGCCGGTGAATCCGAACCCTTTTCCTACGACTACGATAGAAGCATCATTCTCAACGATTGGTATCACAAAAGCACCTATGAACAAGCCGCCGGACTTTCCTCCGTCCCCTTTGTTTGGGTTGGTGATCCTCAGGTATATATTCAACTACTATAATATCTTTTATCACAACAAATCACATATAGACTGTTTCATGCATAGTCACAACAAATTATCATAAGTGTTCATATGGACAAAATTAAGTCAAATTATTCATTTTCACCTTATGTTTTGTAAACCATGGAAGCAAAATAACCAAATTATATAGCCATTGTGACATAAATAATTAGCAGAATAAGTCTTGATGTTTTAAAAGTACTAATCAACTAGGAGACGACATATGTCATTTGGTGCAATAGATCATAAGATTTCTATCTGACAAAGCATATTCAACATGGCGGAGCAGATTTTAATCTACAACCATTTTTTTAATAAGAAAAAAATTTAAATGATATTTGTGTAAATAAAAAAGGTGTCAACTACCATTTTATTAAAGTCAATGGTAAATTTTATTTGATATTTTTGTTATTTTACCAAGTTTAAATCTTATGATTTTACTTTCAGTCATTGTTGATTCAAGGGAAAGGACAATTCAATTGTAGTACACCTGGGATTGCAACCGGACTTTGTAATGCCACAAATCCAGAATGTGCACCGTACGTTTTAACCGTTGTTCCTGGAAAAACTTACCGGCTTAGGATCGGAAGTCTAACTGCTTTGGCTGCTCTTAGTTTCGAAATAGAGGTAAATCCATGTTTTAGTCAAATCGTTTATCTATTGAAGTATTGTGACGTGATTGGGTTAAGCTGATGTTTTTGACATAAATAAATACAGGGGCATAATATGACAGTTGTTGAAACCGACGGTCACTATGTCGAACCTTTTGTGGTAAATAATCTTTTTATTTACTCGGGTGAAACTTACTCGGTTTTGATCACCGCGGACCAAGACCCATCAAGAAACTATTGGGCCGTGTCAAAAATGGTGAGCCGTAACAACACGACCCCAAATGGCTTAGCCATTTTTAACTACTACCCAAACCATCCCAAAAAGTCCCCACCAACGGTCCCACCAAATGGACCGTTTTGGAATGACATTGATGCTCGGGTTAACCAAAGCCTTGCAATCAAGTCACACCCTGGTTACATACACCCAGTGCCTCAAACATCAGACAGAGTTATTATTCTTTTGAACACGCAAAACAGAATCAACGGGAGTGTCAAATGGTCTATTAATAATGTCTCTTTTACCCTTCCTCACACACCGTACCTCGTATCACTCAAACAAAACCTACTTCACACGTTTGAACAAACCCCGCCTCCAGACATCATCAACGGGTACGAAAACTATGACATTAAAGTTGTTGCACCTAATGTTAATGCCACTACTAGCAACTCTTTGTATAGACTAAAGTTTAATACAACGGTAGATATTATTCTTCAAAATGCAAACACAATGAATGTTAATAATAGTGAGACACACCCGTGGCATTTACACGGGCATGATTTTTGGGTTGTCGGATATGGACGTGGGAAGTTTAATGTCTCAGAGGACCCGAAGAGTTATAACTTGGTGAGCCCGATTATGAAGAATACCGTGCCGGTTCATCCTTACGGGTGGACCGCTTTGCGGTTTGTAGCAGATAACCCGGGTGCTTGGGCTTTTCATTGTCATATTGAGTCCCATTTTTATATGGGTATGGGAACAGTGTTTGAAGAAGGGGTTGAGAAAGTGACGAAATTGCCCTCGGCTATTATGGGCTGTGGCGATACCAACAGATTTATTAGGCCATAGATGTTATATATTTTCTATATGAAGTGTTTTGTCTAAAGAATTTAACCCAATTTGTAAAAATTTAGCAACATAAAATGAAATGTATTGAAAGTTCATTTCTAATGGCCGTGGCACAAATGGTTCTATTGGACCATATATGTTTTATTGGGCCATGCTATTGTGCAAGATGAGAATTGGAGTTAAGTTGGACATCAGTACTTCAGTAGGGCCGTACCATGTTTAAAATTAAACTGGGTTAAGCAAAATTTATTGGGCCAGTAATATTTTTTATCATGCCGTTTCTTTGCTAACATTGCTTGTGGGTGTGACTAGAGGTGCACAAATAGGTTAATCGGTTAATATGTTAACTGGTTTTTTTCGGCAGAAATTAACTGGTTAGACCGGTTTTTCGGGTAGGGTAGTAACCGGTTTTGACCGGTTAACCAGTTTATAACCGAAAAAAACCTGATTTTTAATAAAATAATAATAAAAAAACGGTTAACTGGTTTATCACGAGTTTTTAAATTAATAATATAAATTGGTTACTAACCGGCGGTTAGGATCCAATTAGGATTGGACCGGTTAGTAACCAGTTACAAAATCGGGTACAAGCCGGTTTATGTATGTCTAGGTGTGACTATAATTTAAAATTTTCAAATATATGTTAATAGAAAAATTAAAGGGAACATCACGAATATGCACAGTACTACGGAGGAAAACCAAAATAAAGGGGTTTTATTTAAAACTACGACTTCATAAGGTGACATATGGATGAACGTTTGGGATGTAAGAGTTTTTTTTTAACAATCAGTCCTACAGACATATCAAAGATTAGTTAACACGTATCATTTTTTTAGAGAAAACTTTAACGTCTTTTGAGGGGAAACATCTAACCCCTCAAAACATTTCCCCTCAGAAGCTTAGGTGGACGTTTCCTCTGAAAATACCACGTGTCAGCTAATCTTTGGTTCGTCTTTGAGTCCGACTAAGACTATCAGAGAAAACCCGTACGACCAGACGTTTTACCCACGTGTCACCTTCCGAAACTTTTGTTTTTCATGATACCCCTTCGTACCATACGTTTTCATGTATCTTACTAATCTATTAAATCAACACAATGCTTCCACATGTCCTTCTACTAGGGTGTCCACCTAGGCTTCCATGTCATCTTATTTCCATTCTAAGATTGTCTAAAATTGTGCCATTTGTCATCTTAACCACAAAACCCTATAAAAAAACCGGTCCATTTTCCATAATCCACAAACAATCCAACCACTCATTTTTCTCTCTAATCTCTATACGAACATACCAAACTTAGCTAAACCTAATACGCCGCTACTATTCTACACTAATTCCGGCCGTCGTATTTAGCCTTCTCCGTTATTCACCATATTATTCTTCAATTCCATCTTTGGAAAGGTCTACAATCGTTTGGTTTCCGTTCAATTCATGGTTTGTCATACCAGATGCGATAAGGTTTTTTTCTCGCAATTGATGTTTCTTATAACATATCGATTCTCCGGTGAACATGATAAAGGTAATTAACAGACGATTTTTTCACCTTTAGATTCTTAGTTATTATAACAACATCCGATGAATATAGTCCGGCCAAACGATGAAGTTGTTCATAATTAATTTTTATAACATAACCTTATGTTAAAATAAATTTTACGGTCAATTTTATATTATTTTCTTTAGTCAACAATCATAATTGAACTCTTCATTGTTTTCCGGCCACTTTGTTATTTATGTTTTTATTTCCGACCAATTTCCGTTTAGATTTTCATTTTATACCGTATATTCATTTAATTTGCGGGCAATTTCAAAATATTTTCTGTAGTCAACTGTCATAATTGTATTCTTATTTGGTTTCCGGTGATTTTCCAATTTATGTTATAATTGTCGATCAATTTCCGTTCACTATTTGATTTATTTTCCTGCAATTTAGTATATAATTAAATTTTAAATTACATATTAAATTATAATATTCATGTTCCAAAAATAATTTATTCAATGATTTATTACAAAATTAATGTACCTAACTAATTCCAAGATTAGTTTACGTTTTGACTACTTTTCAACTCATAAATTTTGAAAGTTTTTACTAAAATAACCGTATTTAAATAAATAATTTACGAATTGAATGTTCTTTATTTATTTTGATATTATTATTTTTAAAGTTTTTGACTAAAATAACCGTATTTGATATTATATTAAGAAACAATAACTTATTTTTGGAATATTTTATTTAGAATATATGAACGGTATGATTATATTCAAATTCAAATTTCTTTAAAAAACGTTTATATTTTTAGAAACAATAAGTTATTTTTGGATATTATAATTTAATATAGTACGATTGATTATATTCGATTATATTTTAATAAACTTTCTATACATAATATGTTTAACAAAATTAAACCTCTCTACATTCTACTATATAATATGTAATCACATATTCATTTTTCATAATCATATTCATTTTATCCCATTCGTATTTTCTTTATCATGTAAGCTTCTACACTTTTGATAATTGTTTTTAGTTTTCTGCCACTTTATTTAACTGTTTTATATTTCATTTTAAGTATATGTCAATGGAAGCTCAGACCTTTACCATGCTAAATGAGATTGATGTTCTCAAAACATCAACATCAACTCTTAAGGTTAGAGTTCTGAAGCTTTGGAGTATCAAAGATAACAAAAATGTCAACGAGGATTTTTTGATGGAGATGGTTTTAATGGATGATGAGGTAACACTGTATTTATTAATCTGTATATATGTTATACTTTCTACATTATATCATTAAATCAATACTTATATCTTTAATGACAGGAGAATCGTATCCAAGCCACCGTTTACAAACAAGATATCTTTCGATTCAAAAGATTCTTGAAGGAAAGCTCTACTCTTACTATTGTTAATCCTAGCGTTGGTCTAAATGGATCAAACTACAGAGTTATTGATTCTCCTAACAAATTAGTGTTTGGACCAAACACTCATGTTAATCCATGCCAAGATTTTGAAGGTCGCCTGTTTGGATTCAAAATGATTTCATTTGAATCAGTAATCAATAAACAAATTTCTTTGAAGTCCACAATTGGTAAATTGCTATTACTATTCAAAGAAATTATTTATTCAATTTATCCTTAGATTTCCAGTTAATGTTTGACTTAATTTATTTAATTCTTTCTTTTAGATATAATTGGTCATGTGGTTCATGTTTTCAAGACGAATGTTTCAAACGTCAAAGACAAAAACAAGCGTACAATGGAGTTATGAGATTTAAGGTACCACTGTTTGTAGATATTTTATTTAAATAATTTTGTTAACTTACATTATCTTGATTCTGAACACTTATTTATATTTTAGTGGAAACTGTGTGTATCTCACGCTATGTGATCATTATGCTTCCGAGCTCTCTAAATATGTTGTTGATCATTTTGATGAACCACATGCCGTTATTGTTCTCCAGTTTGGTAGGGTTAAGTATTACATCGGTTCTGATGGTAAAGGTAATAATATTTAGTGTTTTCAAGTTAATTGAAATAGAAGCATAGCACCTTAATCTAACTTAATCTAATTTATTATTCATTAATATTCTATTTTTGTAGAGAAAGTCTATGTGTCCAATTCTTTTGGATCTAATGTTAGCCGTTTGTTCATTAATGACTACTTATTTGAGATTGAAGAATACAAAAAGAGGTATATTATTTTGTTTTCTTTATTTACTTTATTTTCTTTGATATATTAGATTTGGTTGTTTAAATTTTAGCCCTTATACTTTGTTTTAAATGTGTAAATTTTATATATGTAGTTTGGCCGAAATGCTGATTGCCAATGATGTCTCTATTCGTAAGCCGATTCCAGTCAAGATGCTATCTTCTATTGATGATGAGTTTTTGAAAGCTACAGATTTGTTTAACATTTGTGATATTTGTACAATTATATTTGTAAGTTAATTATTAAATTCACTATTTAAACCATTATATTGCATAATTTGTTTTTTATGCTATTGCAGCCTAAGAATATCATTATCCATGGTACAACTAAGGCCATATGTCCAGATACAGAGTGGTATTACATTGGGTGTAATACTTGTAGCCGTAAACTAATGGAAAATGTTGGTGAGGGGGTAACTGAATATGAATGCAAAACAGTTAGATGCAATGTTTTAGGTGTTGTTCCTACACCTAGGTAATTAGTGAAAACAAATTCAAATATTTATTAACAAAATATTCAATATTCTATTTTGGTTTGTAGTAACCTAATTTAAAATTTATATAGATTCAAGATAAAGATAAGGGTTCAAGATTCGACTGGTGTGGTGTCGTTGACTCTCTTCGATAGAGATGCTAAAATGCTGATCAACAAAACTGCAGCTGAATTGATTGATTCTCAAAAGCAGGTTAATTTTCAATTAGTAAATTTAAAGATTTTTATACATAATAGTTCACAATTTGTACTTTAAGTATTTATTTTTTATTTTTATTTTTTACAAAATGAGGTTGAAAATGCTGGATTCCTTGCAGAGTTGGATTCTCTGTTAGAAAAGAAATTTGCTTTTAAAATCGATGTGGCAAAGTTCAATTTCAGAAACAGTGTGGAGGATTACGGTATAAACAAGCTTACTGATGACACAAATATTCTTAGTGAATTGCAGAAAAGGCAGCATAGTCGTTTGGTAATTATTTAATGCCACATTCTTTTTATACTTATTGTAATTTCCATTAACTGAATTTTTTGTTACCCTTTTAATTTTCAGCTAACCGATTCTAATTCTGTTTCTTTGGGAGCGTCTATGTCGGAATTTCAATCATCTGGTTCTGTTTCTGTTAAGGTATATATATTTGTTAAATATTATAATTCAAAGTTATATATATGCGTGAAACAAACATTTGTTACATGATTGTCTGATGTTGATTACTTTATTAATAACAGGTTTCGGATATTGGAGATAACCAGACTCCGAATTCAAATGTTGATGGTCAGGATGTGGCAAGTGAGGAAAAGGTAGTTTCAACGTCTTCTGACGACAAACTAAAGAGAAAGTTTGTTGAAGTTTTTGAAGTTGATAATTAACCTGGCATGTCTGCAACTAAGGTTAAGGCGAAGAGTTTTGAAGAGATTGGGAAGACCAATGAAGCATGTGATGTTACAGCTATTTTGACTCCTAAGTTGGAGAACCCTTCTAAGTGAACGGTTAAACTTTGTTTTTAAATTTATTCGGTTTTGTTTTACATCTTAAGTATTTCTATTATTTTTGGATATTTTATGTTTGGTTTTTTAAACATTTGTTTTTTGGAGTGACTATCTTTGGAAGTTGGTTGTTTATTTGATTTATCCTTAATTGAATGTTTGGTTAAATTTCTGTTTGTATTTAATTTTTTTAATGGTTGCTTTTTTGTTGTATATAAAATCCATTAAAAATGACTCTACCATTAATTTTGAATGTGACATAAACATAATTTATATTATTCAATTGAATTTTATTTACAATAATGTTATCCACCATCTTCTATAAACATAATTTTAATTTAATCCACCATCTTCTATAAATATAATAATTTGTGCTTTTTAACTTTGTTTTTTGGTAACACCTTATTTATATCATTTTGTTACATTTTCTATAACATGTTTTTTTATCTAGTATTTGTGTTACTCTTTTAAAAAACCAACTTAAATAACAAATGAATATGGATTCTATTATACATATTAACAATATGTTTTTTCTATACATATATCTTTATCAGATATTTAATTTATAGTGATATTTGTTAAGAAAATACACTTTAAACATAATTATATTTTCTTATCAATATATCGTGTTTTAACTTTAGTAAGTTTTTAAAAAAATAATTTAAATCTTAGAAAAAAATAAAAATTTATTATATCTAATTATATTATAATTTATCAATATTTGTATAACTTTTTAATTTGATCCATTTGAAATAGCCCATTACTTTAGGCCTGTATATATCTTTTTTATCAATTTAAAAATTAACGACTCTTCAATTACATTTATGTTAATTATCATAATAAATTATATGTCTTCGATTTTTTAGTAGTTTATGTCGGCAAAGACGAACAGAGATTGAATCAACGATTTGGTGAACTTCGAAGCGTTTAATAAATAACTCAATATATGGAAAATGTAAGTATTATTTGGTCTAATAATTTAATTGTGTTAATTCAAACTGTTCCTATGTATTTAGCTCTAATTTAAAGCGATCGAAGATTATTTTTAGTCAGAATCTTTAGTTTTGTTGTTTATGTTTTGGTTATAACCCTAAGTCTATTTAGTTAGTTCGTGTTCAACTTATTTAAACTTTATTATAATCTCCTTGCATGGTTGAGGATGATGACTGTACTATTTTAGTGATTAAACAACCAGGATTGTTTATTAGGTTGTTAATATAAACTGATTTGTTGTTTAGTCTTTGTTTAATGTTTTAATGGATTTGTTTAATGTTTAATTAAGATTTTGGCATACAGATGTTTGTATTGGGCTTATTACTAAATCCGGTGGAATAAATTAAATAATCATTTACTGTTTTTATATTAATTTTATTATTAATTTATATTTATTTTTTGGACAAAGCAGATTGTTATTCCCTCGGTTTGCATTTTCTATGGTAATTCCAATGGACAGACGGTATGTATTTGTAAAATTGTAATTAACCACATATTTTATTAATTTTGTTAATTCTTCCATTATACTTTAATTACCACATCATATTTATTTAAGGTACTTCCATATCAGTTCTGTCAAAGAATTTTTGAGCCAGGTGCTAATATGCACCCGGTTGTAGTGTATCACAAAAACAAAGATTGGTTTATTCAAATTGAATTTGTAAACGGGAGTTTTGTTTTTCAAAATGGCTGGAATCAATTTGTGGAAGACAATGGTTTGATATTTGGAGATGTTTTGGTTTTTGCTCCCGTTAACGAAAATGAATGGACATTCGTTTACGTTAAAGATACTCCAGATATAAATGACATGGTTCTTCAGTTGTTGTTCTTTATCCCACTCTTAAATATCTTGTAAGTAACGGTGTTGTTTTTTTTAATAAATAGTGAACAATATGTTTTGTTAAATAAAATGTGGATAATAAAATTAGTTTAATCTATTTCGTTTTATTTATAATTTATTGTAGCCATTGAGAGATGATCAGATACAAAAACACTTTAGTTTAGAGCCTGGAAAGTATGACGAGATCATTGCTCAGTCTGCAGATGGAATGTTATGGAATTTAACTATCCAATGCGTCAAACTAACTACTCCGAGATTTGCTTTCGCTGGTATGTGAAAAGACATGTCCGCTCATTGTAAACTGGTTGTCAATGATTATTTGGTGTTTCAACGTCTTCAAGGTACGTGGACATTTAGAATGTATGTTTTTGATAGCCTTGGTATTGAACGTGTCAATTTCAATGATGAGTTTGTATACAACGGTCCGACGAATCATCCGGAGTACGGTTATGTTCCAATGGTGATAGACATTGAAAGTGATGATGAAAATGAACAACAACTACTACTGGAAGGTAGTTATTTACATTTTCTTTTATCTTATAATTTTTATTACAGTTTAAATTAGTAATACATTGATAACTTATATTTATAGGAGTTGATGTTGGTGTGGAAGATGATGATGAGCCGGTTTTGGATATTATTGTTCCTCATGTTCTAGAAGAAAACATTTTGGAGGTGGTTGTACGGAAAAGGCTTGTAAGTAAACTCATATTATACATGAATATTAATGTAATGTTATGGATTGTTTAGTAACATAACTTTGTAATTATATTTTTGTTTGTAGCGTTTGCCGGTTGAGTTTGCACGGAATAATAACTTGGATGTTGAAACGGATTTGATGTTAATAAATCCAAATGGTGTTGATGTCGAGACTGAAATTGCTATTGAACTCAATGGTTATAATGAGAGGTATCGCGTTAGACATTGGCTGGATTTTGTTCGCTCAAATGGTCTTCAGATTGGAAGTTTAGCTGTTTTCGAGTACAACGCCGCTACTCATTCGTTGATACTCACTCATGTTGGTTGTTAATTATGATGGGTTGTTTTTGATGTTTAAACTTGAACTCTTAGTCCGTCACTTTTCTACTAGGGTGTATATTTTATGTTTATCCGTATGCTTTTGTAACCAAATAACTTATTTAGGTTTGTTTATGTATGGTTTGTATTATGACTTTATGAAATCTTATTATTATTATTATTTTTTTATACAAATACTTATAACTTATATAATCACAAATAGTAACAAAATAATATCAAGAATATCAGAAAAGATTGTCACATATTAACATCATAAATTTGTTTATTTTGGTCCATATATATTTTTAATTATGATCATATTACCCTACTAAAATAAACTTTCCTTAATATCTAACTTACCTTATTGTTTCCTTGAGAATTAATATAAATTATATTATTTTTTATATATAAATCATTCTAATCTAGAACAATCAAACAAAGGCCAGCCATTTTCTTTTGGATTATTGTTATACCTTTCTTCCTCAAAAAAAAAAAGTTAAGTATCGGTTGTTCAAACAGTTTAGGTAAAATTTTTTTCATTGATTTTGAGTTCGATGATTGTTTGTCACAATGTATGTTTAACAAATATTTTCTGTAAATTTCTGGTTATTTCACAAATACATATTTTCCCGGTTTGGTTTTTACATTTTAATCTTGATTAAAACATTAATCAAAATCCGTATATATATATATATACTTTATTCCGGTATTTCTAAATGATAATGAGTTTCATTTAGAGTCATGTTATCTAATGGTGTTTGGAGTGTTTAATCTATAATACTCCATGTTTCTATCGTAGGGTTCGTTCAAGTCAGCTTACGTCACGTGTAAGGTTTGTCTGCTATATTTTTTTTCAACATGTCCACATCCAAAAATAAAAGAAAAAAGGAAGCGTCTTCATCTTCTCAAAATAAGCTAACTAACGTTGGTATGTTATAAAATATAAGTTTATTATACCCACTTAAATAATGTTATATTGTTTATATTTTGTTTAAATAACCAATAATGTGATTTTTGTAATTTATAATATCTTTATAATGTAGTACAAAGTCAACGATTACCATTGTCTTCCATTTCCAATAATGCAACTTTCATGGATTATCAACAAACACCCATTCTTAATCTACCGAATGTACAAAACAACGGTTAGTATATAAAAAAATTTTACACAAAAAATATACTATATACTTTGCTTAAATATTGATATTATTATCTTTCTAATTTCAAGACCCTCAAACATGTTCACCATTTGTGAATCATGCGGCTTCCAAAAGGAAATAAAGACGATTAATTTTAGATGCTAAAAGAACTGCTTCAGTTGACAGTAAGAAAAGTGGTGTATAGAAGAACTCCTATGGTATTTTGTGTTTTGGTTATTTGTTTCTTAAAATTAAGAACTTATATATGGTTTATATTTATTTTTAAGTAACCAATAATGGTAATTTATTAATTTTTATTATATATCAATTTAGACCAAAGTCAACATTCACCATTGTCTACCATTTCCAATAATACCAATTACATGTGTTATCAAGCAACACCGATTGTCACGCTACCATATCATTTAAACGGAAATCAGTTTTCAAATTACAACGCCAACCAAATCCCGAGCATGTAAAGTTTAATACATTATTATTTTATAGTAAAACATTTTTGAAAATGAAAACTAAATTTTACTGTATTTAATTCAGGTGGTTCTAATAGACCGATTTTATGTTCAGAAAACAATATTCACCGTTTATCTTCTCTTGCAAATTCTAATCCGCATACAACACATTCCTCCCTAAATTCTTGTGTCCATGGTATGTTAATAAATTTTTGTTCACTATATATTTTGGTTATCAATTATTCTTTCTCATGTTTATGTTTAATATGTAAAATGATACAGTTAATCGGATCTTCGACACTTTGCGAAATATTACCAAGTCAACACAAGTAACGCGTTTACAATCTAATAAGGAGAACGTGTCTCCATCAACAACTTCAAATGTAGTAAACAACGGTAAGTATTTAAATGTATTTCACATAACTACATATACTCTTTAAATTAATTCATCGGTTTTTAAACACTTGCTTAGTCTTAAATATTGATATTGTTACCTTTAATTTCAAGATCCTGAAACATGTACAACATTTGTGATCTCTGATGCTTCCAAAAGGAAAGAAAGAAGATCAATTTTAGATGTCAAAAGAACTGCTTCAATTCACATGAACAAAAGTGGTCTACAAAATACCTCTTCAGGTATATTCTTTTTTCGTTATAAATATTATTATCATTTTTTTTAGTTTTTTTTAAATAAATGAAAAACTTACATGTTAATGGTTGTCTAATTTTTTGAAATGTATATTTGTTGGAATAATTTTTACTACCTTTATAATTACTTTTATTGATTTAATTATTACCAGGTCGTATATTTGGAAGTAATGTTCACGAAGGATCAAACGCGTCTTGTGTTGTTGATGATATTCCTTAGTCATCTAGGACCGTTCGTAGAAGGTCAAGAAAAAGAACTCCTATAGTATCTATACCTATGGCTGATTTAAGTGAACATGCAACATTTGTTGGTTATCAAAATGTTTTAGATGTTTATAAAGGAATATCATCAGGTATAGTATATATTTCCTATTTTTATTTCAATCAATTATTATGTGTTTATCTACACGAAGTAACTACATATCATGATATATTATTGTGTAGAATATCTTGATCATGGAAATCAATCCGTTATGTGTCCAAGTTGCAATGCATTGTTGTGGAAAGCTGAAGTTAACAGACCAAGCAGTACTAATGAAGAAGGAGCTTTTTCCCTTTGATGTTATAATGGAAAAGTCGAACTTCCCGATCTTAAACAACCAGATGAAAGTTATCATCAATTATTTCGTGGTGAAACCGCCATCAGCAAGTACTTCTTGAAAAACATTAAGACGTTTCAATTCGATGTTTTCGTTTACGTCTATGGGAGGAAAGATTGACCATTCCATAAATAGAGGCAATGCGCCTTATACGTTTCGACTTAGCGGTGAAAACTATCATTGTTTAGGAAGTCTTTTACCGTTAGATGGACGTAAAGCACAGTTTTCTCAACTTTACATTTATGACACGGAAAACGAGATTTCAAATCGTCAACGTGTATTTGGGTAAATACCTTAACGATATTCTTCTACTTTATTTATCATAATTTTGTTTTAGTTTAATTTTTATTGTATTTAATCAAACTATAATTTTTTTTATTGGCAGTGAAAATAATTCAAAGGTCGATGACCAAGAAAAACATATTATTAATTATTTGAAGACAATGTTAGATTCAAATAATCATTTGGTTCAAGCTTATCGAATGGTACGAGATTGTTTTGAAGAAAACCCACAACTAGATTTGAAGTTGCGTATTATTGGAACAAGACAGCATGATGCCAGACAATATAACTTACCATCCAGTTCTGAAGTTGCTGCTTTAATCGTTTGCGATATTGGTGACGCTGTTGACAACCGAGATATAATTGTTACAAAGAAGTCTGGTTCGTTAAAGCGTATCAGTGAACTTCATCCATCTTATACACCTCTTCAATACCCGTTATTTCATCCTTTTGGTGAGGATGGTTATCAGGTAAATATACTTCATAAGAATGTTTCGTCTTCATCAACCGCAGCACGCAAGAAGGTTACAATGCGTGAGTTTTTTGCTTATCGTATTCAAGATAGGCCAAATACGTTTTCAACCATGTTAAATGGTAGGCGTTTGTTTCAGCAAATTTTAGTTGATAAATATACGATGATTGAGGCTCAAAGATTACATTTTATACGAGGTAAACAACATGAACTTAGGTGCGATACTTACCAAAGTTTACGAGGTATGCAAGCTGTTGGAAATACTAATGTTTCAACGGCTGGTCAACGTGTTATTCTACCATCTTCATTTACTAGCGGTGTAAGATATATGATGCAAAATTATCTAGACGCTATGTGTCTTTGTAGATGGTTCGGGTATCCCGATTTTTTCATAACCATAACATGTAATCCCAATTGGCCAGAAGTTAAAAGATTTCTTAAGGATACAAAGTTAAACTTGGAAGATAGACCTGATAGATTATGTTGGCTTTTCAATGTCAAGCTTGATGCAATGATTAAATTGATGAAGGATAAGTCTTTGTTTGGAATTGTTCAAGCAGGTAATTTTATTTAATTCTATGAATATACAATTATAATAGAAGACCTACTTGTATGTTATAAATGTTAATAATATTTATATGTTGTTGAATATTAACTTTTATTATCTTTATTGCAGTTGTTTACACGATAGAGTTTCAAAAAAGGGGTCTACTGCATGCCCATATTTGCATATTTTTGCATCCGGGTAGCAAGATTCATAATCCAAAAGATGTAGATAAATTTATTTCTGCTGAGATACCAAACAAAGACACTGATCCAGACCTATACAAGCTTGTATCTGATCATATGATTCACGGTCCATGTGGTGATGCTAACCCGAAGTGCACCTGCATGGTAAACAAAAGATGCTTCAAAAATTTTCCTAAAATTTTTAATGATGAAACAGTTGTTGATTCAAACGGTTTTTTGGTATACAAAAGAAGATATAACGGTCAATATGTTGTTAAGTCAGATATAATGATGGATAATAGAACTGTCGTTCCATACAACAAGACTCTATTAAAGAAATTTCAAGCACATGTTAACGTTGAGTGGTGCAATCAAGATGGATCTATAAAGTATTTGTTTAAATACATTAATAAGGGTCCAGACCGAGCAACAATTTCGCTTGTACAAAATAAAAATGGTGATAACCAAGATCCTAATTTAGATGAAATCAAAGCGTTTTATGATTGCAGATATGTGTCTGCATGCGAGGCTGCATGGAGGATATTCGGATTTGACGTGCATTATAGGTTTCCGTCTGTTATGAGGCTTGCTTTTCATTTTGGTGAACAGCAGGTAATATATGGTGCTAACGAAGATATTGAAGATATTTTAAACAAAACAACCAATGCTTCTTCCATGTTTATCGGTTGGTTTGAGTGTAATAAGAAGTATGACCTTGCAAAGACTCTCACATATGCTGAGTTTCCAACAAAGTATGTTTGGAAAAAACAATGTCGTAAATGGGAACCTCGGCAGAGGGGTTTTGCAATCGGTAGAGTTCATGCTGTTCCAGCCGCATTCTACGAAGCTTACTATCTAAGAATATTATTAAATAAGGTTAAAGGGCCTAAATGTTTTGAAGATATTCGAACAGTTGATGGAGTTGTGTGTGAAACTTTTCGAGATGCATGTTACAAAAGAGGTCTTTTAGATGATGATAAGGAATACATAGAAGCAATTGAAGAAACAAGTCACACTTCTACCGGATATTATTTAAGGAATTTATTTGCTACAATGTTGATTACTTATAGTTTATCTAGACCTCATTTTGTTTGGGAAAGTACTTGGCAACTTTTAGTTGATGGTATTCTATACAAACAACAAAAAGATCAAAACAACCCTGGTAAGATTTATGTATATTTTAATCTTTTCAATTATTCCAGTAATCTAACATCAATTAATTTTTATATTATATTAAGTTTATTTGCTTATTAATTTTATTTCAGGTTTGATTCTTAAAGAAGAGCAGCTAAAAAACTTAG
The DNA here is from genome assembly GCF_021521415.1 of Bidens hawaiensis. Classification (NCBI taxonomy): domain Eukaryota; kingdom Viridiplantae; phylum Streptophyta; class Magnoliopsida; order Asterales; family Asteraceae; genus Bidens; species Bidens hawaiensis. The sequence goes on along the minus strand of NW_027493456.1, from coordinate 267,180 downwards.
CACACCTGGAAATTGAAATTTTTTTAATTTGCAACAACTCAAGTCTTAGAAAACATCAACAAATGTCTTTTCCGGATACAGAAACAGTTTCAAGAGCAACTAATCCGTTGATGGTGGAAGAGCTTTCATATGATACAGAGACCATGAATAACGAATTTAATCATCTATTTGATTCGTTAACTGATGAACAGAGAGGGGTTTATAATGAAATAATGAACGCTTTGGTGGATAAAAAAGGTGGCGTGTTTTTTGTGTATGGTTACGGTGGTACTGGAAAAACTTATTTATGGAAGACATTATCTGCATCTATAAGGGCAAAGGGAGACGTTGTGTTGAATGTTGCTTCAAGCGGGATTGCTTCTTTGCTGTTGGAGGGTGGAAGAACAGCACATTCGAGATTTTTGATACCCATTAATTTGACCGAAGATTCCATCTGTCCGGTAATACTACAAAATACTTTTTGTTACTTTTAATATTATTAGTTTTTTTATATATCGTTGTATTTGTTATTCGAATATAAATTCACTTTAAAAAGGTTACGCCATGTATTTATTTTTTTCTTTTTTCTTATAATTAGGTTAAAGGAAATACCGACGTCTATGAGTTATTGAGACAGACAAGCTTGATAATTTGGGATGAAGCACCAATGATTCATAAGCATGATTTTGAAGCTTTAGACAGAACTTTAAACGATGTTATGAATGGTGATTCTGCAAATATTTCCGAAGCACTTTTTGGAGGTAAGGTTGTTGTTTTTGGTGGTGATTTTCGTCAAATTTTGCCTGTTGTAACTAACGGTACCAGAAGTGAATGTGTCAATGCTTGCATCAATTCTTCTTATATCTGGTCTAAGTGTAAGGTTCTTAAACTAACTAAGAACATGAGGCTTACAGTTGGATGTCGATCTTCAGACGTTGAAAACATCAAAGAGTTTGCGGACTGGCTTTTAGACATAGGTCAAGGAACACTCGGTGGTCGAAATGACGGAGAGTCGGTTATTGATATTCCAAATGATCTGTTGATATTGAAACTCAGTTGATCCCATTGGTGATTTAATAAGGTTTGTATATCCTGATATATTAGATAGATTCAACGGACTTACTTACTTTCAGGACCGCGCACTGCTTGCACCTTTGAATGAGGTGGTTCAAGAAATTAATGAACATATGTTAGCCCTCTTTCCTGGTGACGAAGTCCAGTATTTAAGTTCCGACAGTTTGGCTGAATCTGAAGACGTTTCCGACGCTGTTGATCCACAATTGTATTCCCCTGATTTGTTAAATGGTTTAAAGATGTCAGGAATGCCTAATCATAGGTTGGTTCTTAAAGTTGGTGTTCCCATCATGCTATTAAGGAATATTAATCATAAAAAGGGTCTATGCAATGGAACACGCCTTCAAGTTGTTAGTCTCGGTAGGCGTGTAATTGAAGCAAAAGTTGTCTCTGGTACGAATATCGGATATCGCACTCTAATTAGTCGAGTAAGTCTTACACCAACTGATAAGAAACTTCCGTTCAAATTAAAAAGAAGACAGTTTCCTATATCCGTATGTTTTGCCATGACAATCAACAAGAGTCAAGGTCAATCATTGTCAAGAGTTGGATTGTATCTTAAGGATCCAGTATTTTCTCACGATCAGCTTTATGTTGCTTTGTCACGAGTGAAGACTAGAGATGGTATTAAGTTAGTGATACTCGACAAATAATCAAAGCTTATAAATAAAACAACAAATATTGTTTACAAGGAGATTTTTGCAAACATAGAATGTTAATTGTTTAAATTTCATATGTAATTCAATTTGGAATCTCATAATAAATGTAATGGTTATAATGTAATTTATTTTGTTTTACACTTTACAACATTTGTACTTAACTTGTTTTGTTTAATATTTTTTTGGTATCCTATATTTAATTTTTTTACTTAATTATAAATAATTTTTTATTTTTAATATTATAAACAAATTTTCTGGATATAAACCTGTTTTTTTTAAATTCGTTTTATAAGTTACCTTTTTAATATTTACTTTTTAATGTAAAATATTTAAGATATTTATCATACTATTTAATTAAATATTATTAACTATAGGCTAACTATACATTATAATAACTAGATAGATTTCATCATTAATTTTCTTGGAACAATAAAACCGTCACTTCTTATATCAATTTTCTTTTTTTTTCCATTTTAATCCTCTTCATCTTCTTCTTCTTTAACAATACTAAGTTTCTCAACATACCTAAACTCCAATAATGGCAACGATTATGAACTGGAGGTTTTGTAAACTATTCTGTAAGTATCAATTTGTATTTAGCAATTTAGCAACGTTAGAAAAAGATAATATTGAATCAGTCATGTTGTTCGATAATCAGTTTAAACATCAGATACATCAGATCGGTCTTAGGAAGAATTTGCCATGTGAAGAAGAAACAAATTTGATAAATGTTTTACATAATTTCTTTCATGATCTTTATCAAGAGGTTTTACCTTATGAACATGTAAGGGAGTGGTTCTTTTACCCTTATCAAAACAAGGTTGTTATCTGGTTTGAGAATGAAGAGTATAAGAATTTTAAGCCGAAACAACTATTGTCGTGTGATGATTTGGTGATGTTGAGGGAGTTTGACGTGTTAAAGTTAGCAAATGCAAGAAAAGTACTTGCGCATCTTGAGCTGGAAGCTGAGGTTAGTTCGAAGGTCAAATGGTTAGAAGAATGTTCTAATTATGAGAGTGATTATGAAGATTTTCCCGACAATTTTGAGTCTGATGACGAACATTAAGGTAAAATATAACTCTTTACGTATTGTTGTTATATTTAATACAAGTAGTAGATGTTATAGACCTTTTTACACTATCAAAGTTATTATGATTGTTATTCCGAAAGTTTGTTGTCCGATTAGGAAGTAAAAGGTAATATATTAATACTTTACATTACATATTGTTCATAGATTTAATAAAAGAATGATATTGACAACAATTTTTTAGACTTAGTAACAATCCTTAGATGTTATTAATTATTAAACATGTTGTTATGTTAAATTAATTTTAATGAATTTTTGTATTGTTTTTGTAAATTTTCAGGTGTTTAGGAATTTGAAGTTTGTGTTGGTATAAGTTTTGAAAATGTTGCTGATGTTTTAATATCAAGAACCTGTTTAGTTGTTTTGTTAATGTCTTTTGTTGGTACGGTTTAATTTAAGTTATTGTAAATTTTAAGTTTGAATCTATAGATAATGTAATTTGATAATAGTTTTGTAACAAACCAGCAACAACTATTATCTTAATTTGACCGTATGTTTAAATTTATTATTTGTAGTGACATGTTCTTTCACGCGGGTCTATACCCTAGTTAGAACTATAAAAACTAAGGGGATGTTTGAGATTTCTTTTTTATTTTTTTTTCTTAACTTATTAAAAAATTAAAAAAAAATATAAGATTGCTTATGTATAAGTAAAAAAGTTTCATATAACGAATCTCAAATACCTTATCACCTGTTAGCATCAACTAAAAACCCCTAGTTGATAAAAACCAAAAAGGCTGCGTAGATTTGATTTGATTTGCGTCTGGTTGGTTAATCGATTCGAAGCCATGGGATTGATAAACAAAGCTGGAGATTTGACATTCAAAGCCTTCACGTTGGGTTTAGGCGTGGCCACTATATATCTCGGCGCCACGTTTTCCGTCAACGTTTACCGCGGTCTCGCCTGGCACAACGCTCAATCGGTAATATAATATTATATTAACCAAACCCTAACTCTTGCTGATTTACTTTCCGTCAATTCTGAATCTAGTTTGCTAGGGTTTAGCACATAAGTTGAAGAATTGAGACATATAGGATATTGATATTGCTAATATTTGGGTCTATGGTTCAGCTTGCTCAATAGATTAATACAAATTGCCCTTTTTCTTACGTTGAGTTCACAGCATGGTTTAGCTGAATATGTTAATTGATATAGGAACAGAGTTTTGCTGTCCAAAGTATTTGATTTCGTCTTAATGTCGAGTTCACAGAATGGTTTCGCTGAACTTGTTCTTTTTTGTTTATTTTTTGTTATTTTGACCCAAATAGCTACAATGAATCACGAGTACTCAAAGGCTTAATGCTATAATAGTAGGATTAGCTGCAACTTTTTATGTCTTTGCTACACCTTTTTATGGTTTATCGGGCTTATCGGTATGCGATCTGTCGACGTGACTCGTGCCGTGGTATAATATTTGTTAGAACAATAGGTGTTTGATTCTAGTCCAACCCGGTTTTTAAAAGGATATATAACTATAAAAGACACTTTTGAGGGAACGTTTCTCCCTTCGTTATTAACATGTGAGTGAAGTTCATAGGTTAGTAAGTTTTAATGAAGGCATAGAAGCTAGATAGTGCTAAGCAACATTCATATTCTGCTCAACATTTGCAATTAAATTCTCTATTTAGGTTATTCATCATGCCTCATTGAGTCATTGATACATGTGAGTCGTGTGCAAGAGACAGAGAGACTTTTAAACTTCTTTAGCTGTAAAATGCTTGATTATGATCTAGTTGAAAACCAATTTTCTGTATGCCTTTTCATACCAACAACATATGGTTCTCTAGCATACAGCTTGTGAAAGTTTAGAAATTATTTATCCCCAATCAGATGTATTTCAATTTATTCCATTTGTTAATGATGTTGTGTCTTCTTTTGTTGATTGGTGCTAGGGGTGTGGTGTACACATGATGGTTCGGTTTTAAGCCTCCACCGAAACCAAAATTTTTCGTTAATTTGTTATAGGTATATATGAAGTATAGATCGATTATTTTCGTTTAAATTGGTGTTTAGTCTTTACAGGAATTTAGTTTGAACCGGTCGGTTATGGATTCGTTTAAATTATGTGTGCACCGGGTGGCTCGGCTCTGCTTTGAGCCTCCACTCAAATCGAAATTTTCGGTTATGGGCATATATAACCAATAGTTTTTTTGTTTAGATCGGTTTTTATATGAATTTAGTTCGGTTATAGATTGGTGCCTAACATAGTTTAAATTTTTAAACTTCACAAAAACACTTAAAAGTAATGAATAGAGCTTAAAATTTTTGGAACTAAAACTCAAGTTTGTTCTTTATTTTGAAGTTTAGCAATTTAAGTTAGTTTCGGTAACTAATGCTTAACTGAACTGAATTTATACAAAAAACAATTACCCGAAACTGATCGTTTATATAAATCCATCAACGAAAATTTCAGTTTTTATGGAGGCTCAAGACCGAACCGAACCCCCTTGTACACGCCCCTAAGTCTATTTACGAGTCATCCGATGACTTTTATATATGCACTCACGTTAGAAAGTCTTTGAGATTATGTTACAGTAGCTTTACTGTTGGTTCCGTTATGGTCCTGTCCATGTTCAGTTCAGTGCATTAGCTTTCTTTGTTTTTTTTCCTTCTTTTTAAGTTATCCACGTGAATTATTTATACATAGTTCTTCAACTTCTATTTAGTTTATAAGTTTCACTTGTCTTTATTCTGCAGAAATCGGAGCATGATGGGGCTCCTGATCAGAAGTGATGCTTCAGTTATATTGTCTCTACGGTTAAGTCATTAAACTTGAAGCATCCCTCTTAAATTCTGCCTCATTCAGATTCAGAAACACCAAGTTTACACACTCATATGTTATTTTCTTGTTTATTGAGACTTGTTCTAGGTGTTGATCTATAATAGTTTGTGTTGTGTTGACATTTAGGTGTTTTGAACAGTACAAATATTAAAGCAGATGAAGTTTTAATAATAATTTGAATTTGAATTTGTTGTTCGTCATCTTGGGTGCTTTTTTGTCTAGTCAAACTGTCAAACCGGTGGTATATATGTTAACTTGTTCAGTACTAACTCAAAGCAGTGGTAACTCTCTAATGAAGTTTCCACTGATGCAGTTATAACGCATTACCCTTTGACGAAAGGTTGCGCTGTTTCAACTTAACGGTTATGATTGTTCCCTACCTATAAAAGGAGGGATATTTGATAGTTTGAAACACACGAACTAGAACTACGTTTTTCACTGAGAATTCATTTTTGTTCTTTACTTTAAATTTGTCTTATTCGATTACAAAATACTTCAAATCTGAAAGTAACTCACACACGATTTAAAAAACTATCCTGGAGACCTTGACGTTTTAAAAATACTATAATTACACTGAAGATGTGTTTGTAAACTATAAAGACTTCACAAGCGCAGCAACTGTAGATCAGAGTCTGCAGTTTTGTACCTTCTGCAATAGTGATAGGTTGTAACTTGAGGAGTTATTTGATCAAATGAATACAATCAAAAACTAATACAACATTCTCTTGTGCCACATGTGCAAAACATACAATGGTATAATGGTACTTAAAAATTCAAGATTCCTACTTCTAAAACAACTTTAAAAATCACCTTCTGAATCACTAGAACTATCAGGCTTAAAATACAACTGCATGTTTTGAACCATTAACGGGCCTCTCGTGGACGGTGACACGGGACCCACACTCTTCACATTCTTCTTCTGCGCCTTCCTACTAAGATCCACACACACTTGATCCACCATGTCAAGAAAATCTTTAACAACACCAAATATCTCAAGTTTGAAAGATCCAATCTGGTAAAAATCAGTAGTCTTTTTAACAAGCTGCATAACCCTTGTTTGTTCTTCCCTCACAACCTTTAGCTCATCTTCACATTCTTCTAAAAACTCCTTCATTTCCTTCACAAACCCGTCTCGTGACTCTCGTCCACCGGCCCCACATTGTGTAACGAGCTCCCGAATCTCATTAACACGCGCAGTCAGGTTCGGACTAATATTAATCAAACTATCGTAATCTAATACCGCGGATTTCTTCAGGTTTGAGAAGTCTCTACTTATTCCTCCAAGAACAGGTAAACCGAATATTAAATATTGTTTATCTTTCTCTTCTTTTGTTATCATTGTATCATAATCTTGATTATTAATATTATTCACACGACGTTTACCTTCAGCTCGAACCACTTGTTCCACAACAAAATGAAGTAAAGTCGTCTTTCCATCACTGCTTTTAACATAAGATAGTTTCCTAAGAGCACTAAGATTAAACCCTTTAGCGTCACCTCTTGCGGTTCCAGCGTTCATTCGATTACCCGCCTTTAGAATAGCTTCTAGAAGCTTCCGGAATATCCCGGGCGCTCTTAACTCTTTGCATCCTGATTCAATGGTTTGTAATGACTCTTTCAGATGCAGTATTTCCGGGTCATAGTTTGATCTAAACAACATTGCGTTGATCCGGGTGAATGCTGTCGGGATGGCTTTAAGTATGTGATACAGGAAAGATTCAGCGTCCGGGAGCTTGGTCGGGTTCCCGTTAAATTGGAGGATTCTAGAAGCTTCTTCTACAGTTGGTGATATTTTTGTTAGTTTTTCAAGAATGTCTCCATTTAATCCTCTACCTTCTGATATAGCTTCAATGATCTCTTTGCGGGACGTTGCTAGCGATTTCAGTACGATTGCTATGTTTTGTGATTTTCGTGGGTCAAAAAGTGAAATATGAACATTTGGAGTTGAAGTTGAGGCGGGTGATAAGTATTTTGCTTCTTTTGTTTTTGTCTTTGTGGCGTTGTAACCGAACAAGGTTTCTATAAGCTCATCATCAAACCTGGCATCATAAATTTAATAATAACAAAAATGAGAATTCAACGGCTGTTATGACCCCACGATCTATGAATGTAGTTTATAAGGCAATGTGTACTGGGCGATATTTCAAGGCGACAAGTGCCGATTTTGTGGTGGAGCACCCCCCCCCCCCCTCAAGGCGATAAATGGGGCTACCGGAGGGGAGTGTTTTTTGTCGCCTGATCAATGTGTGTGTATATTATTATTATTATTATAATAGTATGTGAGTGCGATATATATATATATATATATATATATATATATATATATATGTATGTATATATATATCGGGCTACAACACCACTACACCTCTAAAACAAAAACCCACTCTTTGCTGACTGGGCGCCACATGGCGCAAAACGCCACATTTTGTAGCCTCTCCGCTACACATAGCCTAAAAGGCTTAGTTTGCTACCAAAGCTCGGTTGCCTTCTGTTTCGATGTAAAAAGTTGTTACATTGAAAAAGAAGACGAACTGTTTGTTCAAAATATTAAAACTTTTATTACCTCAAAGAGCCATCTACAATTTCGTTCCACACGACGGAATGATCTGCATCAGTATTCACTTTATCCCAGTGAAATGGCTTCATCTTTTTCGGGATTTCATTATAACCTTTTGAGCGTTCCTCGTGTTCTTTGTTTTCATCAAGTGCCCTTAGTTTTGGCGCAGTAGGTGGTTTCATTGATGAACTAATGCTTCCTGAATGAAGCGGTGGAGGCGGCACTGCAGGGTTCCTTCTTGGGAACACTGGCGGTGGTGGTACTTTATCAGCTATCTTTTTAGGAAATGCTGGTGCCGGTGGTGGTGGTGGTGGTGGCGGTGGTGGAGTTGGAGTAGATGGCTTCTGCAACGATCGTGGTGGTGGCGGCGGTGGTGGTGATTGCACTTTTAATGTAACTACTGGTGGTGGTGGTGGTTGTGGTGGCGGCTCATGAATACTGCTATCAACTCTTTTTTCATGTTCTTCCATTGAGTTCCATACACAAGTTCTTATCTGTCCGCCTTCAAGCTTCCGCAAATAAAGAACTTCTAAACCATTTTCTTCAACCAAAACTCCTTTCAAAGTGCCGCCTCGTTGCCTCAGTTCTCGGGTATTCATGATCGAATCTTCTCGTCCAATCTTCAAGCCGAAATCAATCCGTCTCTTTTTTGCCATAACATACCTGTAGAAAAAATAAAAACATATTCCAGAAAGTATTAACATCGTTAAAGCGGTTATAACTATCACCTCAATCGTTGAGTGAGCCATTTAAGCTTTTGTGTTGTTGCAAACAAAAACGGATGATGTTTTTTTCTTGATCAAAGTGATGAACTGATAATAGGCCTGCACATGATTGTTTCTTGTAACTTATGACAAAATTGTTTTTATCTTCTAATTAAAAAATAATTAGTAAGCTGAATATTGACATATGCCAATGGTTGTATATGTTGTCTGTTATAATAATATTGTTTTAGTTGGCTGTTTGCATAAGCTTGGCCTGCAGCCTATTGGGTACATCACCGTTGTTGTCACCATTGTTGTCACCGAATTTATTATACAAACAATGTGTTTGTGTGTTTTTGTCATAGACGGTATGATCGATAATGTAAGATGATTACAATAAGCGTTGTAGATTAACTCGGTTCAAGCTTTGTGTAGCTAACAAGGAAGAATATTTATGTGGTAAGTTCAAAAACAAACACATTTCCTTTTTGAAACTCCCACTATCCAATGCTTACTATACGAAAACGAAACTACATCATCGCCGCTAATTATTAAATCACATATGGTCTGTCTCTTAGGGTATGTTTGGAATTGAGTTTGAAAACAATAAATGACTTGTTAGCTTTTTCAAAAAGACATTTTGAAAAACCAGAATTTGAGACTTTTCAAAAACAATTTTTTAACCATTTCAAAAAGCTAAAATACATTTTTAACTTATTGGCTTTTTAAAAAGCCAGTAAGTTAATAAGTTGTTTTCAAACTCAATCCCATACTGGGGCCTCCGGGCCTGGCGTCATCATTATGCTCATTATGCTTTAGTTTTCTTACTTTTCTTTGTAGTGTTTAAGGTTTTTACCATACCACCCTCAAGGGATAGTAAAGACGGATTTTCCACAAACATGTCATAATTTTTAAAATATATAACTTTTAATTCTTTAAAACTCTATATTTTATACACTAGTTATACAACTTATCAGTATTATATTATTACAAAAACAATTATAGTTGTACAAACTTTATGATATTCTCATTTTTATTAAATAAAAAAACTTCAAAACTTTGCTATAGAACTTACTCCTTTCACTAACCAATCAACATGTGCTACTTCAGTTCAACTTAAATACACTAAAAAAAAATCAACTAATGTTGTGATTTTCTATTTAACAACGTTGTACCCAGGCCCAACGTTTCGACTACATTCCCGTCATTTCACTTGCTTGGTCATTATAATTTGTTGATATTACCACATGGTAAACCGAGAAGTTTTATCAAACATGCCTCAACTCTCAAGCCTTTAAATTGTGATGAAGACTCATACAGTCCGGATAGTCCATACAACACTTCTTTCAGTGACGGGTCTAGAAATTTTAGACTGTGGATGTCAAAAAAGGTTGACCTTGAATGGGTCAAGTCAAACGAGAACGAATCAAACCAAAACTAGTCGGGTTAAAAATATCTATATTAAATAAACTACGTGTAGAATTGTAAGCAACAAATTTCATTAAACTTAATAATAAAATACATATTACTAATGACCTATGCGTGATTTCATCTTTTGAAAACGATTAGAGACACTTGCAAATGTTTCTTTTTCAACAACTACGAGTTACAAAATGTTCCATCTTTCATATTTTCATGCAGTATCAACATAGATACTTGAGATGTAAAACGAAGGCACTTGTTCGTATCTCACTCACTTATAAGTTGCAAATTGCTAATTCCAATTTATGAAGTGGTTAGACAATTAACCAATATGGGTTTAATTGTTATTTTATAAAACAAAAATAAACTTGGTTTGAAAAGTTGGGCTCAAAAAGTTGGTTTCGGGGCACTTGGGTCTTTAGGCTTAATATATTAGAAGTTAATAAAGGAAACTATAAATTTAAGAGGGTGCCTATATCCTCCGTAGCCAAAGTGCCAAACACTAGACCGTCCATGACTTCTTTGTATCTTCAAAAGCTTCCGACACCCTTTTCTTCTTCGTCTTATTACTATTATTCGTATATTTTGTTTTTGTAACATGTATATCATATATGGATGTTCTGTCAATGAGATGGTGGTTGTGTGTAAGGAGAGATTTGGTGTTCTATTTGATCCTGGTTTAATTCATGTTCCCATCATTTAGTTTGGCGACACCGAGTGATGATGGGAGACTAGGCAATTAGATTGTTTTCACTAGCTAGATCCTTAAACTTAGTGAGTTTAACCTCATTGCATTGTCGTGCGTTCGGCGCAAGCGTTCATGGGCGTTGACCTTAAGTGAGGGTTTTCTCCAGATCGAAAGACGAGTGTATCCGAATATAATCAGTAACTCATTCGAGGATCGTTGCCTTTAAAAAAATATATATATTATATATGAATTTTCCTACTTCCTATGTATGTATCATGTACGACTTAGTCAAAGTTAATTAATTTTCTGATTTGGTCAAGCCTGTTGTATGGTCTTGAAAATTATTAACAAGTCCCAGTGTGGATGTTTGTTGACTTTACAAAGATTTTGGACTTTTGACTACATGTTAAATAATCCCACCTTAATTTCTCTTAAACTTCCAAAAGAGCTGGCCCCTCAAGAAAGATTACGGTGGGTCCTTCTTGATTTCTTTTGTTTTTCCAAGCTTAGGATTCTGTCAAATCTTTATGACTATTAAATCAATTAATATTATTTTGTTCATAAAATATACTTTTTTGATTTGGTGTATGATTTCATTGAGTATTAAAAGAGAAAGTTAGGGAAGATAATGGGTATCATTAAAAATACTTTCAATTTATCAAATACAAATTGCAAATCCAAATCCAAATCCAAATTATACTATGTCAGGAAATGGCATCATTCAATAAAAATTATATTATCTTATCTTGATAAATTATAAGCAAAGTTATAAGTAAAGTGATATTTCATATTTTTGTTTAGGGTGCTGTTAAACGTACCTCCTTTATATCATTTTTACTAAATATACACCCCCTTAACTTATTATAGCTTTCATGAGTTGCTTCCTTAGCTATAAATATACTTAACAAGTTTGGAACTTACTCTTTATATATCAGTCAAACAAGTTAGTGATTAATATTATATGAACTATTATAAACATAAACAAATTTGATTTATACAACTACATCATTGACTAATACATTACACTACTTGTATCGGTGATTGATTTAATGAACACGCTATAAACAAATTTGATTTTATGCAACTACATCATTGAGTCATTGACTAATACATTACAACTTGTATTAGTGCTTGATATTATAAACCAACTCCAACTAGAATATAATTATTTATATAAAAATTGATTTTATGATATGATAGGTTTTTCAACCCATTAACCAAATATCTCATACAAGTTTAATAGTATGCTTTCTTAACACTCTTAAAATTGTTTTTAAGTAGGAATTATATTGTATATATACTCCCTTAATATTGTGATAGAATTATAGAAATTTGATTCTCTATGACACACAACATGATATTGTAGAACAAATAAAGTAAAATACACTTTACAAAAAGAAATTGTCACAAGATGTAATTTCATTAAACAACGTTTGGTATATTCATCAACAACATGAGAGTTATGTGTGACAATCACACAAAACATACAACACCCCATATTGTTTCCTAGTCTCAAAATTGTTGGGACAACATGTTACATGTACAATAATTAAACTACAAAAAAACCTAAATCTCAAATCCTTGCTAGTGTTAGTTAAAAAAGTACAATCTTCAACAATAATTTAGCAAAGCTTGGGTGGAGGTGAAGCAGGCGGAGACACGGCCACATTTTTATGACACGAAAGTGACGATGGCAACACTGGCACTCGATCATCGTTCCTCTTCCTCTTCCTTAACTCGGATTGTTTTTCTGTGTTTTCGGTTTTCAAAATCGTATCTTTCAATCGTCTAACATCCGATAGCTTTACTGGCTTCAATAGATAATCTTCAGCTCCTTCTTCCAAACATCTATCATCAACAAATTCAAAACAAAATCAATTCAATATTTTTTTTAGCTTGTTTTGTGACTATATGTCTATATGATGTATGAATATTAATCGTACCGGTCGATACGTTTTAGGATGTTCTCAGAAGACATGATAACTACTGGAATCTCCTTCAATGTTGAAGAATTCTGTCAAATTATTAACATTTTGATAGACTTAAACCTTTCCGAGGACATGGTTGAGGATAGGAATTCATGGAGAAGTAGAATTAGAGTTAAGGATTTTTAGGGAGAAAGGAATTCCTTAGGGCTTCTATTTACCTTTTATGGTCACATATATAGTATTAGTATTAGTATTATTATTAGTATTATTCTTCCCATATATATAATATTAGTATATTCTTTCCATATATTATTATTATTATTATTATTGTTATTATTATTATTATTTTCATTACTATTATTATTACTATTACTGTTGAACTTTGACTTCCTTTATACTGCTTCATACATATGTACTTTAGAGCTGAGGGTCTCTCTGGAAGCCACCTCTTTATCCCTTTGGATAGAGGTACGGTGTGCCTACATCCCACCCTCCCCAGACCCTACCTATAGCTTTGCTGTTGGTGGGACTTCACTGGGTATGATTGATTGATTGATTGATCATATATAAAATGAAAGGATCCAATTACAATAAAGAGGTGGATAAGCGGGCAACAAGCTGCGCCACCCCCCCCCCCCCCTTCGTCAGGTAGTGGATTGCATAATCCACACATGAGGTTAACAATAATACAAACGATCTAAGTAATGCAACCTTCATTCGATCTAAAAGAATTGCAAAAACACTATAACACACACGACACAATAGGGGTGCAAGCGAGCCGAGTCAAGCCCATTTAAATTACACAGAGCTCGAGCTCGGCTCGTTTCGATCTCTATTTCTAAAGCTTGATCTCGGGTCGTGAATGGCTTTTCAAGCTCGAGCATGGCTCTATTGAGCCTTTTCACGAGCGGCTCGGTCGTTTTCACCCCTACGGCACACACATAGCAAGATGACAGACTTGAAGAGCTATATAGTTACAAGATAAACCTTACATACGCCTCAAACCGATGCTTCTGCATTCTATGAAACAAGAAAATAAAAAAGTGTTCGGACATGCTTCAAACTAATTATGCAAAATTGATTCTAATACTATTATCTAACTTTTATGCTCAAAATAAGCTCCGGATGATCTAATCCAGAGTTGCTGCAAGCAAGCAAGCTGGTCCACTACACTAGATGCTAAATTAAACAAAACAATCATACAATTTTCACAACAATCTACCTTCAAAATCACTTAAAAATTCATAAACAGAAGAGTAAAGTAACCAAATTAGCATCGATCCAGTGTTATCAGTCCGTCATGAAGATAATTAACAAATACAGATCTTATACAAATGATCTTCGAATACAGACCTAATTATCAACTTAACATAACAAATTGAATCTCTCACATTAAAGTCGGTTAATCATCGGTTAGTCACAACTGATGATGCAAAATTGTTTCTAATGTCATTATCTAACTTTTACACTCAAAATAAGCTCTGGATGATCTAATCCAGAATTCCAGACTGACTGACCGACCGCAAAAAAAAACGATTCATTACAATAGATGTCAGATTACAATCATTACATAATACAATTATCTGATTTTCACAATAATCTACCTTCAAAATTCATAAACAGAAGAGTAAGCTACGCAAATTAACATCGATCCAGATAACAGTGTTATCGATAATAAACTAGAGACGTAATTAATATAATAATTATCAACAACTTAACCTAACAAACTGAATCTGTTACACAAAATATCAAAACTTAGGGGGTGGGGTGGGGTGGGGTGGGGTGGGGGGGTCTATGAAAAATTATCGTTTACCGTAATCACGAAGCAGACTAGCTTCCTCTTCCGTGTTATCAAACCACATTGTGATTTGAGTTCTTGCATTCCATTCATACTATTAATCATTCATATAAAGTTAAAAAAACATTTTTTTTAAACTATTTATTGAATATTAAATAAAAGACAGAATTACAGAAATTGTCCTTTATATTTATCCCAAATTTCACTGGTGGCCCTTTATCTTCTAAGTTGATGTTTATTGTCCTTTATGTTTCAAGATCTTACAACGTTTGTCCTTTAGGCCTAATCCCGTTAAAAATCTTCGTTAAGTTGTGTCACGTGGGGGTATAACCGTAATTTTTTTTTTGTTATATAAGTTATTGAACCATCGGGGTTAGATTGGGTTTAAAATGGGGGAAATGTGAAGGGGGTCTGAAATTACGGTTATACCCCCATGTGAGCAGCACGTGACACAACTTAACGAAGATTTTTAACGAGGTTAGGCCTAAAGGACAAACGCTGTAAGATTCTGAAAGGTAAAGGACCACGAGTGACATTTGAGGTAAACATAAATGACAATTCCCGTAATTCTGTCTAAATAAAATGCTAATTAAAAAACCAACTTACTTGTTTCTGTTGTTCTTTGTTAACAGCAAGTTGTTTCGAACTCTCTAACCACTGTCCTAATAAGAACCCTTCATGGGAAGCTAACAATGTGTCCATGTCATCCACAAGGTCAAGAAATTTCTCGCTAAGGCGAGCCACACCATAACTATCACGCGACTCGTATGCTTCAACGATATCTACAAACAGATCATTTGCATACTTTGCTAATGCTTGTCTTGTTAAGTCAACAAGGTCATACCGAGAGGTGTTGCTACTAGATAACTCTTTACCGCCTTCGATAAAAAGTTGTAATGCGCGTATAACTTCTGATGTTGAGTACCATAAATGTGGTTTATCAAAAGATTCTTCTTCGTCATTTAAGGATTTACTCTTTGAAACGGTATTTGTAATATAAACGGTTGGATCAACGTCTGGAAATGCAACTATTACATCCCTGTTTTTGTCCTGCAAAGTTTTATAAAAATTAAAAAATGCAACTCTATATTATAATTAAAAATTAAAGATTACTTACATAGGCGCCATCAGTGCAGTTATAAACCGTGTGATATATAATATGTTCCAGGCCTCTCGCAGTGACGGAACAAATTTTCCATATCGTCTGGTTGGATACGAATCAACCCATTTCTGAAATATATATATAATATAATTAATAACGAGCAGTAGAATTATATATATATATATATATCAATGTTGTAAAAGTAGGATTACAAGGCCGAGTACTCCCCGAGTACTCGCTACAAGGTATGTCACCGAGGCGAGTTTCTGTAAATCCGCCTAGTTACTAAGAATCGGTCAAATGTGGTCAACCTCAGCCAGAATCACATCTTATCGGTGAACTTGGACCGATTTTGACTCAAAAAAAATTAAAACATAATTGTTATTTCAATAATATTAAAGAACAAATATCATTTTATTAATTAATGATTAGTATTTTTTAGAATATTTTATATTTAAAAATGTATTTCTTTTATTTATATTGATATTCACCTATTTTGTTATTAATATTAGTAAACTTATGATATTTGACATATATATAATAACCAAATATTAATTTTCTTTATATTTACCATGTCCGAGTACTCTCGGATTACTCACCGAGTACTCCGAGTACTCCCTCCAAGGGGGTCGGCCGCCTAGGGACCGCCTAGCGACTTTTGCAACATTGATATATATATATATATATATATATATATATATATATAAGGATCCTAAGAGAACCCTTTGGAAATTGAGAACTTTGAGAACCATTTTGAGCCACAAAAAAAACCTCTAAAAAAATATTTTAAAAAGTTATAAAACAAAAAAAAAACAAACATTTTAAAAAAGTAAAAAAACCAAAATTCTTATATTTCATTCTGGTTTCATAAAAAAAATCGTATTATACACATGTGTATAATTTCATTTAATCTCTAGTTACGTAACATACACATATGTACATTATCATTTACCTTAAAAGTACATATGTGTATAAAACAACACGTATGTACATAATATACATAAGTGTATAATTTAGCTAAACCGAGACATTTTTTTATGAAACCGGGATGATAAATAAAAATTTTGATTTATTTACTTTTTTCATTTTTGCGTTTTTTATGTTTTATGATTTTTTTTTTAATTTTTGGGTTTTTTGTGGTCTAAAATGGTTCTCAAAGTTCTCATTTCAAAATAGTTCTCACATGATCCTGATCCTATATATATATATATATATAATTACGTTTATGATTTATGGTACCATGACATCGATTTTGTTGTGCTGAAATGCCATTTCTGACATGAGATCGTAGACCACAGGATTCTGTTCGATACCTTCCATTGACATTCCAACACCAACCTACAAGAAAACAGCATTAAAGTAAAAACATGTTTTAAATTAATTACAGAAAATTATATATATTTTTTTACCATTGTTGAGTTGTTGCTAATACGGGCTTCAACGGGTCCAGATCCTACAGAATCTAAATAACCATACATCTCAACATTTCCTGCAAAATTATGCAGCATGCACCTGCGCAGACACAGCTAGTTAATTATTAGAATTAATACGGTTTCAATCCCTGCGGTTTGACCCAAATAATCCCTTTAGTTCATTAGTTCTAATTTGACTTTTTTAGTCCAATAGTTTCATTTTTGTATCAATAAAAATCCAGCCCACTAGCAGTACCCAAATTTTCTGTTAACTTTTTGTTAAAAGACAAAAATACCCTTGGATTACTGTTTGACTTAGTCAAAATAGTAAAATCACTGGGATCCACTTAAAAATTAAATAATTAGAATTAAATGTGGCTTCAGTTCCTGTGGTTTGACCCAAGTTATTAATATGCAAAGAATCTACATGCTGCTTATTTGTTAATAATAAAAAAGAAGAAAGTAACTTTCCAGATGTAAGGGACACCGTAGAACTGATTTGAAGTAGTCCAAATAGGGTTGACTTCAGCAAAAAGGTCAAGAACAATCATTTTGCCAATAGGAACAGCATGTAGAAGTGCCTGAAATAAGTTATTTCACATCAGATATTTGATAATTTTAATGATCCCCCTTAAACTAAATTAATCATTAAAATCTTCTTCAGTGTTAGTACCTGCATCTGCGTAGGCCTCCAGTATGGATCATATGCAAATAGCCATCCCTGCACACACAATATTAATAAATAAATAAAAAATGGGAAATTCATTTAACAAGTAAAAAGATATTCCACCTGACGAATAATTCATTTTTTTTGTTTACCTGCATTAACCAAGCAGCATCATTATCACCACTTTGAATTGCATTAAAAATTGCAGCAGCCAGCGAAGAAATGTACTCAGGATCATCTGTTGGTGGCGTGTTCTCATCAAATGTATCACTATAAAAAGTTAAAAATTGTAAAACACCATCTAAAATTGGTAAGGAATAATAAATAGTAAATAAGTGTTTAGAAGTTTTACCAGTTGTAAATGTGGCTACTCCGTCCATACTCTGAATAACAATAAGTATATCCATTATTACAATTTACAAAACCGAGCACAAGCATTAAAAGACTATTATTTTATTTTATTAGTTTATACAAAGATTGTAAGAGACCATACCTTTCACTTGTTCCTGTATAAATGATTTCCCAATCTCAATGAATAAAGGATCGGTTGCATCAAGAAGATATGTACAACACCATCTAGGGTTGCTGTCAACTGTAAACCTATGAGGAATATCATAATAACAATTTCCTTAGTAAATATTTAAAGATATACATTTAACATTTTATCGACCACAAACGCGATTTAAAAAGCACTTACCAATTTCCTAAACGTGTTATCTTTGCTGATGGATATACATTTTTCAAAGCAGCAGGTACATTTCCTGAGAAAGCTGGTAGGACTGCAATAATACACAAACTTATTTATCTTTGTTATTCCATTAAATAATGTGCTATTAAAAATGTATGATATAATCATACAAACGATATAGTACCTGGAGTCATTCCGAGCTCATACATTCTAGCAAGAATTTTCTTCTGCATTGCAAGTTGTTGATCAAGCCAACTTTGTGGCAGTGGGCCACCCCATCTGCAACCTTTATATAATACTTAGTTACTTACATACCAAATTAAACTAAACCAATCAAACGTGATAATCATGAAGCGCAAAGCTCACCCGTGCAAGTTGGCCATGCGAGACCACGCAAGAAACGCAGGACCGCCAAAGAAATCATTCAAGTCTGTACTGCTTATATTAAATTTCTGCAAAAATATAAGATGATAATAATAATAATAATAATAATAATAATAATAATAATAATAAAAGTGGGAATAATAAGAGTGAAAAACATAATTACCTGAAATACTTTTTGCCAAATAGCTTCTTGACCAGTAAATGCTAAAGGCATATTAATACCTTGAAGAGCCATCCAGTCAATCTCCTTTTCCCATCTTTCCCAGTCCCACCAGGCAAATGTATCTTTAACAAATATAACCATATAAAAAAAATATTTTAAATATTTAGGTGAAAAAAGATATATGAGCTTACAACTAGATGTAACAGCATTCTGGTAGTAATTCCAAGGAACGGGCCTTCGTATTAGAAGCCCGTCATCTTTCATACGAGGAAGAGACCCTGCTTTAGGCACCGAAGACAGTTGTGAACCACCGGTTTTATCCCATGATATATGGGCCCCGCATAAGTTTTTCAAGTACCAATGAAGACCGGACAATAATTCCACTCCCGTCACACCACTTATTCTGTTTAGGATTGCACATTAAGGAGCAGTTTAAAATAAAAATCATAACGAGTTTTATAAAATAAATTGACAAAACTTTGAAGTTTATTATCAAAGTTGCTAATGGTAAAATGAAACGTTAGTGATGAAAGAAGAATCATACATAATTTCAGGGCCACCTGGCAAGTTTGAAGAAGGATGGTTGCTTATTATAAAACAGGATACTCCACCGCATTGCTCCTACAAACAAGAACGCAACAGTGTGTAAGTTTGAATGACATCAGATACAATTATACAAAAATAGGCAGTTCTACAGGCGCTAAAGTAATTAATTTGATCAGATGAATGAGTGCAACAAGTGCTAGTTTGTGCATAATGTATATGATGATATGAGACATATGATAATTCTAAAGGCACTAAAGGAATTACTTTAGGCAAACAGTTAGTATGTTAACATATTTCAACCGAAACATTCTGTTAGAAATAGCAATTTATCTAAGTATCAGAAACTCATGACTGAATCAACCACCTCAAATCATGTTCTTTATAATGAATAGGTTCAAATCATTATAAGTATTAAACTTGTAATTACATTAGTTAAGATAAACGAGAAAAACCAACAGTAATAGAATACGTGTTACTAGAAGTAGTATATTCTTAGCTAGTCTATAAGAAGTTTTTACTTTTTAGCATCAAGGACCAATGCACTTAGCTCTGTTTTCAAACAACCAAGATACTTGTGAATAGCCAATATACATGTACAGATTGTTCGAAACATAGATTTAAATAAATGTAGCCCCTATATTTATCAACTTAAATGTGAAAGAGGTATTATGTAATCATTTGTTAGCACATGTTGACTTACTTAGACTAGTGGAAAGTTATAAGTCTGTGTTATTCGCATTGTAAACAAGCTGAGCCCGAACTTGACTAAGCTAGAGCCTGACTTGTTTATATATAATTTTAATTATTTTTGTATACTTTGAGAAAACCCTTAAACGAGCCTAAGCTCGGCTTGACCTCATGTAGTACCTACCTTAAACGAGCCAAAGCTTGGCTCAAGCTCGCGTCTTCCCCAATGCTCGGCTATGCAGCGTGAAATTCAGTGGCGAAGCTTGGACTAAGACACCGGGGGGGGGGGGGGGGGGGGGGGCCGGACTCAAAATGTACTTAAAAAAATTATAAGCGCTGGGTCCGGGCTCAAATTTTCGGCCGAAAACGGCTTAATTTACACCAAGTATAACAAATTTCGGGTGAAAAACGGGTAAATTTACACTACCGCGCAAAAAAAGGGGGTACAGGCTTAGATTTTCGGTCAAAAACGACTTAATTTACACTACGTATAACAAATTTCGGATGAAAAACGGGTAAATTTACACTACCGCGCAAAAAAATGGGGTCCGGGCCTAAATTTTCGGTCGAAAACGGCTTAATTTACACTAAGTATAACAAATTTCGGATGAAAAGCAGGTAAATTTACACTAATACGCGAAAAAACAGGCCCGGGCCCCTCCGGGCCCTCACTATACTTCGCCGGTGGTGAAATTAATACATAGAAGTCCAAAAGAGGTCCAACTTAAAAATATACAAGACTAAGGCTCGAGCTCAATAACTAAACAAGCATTATTTTGAGGCTCGGCTCATTTGCTACTACTAGTTATTCGAAGTTTAAATTATTTAAAATTTTAAATATAAGCAATTAAAATATAAAGTCCACAAAAGATATAGGGAAAATCAAATATCATAATAATCCTAATTCAGTAAAAAATAAAAAAAATAAAATTACAAATACAGAGAGTCAACGAAATTGAAATTAAATTAATTTGTTACTTACCTTAGTGATGATGTTAAATTCGAAACTAGACGAATGCGAAGGCATAAACCGATCAAGCACACCTTTAGCAGCGGAAACTTGTACGGACGACGGAGCTCGTTCTCGATCCTGAACCTCAATAAGACTAGACACGTACTCAACTCCAACGGTCAACGAGTGAGTCACCGTACTACAGAGTACGATAATAACGATGGTAAATACACGTGCATAGTGAACAGTAGCAGTCATAACAGACGCCATTGAATTGAATTGAAGCTTTGTTTAAGTGCGTGTGTATATTAAAACTAGTAAAAGAAGCCATAATCGATTCCAAAGGTTGTGCGAGTGAAGACAAAATATGCAGGCCGGTAAGTGATAAATGATAGTAACGTTTAACTAACAAGATGCTCTTTTTTAATATGCCTTCAGTTTTTTTATTTTGAGGTTCGGGTTTCTATGTTAAACCAGAGGTGAGCAGAAAACTGAATCAATTGAACCGAAACCGAATTAATCGAAAATGTCAAATCGAACCGAAGCACTAACCGACGGTTAATTTTGTTTTTTTGAAAAACCGAATTTTCGGTTTCGGTTCGGTTTTTCATTTTTAAAAAACCGAAAAAAACCGAACCGATTAATGGTGATGAAGATTATGAAGACTGGGATTAAACTTTGAAGATGAACAAGATGATGAATGAATATTAGAACTAAACTTTTTAGTGTTTTTTGGTTAAGAATTTTGTTAAATTTTAAACTCTATTATTCTAGCAACTTTGTATACGTATGGTTCCATGTGACATGCGTCTAATTTGTTTTTTGTGTTCAATATATTTGTGGTAACTCTAATACACTCTTACAAGCTTAAAATTATCATCTTCATTTTTTTAAATTTTTTTGCAATGTCTACACATAATTGAAATAAACCGACTAACCGAACCGAAAATAACCAAAAACCGAAACCGAACGGTTTGTATATTCAAAAACCGATGACTTCTGTTTCGGTTTTGCCTAAAAACCGAACCGAACCGTGTACAAACCTATGTTAAACTGTGAGCTAAATCCTTAGTGACGTTATTTTATTATTGAAAATGAAAACTGAATCATCACTAACAGGCTGATTTCACGGTTTATACGTATCTAATTATTTGATGTATTTATGTTAAGTAATCCGACATTCGAATAATCGAGTATAAGTAAATCAAATTAGATAAATAATTGAAAATAAACCCTTGTACAACTAATTTGTTAAGTGCTCAATTATTTGGAGTTTAGACATGTACATCTCATTTAATATATTAGAGTGGCCTGCTGTTTTAAAAGAACACAAACCATAAAAGTATTAGAAACATTATTATAGTATCAATAAGACGATAACTCTAAAAACACCTATTTTGGTAAACAATTCATGCACACCTTTTCAAACATAAGCAACTTTCGAAATGTTGACCGGTAAATGATATTGAAAATCAAGGTCAAAACATTAATATATAATATAAATAATCACAATAAAATATTTATAAATAAAATAAAATATGTTCAAACTATATGGTTTAAGACATTTGAAGCCGTAGACCAAACTGTTCGTCACGGTTTGAAACTTTAAAAGTTGACTGTCCAAAAGTTAATGAAATAATAACAAAAAAGCTAGGGGTGGCAATTGTGACCCATGGGTTGAATCAAAATGTATATGATGGGTCAGAACGGGTCAAATTTAAAAAAAATGATTGAACAGGTCAATACGAGTTGACATTTCTCTCTTTTTTTATGGAACGAGAAAAACAGAGAAAACTTTTTAGTATTTTTACTTTTTAAGTTTTTTATTTATATTTTAAGTTATAATTTTTTAATTTTTTGGTGAGGGGTTTTTAACCCATTTCAAAACCCCTAACCAAAAAAATCAAATAAAATAATTAAAAAATTATAACTCGAAATATAAATAAAAAACTTAAAAAGTAAAAATACTAAAAAGTTCCCTCCGCTTTTCTCGTTCCATAAAAAACCCCCCCGATAAATGTCAACCCATTTTGACATGTTTCAATCATTTTCTTTTTTTAGTTTGACCCATCATATACATACATTTCATACAACACATTCAACCCATGGGTCACAATTGCCACCCCTAAAAAAAGCCAACCGTGAAACTAAACCGATTCAGAAGGCCCACTAAAATGATCAAACCGAGCACTATATATAGGCAAAGGAAGCGTTGCTGACGTGCTACTGGGCTAGCAGCAACACTTAAGAGTGTCGCAAATAATCTGGGCGACACTAGAAGTGTTGCAGCAACAACAATATTCTTCATTAGTTTGGGACACTAGGAAGTGTCGCAATTCTTCTAGCGTCGCTGGGTGTCAGCACCAAAACTACCACAGCTGCAATTAAGTCTTATTCAGATGTAAGGTTATGAGCTGATAAACTAGAGCTTTTATTATATATGTGTCTATTAGATGTTTGATAAAAGTAGTTGAAAGTGAATGTAGTAAGGCTTGCAATAGTGCAAGCTTGATTGCAAATCAGTTTAAATCGTTGTAATATCAATTGGTTCGATAAACAAGATCTAAAGGTGAGAATATGAAGAAAAACAAACATGATTCGATGAAGATATTTAAACCCAAAGATACAATCGGTTTAGTCCCTACTGATTTATTACAACACGAAAATCAATTGAACGCAACCCTAACAATCAGAATTCAAAGGCCCACTAAAATGATCAAACGGGGCACTATAAACAGAGAAAGCAAGTGTCGAAAATAATCCGGGCGGCACAAGAAGTATTGTAGCAACAACCAAAATTCTTCATTAGTCTGGGACACTAAGAAGTGTCGCTGGGAGTGTCCCTATCAACACCAAAAATGGCCCGACCTTTGTTACTACTGATTACAACAACCTATATGATCGTACGTTAGGTTTTCTCAAAATCTTGTAATCTTCAATGGCGTTGATCATGTACACATAGAATTCCCACAAACCAACAATTCTCAAACTTCGGAAATGAAGCGCCAATGGTATGAGAATGTTTTGAAACATGCCTTGCTAGTGTAGCGCGTATGTGTTTTTAAGGTAGTCAAGTTGGTGACTTGGTGCATGATCATGACTTTACCAGGCAGGGGTGGCTCGTGAGACAGCGAAAACAAGTTAGGGCTTTAGGCCCACACTCAGTTAAGGCCTCCAAATCCAAAAATAAAAAAAACATTATATATAGATATATTATAATGAGTATACTAAACTCGAATTAATGTATTGGTGTGGTGGTATTCTTAGTTGTTACTCCATACTAAATATAGGTTATGTATTCAAAACTTGTATTAATCAATTTTTTTTTCTTAACAATTGTTATGAAAATGCCTCAAAATCTTGTTTCAATTTAGGCCTCACATTCGTTGAGCCGGCCCTGTTACCAGGTGACCTTAAAGTATGTATTCGGATGAAACAGGGGCTGCCAATACTACGCGTGATTTCAAATTGAAACATAGTCCTAATCCACGGAAACTGTTTTTTCTAGGCATTCTGCAGATATAGGATTCTTTATGTGGGTCAAACATATATAGTCCAGTTCTGATGTTATTTTACTTTCTATTAGCAATCTTAATATTTTCTGTTTATTGTTATTGCTGGTGTTAGTTTAATTCATGTGGATACTGATTTATAATATCATTATATTTCTAGCACCATAATAAACTCTTTATAACCCATGCAAGGAATCTAGAAACAAAATAATGTCACTAAATCTATTAACAAACCAAAATAAACAAGAAGGCCTTGGAGTATATTTTTATATGGGTACCTTCTTCCGCATGCATACATCAAGTTTTCGATCACTGTGAGAGTTTCAGAATCCGCCTCTGATTTCACTTGTTCTGCTCTCTTTTTAATTTCCTAATATCTAATTTCGTCACATGAAACCCCGGTATCTAACAGTTCAAGGCTTTCGTCACACGTACACATGCTAGCTAAGCTAGTTGAATGATAACTAATATCCACAACTCTGGATAGCTCATTTGTCCCAAGATTATACGTTAAGATCCCGTTAGAGTGAGCAATGTATAGTAACTCATCAACCGGGGACATTTGTAAGACTGCTATTGATGTTTCAAATGGATTTATAACCGGCTTATACGCAAGAGACCAAGAAGTAGCAGTCCTCACCCAAATCCAACTCTGACCGTCATGGTCAGAAGATATCACAGCTAGACAACCTTTGATGATTGTCACTGATTGGTTTCCCAAGTTGGTTCTGGTAACTCAATCTTTGAAAAAACCTCAGAGCTCAAATCGAATGCCATTATATAATAACGGCATACATCAAGTGCTTCAGCAACAGGTACACCGCTTACAGCCCAATGCAACAATCCGTTAAAAAGACACGGTGGTAACTTCTCCTTATCATCATCAAACTTATAAAGAGTAGGAGGGGGAGCAATGTCACGCCAAGTGCGTGTCTTCACAGTGTAAACAGACGCCATTAAGTTCACCGCCCTCAAAACCTTGTAATCTTCCGAGGTTGGGTCGAAACCAAACCCTGTTACAGATGTATACAAATGCGCAAAACGATTACCCCCCTCTTCATGTCTAGGTATCCTTACTTGGCGCTCGATTGAAGGGTTCCATAGATAAATACCATCATATCCAATATCATAAACACACAGAATTCCATTGCATGATCCGACAATGTGGGACCGTCTGAATGGAAACTCGATTGGTATGCCGATATTTGGAAACTGGCGTTGTGAATATACCGTACAGGTATTTGTTTTAAAGCGTCCAAGTTGGTGTATCATCATGACTTGTTTAGGTGATTGAAGAGTATGGAGTTTGATGAAACTGGAGCTACCGACACGAGCAAATAAAGACACAGAAACTGACCGAAATCGAACAAGTGATTTTGATGGTAGCCTTGAGAAGATTTCAAGGATCAGTTCTTCTCACACATCGGTCGACATTCTCTAGTTCTGCAATTTTAAACCTAAATGGCTAAACAACATAGAGAAATGATAGTAATTTAAAGATCGTCTGCACAATCATCAAGCGTCCCACTTGAAACACCTAATTGTGCCCCAGAACTAAAGAGCAGCAAAATTAAACATCTTTTTATTCGATTTTGCGGGCGGCAACCCAAGTTGAATGACACCAAAGTTTCATTGGTGAATGATGATCAATCTATAAAAACAACCATAGGCCGCCCTAAAATTAAGTTCAAATATTTCCTTGTTCCAGAAAATTATAAATGAAACAATTTGTCTATAAACAGATAATTGACTACTGAATACTGATAGTGTCCCCCAAAATAGAAAAGACTTTGTATTATATTATTTGGGTTGTTTTAATGTTTCCTTGGTGGCACATTACAAGATCGTCTGCACAAGCACTAAGGTAGCGTTTAATATGCATGAATAAGAGGCGGAATAGAATTGACCATTATGAGATAATGAAAAAAAGGTGTTTGGTTGGTCAATAGAATGGAATCATTAGTTACCATATCCATTTCATTTCAGTGAAAACAGGAGCAAAGACATTCTGAACATACCATTCCCTAATATCCAAATACGATTATGATTTGGAATAACATACAGTTTTAACTTCAATAAATGGTAAATTAGTAACCTGAACATGTAAATCAACCAAATAATTAACTTTATATAAGTTAGTTTCAATGTTAAACATTAAAAAAAATACAAATTTGATTATAATAACACCGATCAACAGTTACTTGGCAGGCGTGATCATGATGCTTGGCATATCAGTAACCTTTCCTTTGTCTCTGATCATCATGATAGGTCTCTCAAAATTGAAACCTGCATATTTTCAAGATTATCAACATCAAAATAAACAAAAATTGTGAACAAAACTCATATGTAACTCACTAAATGATCAAATCAGCCATATCAATAAGCAAAAAAGTAACCAATTTTCTAGAATCCTATTTCAAACACAATTTTTAGCATAATTTAAAAAATAAACAAAAATCACGCATGCATACCTGTCGTTTATTTTGCTCAACCCACGCTATTCGGTCTCGAAATGCTAATTGTTGGTGATTTAAGAAATATAACGCCATAGAGAAAACTGATCATTGATTGCAAAGTATTGATTGCAATTGAAGGTTAACAAACAATCGTCCCTAGGGCTTAAATTGAAAAAACTGCTAATTAATTGCACATATTTATTATTGAACGCCGACAGTGAATGACTACCGAAGCAATAAACGATCAAAGGGATGGGGTCGCCGGCTTGTGAAGGCACAATAAATGTTTCGAGGTCTTATATGGGATTTGAAAGGTTGCCTATATGTATTATGGATAGAGATACTGTACGCTAATGCCTTAACGTACGCTAGATACGCGAGACGCTCAAAGGCAAAAAAAAAAGGCAAAAGTACTAAACGCTCAACCAAACCCTAAAACGCTCAAAAACGGTTTTCGTAAAAAAAAGTGAAAATTTTGATCGATTAACCATCCAAAACTGTTTTTTCGGTGAACCAATGATTACTTGGATATGTATTGACGATTCTGAGATGTTTGGATTTGATTTCATGGATCGATTTCGTGAAAAAATGGATTCGCGTACCTATTGTACGTTAAGGTATTATTGTATTGGATCTTTTCCCTATGTATTATAATGTAATATTGATATAGATATAACGAATTAAAGTATTAAACAATAAATAAAAAGTCTATAATATATATAAACAAAAACTCAAAAATCCTACGTGTCGCGATGTGGTCGTTCCCCCCTTTTTTGGAAGCCATCAGATTGCTTGATTTTTAAATGGGGGTTTCTCATGCATTTGACCCGAATTCACGAGTATAGATCTTACCAAATCCAGATATTCCCTAAACGGGTTATAACATCCCATTAAATTATAAACCAATCTCACCAAATTATTGATGTGAATATCCTATAAAATAGGGATATACTAAAAATTATTATATGTTTTTTTAATAGATATTATTTATAATTAAGAAACAATTTTATAGTAAAAAAAATAAGCGGGTCTTGGATCTCACCAAACCCATATAACTTTTAATCCGGGTTATAACATTTTAGTTATTTGTGAAACCCTTTTATCATCAAACTCTAAGTATATTATTAATTTTCTTATAATAAATAAAATTAAACTCCAAAAAAGTATATAAATATATTATAAACGAATAATGTAAAACAGCCCCTGTAATACGGGGGAAAAAACTAGTTATATAATATTATAAAAGTTATTCTTGATTATCGGGCATTCAATTGTGATTATAGATGTGTAAAAGAAAAACTTTAAAACAACTTAAACTAGATTTTAACTGTGCTTTTGAAAGTGGGCCTCCAAGTTTATCTTTAAAAGGCCCATACTAATTTATAAATATTACTAGGTCATTGTCTTTCTCCATCTTCAATTGTTGGGTCGAAACCGAACACTGATACCCCACAATGGCACTAATCATGTATGGTTACTTTGTGTCTACTTGAAGAGTTGCATAGATGAAGATCACTGATTCCATAAACACATAGAATTCCAATACAAGAACCAACAAATCTGAAACTTCGGAAATGAAGCTCCAATGGTATGACAATATTTGGAAACTGACCTTACTAATGTAACGCATATGTGTTATTTTAAAGGTATGCAAGTTGGTGTATGATCATGACTTTACCAGGTGACCGAAAAGTAAGGATTAAGATGAAACTGGGGCTGCCAATAAACACGATTTTAAATTTGAAACATAGTCCTAAACCACGAAAAATGTTTTCTTGGTAATCTATAGATATCTATCGATTCTTTATGTGGGTCTAACATAGTCTAATTCTGATCTTATTTTACTTTTCATTGGCAATCTTAATGTTTTTATTATTGTTATTGTTGGTGTTAGTTTAATTCATGTGGGTTGTATATTAACTAAATTATACGGCTATCAACAAAATCAATTTAGTCCTTAAACAATGATGAATTCTTAATAAATAATAATCAATGATAATTTCATACGTATGAGCAACCATGCAAGGAATCTAGAAACAAAATAATTAATGTCACACAATTATCTTTTAACAAACCATAATAGACAATAAGGCCTTAAGAGTTTTTTTTATAGGGATATTGGTTTTTAATACCCTCAACTTTCATCCGTTGGTTAATACCACTCCCAACTTTCGATTTTTTATCCACCACTCTCAACTTTCATCACATTTGTTTTTGTCACTTCCTCACTAACCGAAGACTAACGACGTTAGTTTTTTTTGCTTATGTGTCGTTTTTCAATGGCGTGGCACGACTATGTGGCGGATTTTAAAAAACTTGTGGGCCCATCCATAATCTCATCTTCCTTTTTCACACCTAACGAGCATCATCCACAAGCCATCTCTACCACTACCACCATACAATAACCAGCTACCTACAACTAATCAATTTCAAATCAAATAATTATAACATTGAGTGGAATTCTCACTTGAAGTTGAATTAGTTCTTCAAATTCGAGCACCCATCACCATTAACATCAAACCTCCTATCATTGTCATACAGCCGTTCATGGTGGTCGATCCGTCGTTGATTTCACAAAATACATCACAAACGCCCCTCTAAATTCCTTCTCCTCACCTTCCTTCGTCATCTTCTCAAAATACCCAACCCTAACACTCCATCTTCGTCTGCATCCGATGGCCTCAAACAACCATCTCTCCACCGTAAGGACGCATGAAACCTACCACCAACCACCGTCACCATTTTCTCCAATTAAGGATTTTTGCCGGAGAAGAAGCAGAACCAATTGGAAATCGTTAGAGTTTAGGGTTTCATAAATTGATGATGATTGTTATATGGTGAAGAAGAATGAGAGGATTTATTGCTTGATTTGGGGGATTTGTGATGGAGAGATTGGGTAATTTAGGGTTTACACCCTGCAAATGTTGCAAATGTTGCTCAACTGATGTTTGATTATGATAAAAACATAACCCTGCTAAAATAAGTGATTTCCAAGTAAGCATGCCATGTCAATTAAAAAAAGCCAAGTTAGCATCATCACTAACGTCGTTAGTCTTCAGTTAGTGAGAGAGTGACAAAAACAAATATGGTGAAAGTTCGGAGTGGTGAGTAACAAATCGAAAGTTGGGAGTGATATTAACCAACGGATGAAAGTTGAGAGTATTAAAATCCAATATCCCTTTTTTATATGGGTACTCTCTTCTTCATGCCTACATCCAGTATTTCCCATTAAATATTCGTTGTGCTCGTCCTAGCAAAAATTCCGGTATCCGCCTCTGATTTCATTTGTTCTGCTCACTTTATATGTCCCTAACATTCTCCGCCACATAAAATCCCCTGGAATTTTACAATTCAAGGCTTTCCTCACACGTACACATCCAAACTAATCTAGTTGAATATTCACTAAAGTCCACAACTCTGGATATCTCATTTGTCCCAAGATTATAAGCAAAAATCCCGTTATCTTGAGCGATGTATAGTAGTTCATCATTGGGTGTAACATGTAAGGCTGCGACTGGTGTTTCAAACACCGGCTTATACGCAAGAGACCAAGAAGTAGCAGTCCTCACCCAAATACACCTCTGGCCATGATGGTCATCTGAAGTAATCACAGCTAAACAACCTTTCATGATTGTCACTAGAAGTATTTCTGGTTCTAGTAACTCAATCTTTGAAAAAACTTCAGAGCTCAAATCGAATGTCAATATATAATAATGATAATTATCATCGCATTCATCTAGTTCATTCCTCCATACAGCCCAATGCAACACTCCGCTAAATAGACACGGTTGTAACTCCTCGTCAAACTCAAAAGGAGTAGCAGGAGGAGCAATCTCACGCCAAGTGTCTGTCTTCACCGTGTAAACAAATGAACTTGCTTTGGATATCCTCAAAATCTTGTAATCTTCCGAGATTGGGTTGAAACCAAACCCTGATACTCCCATAGACAACAATCGCTTACAATAACCATTCAGAATTTCAAGTATTGTTACATGGCGCCTTATTGAAGGGTTCCATAGATAAATTTTATCATATCCATTAATCATTATAAACACATAGCAGTCCATTGCATGAACCGACAATGCAGTAACCTCTGAATGGAAAGTCGATAGGTATGCTGATATTTGGAAACTGGCGTTGTGAATATAACGTACAGATTTCAAAGCGTCCTAGTTTGTATATCACCATGACTATTTTAGGAGATTGAAGAGTATGGAGTTTGATGAAACTGGAGCTACCTATACGAGCACATAATGACTTGGAAACTGACCGAAATCGGAGAACCGATTTTGATGGTAGCCTTGAGAAGATTTCAACGATCAGATCTTCACGCACATTCGTCGACATTAATTCTTTACTTCTGCCTGCAATTTAAAACCTAAACGACAGATAGTTTAAATTGTGGCTGTTCAAAAAGCTCGAGGCTCGAAGCTCGGGCTCGTGGCTCGCTCGATAAAAGCTCGAATAAAACTAGCTAAAAATTCTTCATTTGAAACATTCTGAGTTGAGTTGGCTCATTTTTGTAATCAAGCTCGGCTCGACCTAGGCTCGGCTCGATCATGGCTCGGCTCGTTGGCTCGATTTAAATCTCGTTTAGCTTCAAAATCAAGCTAGAGCCTTAACTGAGATGCCTCGTTTAATTTCAAGCCCGAGCTCGAAACCACCCTGGCTCGACTCGGGCTCGACTCGTGAACAGCCCTAGTTTAAATATTGATCCTTTCTGTGGGCCTAACATGCTAACATAGCCCAATTATAAGTTTATTTTAGTTTGAATAAGCTATAACTTTTGTTATGTTTGTATCAAAATTTCAAACGTGCGTTCTATGTCATTTACCTTTGAGGCTTTAATATTGACAAGATTTTCACTTCATGTTTTCAAATGTTACGCGTTTTGTCATTTGACCTTAACATACTTAATTAATCATGTTTAAAATGTTATTTTTCATATTAAATGATGCTCGAATATCACTTAACCCGACGTCGGAATTTTTGGTTTAGGTATGATCGCATAAGTAATACTAAGTTCTTGTTGTAACATGTATAACTAAGAGCTACTTAGGTGGTTAGTCGAATTAGATACTCATTTTCTTTAATATATCATACAACAATAACCTTACCCAGTAAATTTCACAAACAACAACGCTATAGACAAGGCTCGAGGATAGTGATACTACTTTCACGTGGACGCATGACTCCAAACAATAAACATACATGTAGCAACAAAAAGAAAAAAAAACAAATGGTGTAAGAGTGACATAGTCAAAATACAAACACATACAATATCATTGAACACATACATCACTTTAGGGCCAATATTCTATATTAGTTTTAGAACTGTGTATGTCTTTATATTTGCTTAGAGTCGGTGTAATACGTACCTTAGTACGTTTATTTTGTAAGGACAAATTGTAAGAGTTGGAGAAATGGGGACCATATATAAGATCACTTTACCCATTTCTCCAACCAACCTTTCACAATTCAAAACACTTCCAAGTAAATAAAGAGAGTTTCTCTCACCAATCACTCTCTCCAACTTCACCTATCTTTCTTTTTCCTACAAAACTAAGATCCGAGATCCAATTGTTGTTAGTGATTTCCGCTAGCTAACAACACGGATTGATCCTAGTAAAGTTGTTAGATCCATCCACAGAGGACCTACAAGTGGTATCAGAGCTTTCGGCTCAACTTTGTGGTTTTCGGATTGAACTTTTCGGGTTTTGATATTAGTTTTTGGTAGATTTGAGGTTGTTTTTGGTGTTGCTCGCTACTTTTGGAGCGCTATATACATCCTAGAAATACCCGAAAATCTTCATATATAAGTTTATGATGTTCTTGGTTTTTGTGTCCGGGTTCAGATCCGAACTAAAAACTCAGATCTAGGCCAATCTATTATTTTAATCAATTTCATTTAAAAAAGAAAATAAAAAAAAATTCAAAAGTAATCGATTACATTGTAATCGAATCAAAATTTTAAATATTATTTTAGTTTATTATTATTTTAGTCAATTTTATTTTAAAAAAAAATCAAAAGTAATCTATTACAAATTGTAATCGAATCAAAATTTTAAATATTATTTTATTTTAATATTATTTTAGTTTCAATGTTGATATTTTCTTATTTCGCCATTTAATGTTGTTAAATGACACTACTAGAAAACCGTAATGTTTCCTACGAAAATTTCTACACATTTCATACAAGCGTTATTTCCTACACACTTCCAACGAAATTCCTACGACAAAAGAGAACCCATAATTTGCAACATAATTGTGACAAGATAGCAACAAAAAGAATTGTGTTGGAAATGCGTAGCAAATGTTCCAACACATTTCCAACAAAAAGATAGTTAGACTCTTTTGTTTTAACATTTTCGTGAGAGATGTGTAACAAAAAACAAACCAAATCTATCTATTCTAATAAAGTAAAATAATTGTAGACACGTGTCAGTTTGTGGTTACTTCTCACAGTTTTTTCCCTCCAAAACTAATATATGACATAAATCAATAATTATTCACTTTTCTTTTACAAAACTTCATATATATTATATACAATTAAATTATTTACTATTCTTTAAACTCTATTTATATTATATCTATACACGTTTATACAAATAAATATTTACATATTATACTAATTTACATTGTTATAATATATTTCACAACATACTTTGGTGAAATCTAAAAATCAACAACAAATCATGTTTATTAAATATTAAAAACAATATAATTTTAAATGTTATTAACATATTATACTATGTATATTGTTGATGATTGTAAATTTAAAAAAAAAACACTTATATTCTTTCAGTTTACAAAGTAATTTTTCTAATCATTAAATTATAGATATATGCTTAAAAGTTGATTCATTTTTTAGAACTAACCCCATTTATTTATTGGTTTTTTTTTACATTGTCATATAAATTTATAAATTATAAATATATGATTTAAATCTATCTATTTATTTTTTCTTTTAATTTAGTAAACTAGACATATATGTATTAAATTGTAAGGAATAGTATATACAAATCACTTTCAAATATAATAAAGTTAATCATATTTAGTTTCTTGGACTTTTTTTTACCAAGTATTGCTTAAGGTTTTTTGTGAAACTTAAATTTGTTTTTTACATGTTAAAAGTTAATAAATAGATCTTTCGGTACAAATTAACTACATTTGACTCAAATTTGTTACGCGTAAAAAAGAGGTGATCTGAATATTTTTTAAATTTTGAGGTGCAAATAGATTTACGTCAAACTTGTTACGGGTTCAAAGTTTTGACTTGAAATGTAAAACAAATTAAAGTTAAAATTTTATATGTGACAAAGTTTCGACTTTATTTTTAATGGCATATTTGAAAATAGTCAAAAGATTTGGGATTTGCAACTTAAGTATTTTTCAAACTACTATTAAAATTTAAGAAAAAATGACAACTACTTCTGACATGCCGCCTCCATGCCTATAAATACTTATAACTTTTATCAAATTAGAAACATTTGTGTCAGCATTGACTTTTTCTTGAATAGTGATCAAAATATTGTATGTGGAGCATGTCGTAAAAAATTATGCTCAAGTAAAACAAAACATTCACAAAATTGAACGGGTTGACATGTTATTTTTTTTGTCAATTGGCAAAGTTGAGAAGCCTCTCAAATGTATCAAAAAAAAATTCATAATGTAGGTTAAAACTATTATTATATGAGAAGTATTCTCCGAAATTAATTCATAACCAAATTTTTTTCAATTATACATACATGATATTGAGAATAATTTTTCAATAGACGGAGTGTTTTTATGTATGTTTTTGCATGTGCGTAATTTTTTTATTAAGTTCAATTTTATTCTTTTAAAAAAAATATTTTATGATATAAATAAAATCAATTTATTTAGACATCCCATGGTATAATGATAAAAGCATAGATGTAATACATTTTTTTATATACATTATGTATTGTTTTTTTTTGTAACTTGATTATTTAGACATCTCGTGTGTTACACGGGCTCTAAAACTAGTTAGTGTATAATAATTTCGTCACAAATGCGTACGAAATGTTCAAACGCAATTCTTATGATGTTTTTTTATATATGCATGTTTTAATTTTTTAAAGAAGTTATTGTAGAAAAACTCATGATTTTTTTTGTAAGTTTTTGTAATATTTTTCGTCATATATGTGTAGGAAAAATTAACAAAAAAAACAAATAATATTTTTTTTTGTTGGAACTGCGTTGGAAACTTGAAAAAATAATTAAATATATGTTTATAATAATTATTAAATATGTCGAGCATGAGTTATGCAATGGTGGTGGAAGAAGATCAAATGGTCTTTGTACGTCGCGAGTATGGGATCGTGAGCGCTGCCATAGTCCATTGTAAGTGAAGCCCGCGTGTTTGTGTTAAAACTCTAAGGTGCGGTAGAGCCGTAACCAGTTTGAAGTCTCATAACTAGGGGAATGTCAGTGTCACCA
Source organism: Bidens hawaiensis (assembly GCF_021521415.1). Taxonomy (NCBI): domain Eukaryota; kingdom Viridiplantae; phylum Streptophyta; class Magnoliopsida; order Asterales; family Asteraceae; genus Bidens; species Bidens hawaiensis. The sequence continues at coordinate 231,472 of NW_027493456.1, read as the reverse complement.
AGTTATTCCTGACGAATATTAGACTCGTGTAATAAGTTTACATTTATGTCGTTTCGACGTACGTTTTTATCGTTTATTTTGTATTGGTCCAAGGCCAAGCCCATTGGACCATTATATGAAAAAGTAGAGCCTAGGGGTCACATCAACCCCTAACAACTCTTGGCACTCTCGAAGGTAATTTCCAATATTCTACTCGTTTTTGCTCGTTCTACCAAACCGACCCGATCGAGATTCGAGTGATGTCATTGCATTATGTGTTATTGTCTAATAATTTGATATTTATTTGCTAATTTGATCTTAAATTGTTAGTTTGATACTTCTACGAGCAGAATTTAATTATGGGCTTAAAAATTAAAGGTATCGTAGGGAAGACTGAGCCACCACAAAATCGTGGATACTTAGAATTAAGGTTAAGGATTATTAAGGGATGATACTTTTGGGTCATAGCTTTGTCTCAAAGACTAAGATTCCCCTACTTAGTAGGTGGACTTTGCACGTATGTTGTTTTCATGTAGTTACTTATATATATGTATAATGTATTCTATGATATTATGTCTTACACGATATTATATGTATCTGTATTTTTTACTATGTCACTTTTCCATCATTTTTTATTGGTACATCTATATATGTTTTTTGTTTGGAGTAGAGGTTCTCTTTGAAAGTAGTCTCTTTATCTCTATGTATAGAGCTAAGGTTTGTTTACATCTCATCCTCATTGAACCTTGTCAATAACTTTGGCAATTTGTTAGATTTACTATGTACGGTTGTTGTATAGAAAAGAAAAATGAGTAACTGAATCGACTAAGCACCTAAGTTATTATTTCTAAACAATCATTTAACAATGTTTTACCTTTACCCATTAGTTACCTCCAAAACCTTTTTGTAACTCCTAGTTATACATCTTGCATGCAACAAGAAGTTAGTATTGATCTTACCTGAATCAAAAATTAAGACATGGGTTAACAGATATTCGAGCACCATATAGTGTGGAAAATTAGTATGTCAAATATGATTAATTGGGATACAGCTAAAAGAGAAAACATGTAACATTTAAAAACAATAGGTACAAATCTCATCAAATGTAAAGGCCAATGACAAAATTTGATACAAAGATAAATGATTAAGTTGTAATTTATTCAAACTAGAATAAAATTATAATTGGCTATGTTACCATGTAAGGCCCACAGAAAGAATCTGTATTTAAACTAGAAAACCTAGGAAAACCAAACCCATTGTTGTCTGTCGTTTAGGTTTCAAATTGCTTAACTAAAGAATGTCGACCAATATGCATGAAGATCTGATCGTTGAAATCTTCTCCAGACTACCATCAAAATCACTTGTCCGATTTCGGTCAGTTTCCAAATCATTATGTGCTCGTATTGGTAACCCCAGTTTCATCAAACTTCATACTCTTCAATCTCCTAAAAAAGTCATGATGATACACGAACTTGGACGCTCTGATAAAAAAACCTGTACGTTATATTCACAACGGCAGTTTCCAAATATCGGCATACCAATCCAGTTTCCGATCGAACGTCGAGGTTGCCGCATTGTTGGTTCATGCAATGGACTTGTATGTATTTATGATTTCGGTGATATTTGTCTATGGAACCCTTCAATCAGGTGCCAAATAAAAATACGTGAATAGCGGGATGATGGTTGCCGTGCGCGTTTGTTGTCTGCACATGTATCGGGGTTTGGCTTCGATCCAATCTCGTAAGATTACAAGATTTTGAGGATATCCGAAGCAAGTTCATTTGTTTACACCGTGAAGACAGACACTTGGCGTCAGATTGCTCCCCCTCCTACTCATTTTATTTTTGTGAAGGAGTTACAACGGTCATACCGTATGTATCGTTATGATCAGGGGAATTTACCACGGTCTCCACCATGTCTTTTTAACGGAGCGTTGCATTGGGCTGTAAGTATGGGTATTGACCTTGATGAATGCAATGATGATGATTATTATTATTATTATTATTATTATTATCATTATTATATAATGACATTTGATCTGAGCTCTGAAGTGTTTTCAAAGATTGAGTTACCACAACCAACTTGGGAAACACATCTAGTGACAATCATCAAAGGTTGTTTGGCTGTGATAACTTCAGACGACCATCATGGCCAAAGATATTATGGCCAGAATCATCATGGCCAGAGTTGTATTTGGGTGAGGACTGCTACTTCTTGGACTCTTGCGTATAAGCAAGTATTTGAAACACCAATCGCGGCCTTACAAATTACACCCAATGATGAATTACTATACATCGCTCAAGCTAACGGGGTTTTTTCTTATAATCTTGGGACAAATGAGATATCCAGAGTTGTGGACTTTAGTGAATATTCAACTAGATTACGTTGGATGTGTACGTGTGAAGAAAGCCTTGAATTGTTAGATACTGGGATTTTATGTGGAGGAGAACATTAGGAACATAAAAGTGAGCAGAACAAATGAAATCGGATGCAGATACTGGAATTTTTGCGAGGATGGGCACAAAGAATTTTCACTGTGAAATTATAGGATGTAGGCATGAGGAAGAGAGTGCCCATATAAAAAAAACTCCAAGGCCTTCTTGTTTATTTTGGTTTGTTAAATAGATTTAAGTGTCATTATTTTGTTTCTAGATTTTCCTTGCAGGTTGCTCATAGTATGAAATTATTATATATTATAAAGAATTCATCATTGTTTAAGGACTATAATGATTTTATTGATCACTGTATAGTCTTGTCAAAATATAACCTACATGATTTAAACTAACACCGATATTAACAATAAAATAAAAATATTAAGATTGCTAATGAAAAGTAAAATGACATCAGAACTGGACTATGTTAGACCCACACAATGACACAAAGAATCTCTATCAATAGAATACCTTGAAAAACATTTTCCGTGGTTTAGGACTATGTTTCAATTTTAAAATCACGCGTATAGGTTTTTATGGTTTCATCCGAATCCATACTTTTCGGTCACCTGGTAAAGTCATGACCATACACCAACTTGCATACCTTAAATACACATATGTGTTACATTAGGAAGTCCAGTTTCCAAACACCATCGTACCATTTGAGCTTGCTTTATGAAATTTCAGAATTGTTGGTTCTTGTAAAGGAGTTCTATGTGTTTATGGAATCGGTGATCCTCATCTATGTAACTCTTCAACTAGGCGCAAAGTAACCATACATGATCAGTGTCATTGTGGTATATGAGGCCGGGTTCGGTTTCGACCCAATCATTGAAGATTACAAGATTTTGAGGATATCTAAATCAGCAAGCCACTCTAATGTATTAAATGAGATGTACATCAGTACATGTTTAAACTCTAAATAAATTGAGCATCTTAACAAATTAGTTAGAACAAGGGTTTATTTTGAATGATAAATCTGATTTGATGTATTTATACTCTAATCATTTGAATGCTGGGTTACTTTATACAACTCTTTTCATGTGTTATGCGCAACCTTTTCATTCTATAATAAAATGCAAACAAGCCTAAACCGTGAAATCAAACCGTTAGTGACAATTCGATTTTTATTTTCCACGGTTTGATTTAGCTTCCAATGATAAAAATAATTGTTACTAAGAGCATCTACAACAAAGGGGTTTCCCCCATCTACCTGGCAACATGACAGGCAAGCATACAGGGTGCGGCTCCGAGAAGACGCAAATTTTTTTTTGCCAAAAGTGAAATTTTTTTTGGGCCTTAAGTAAAATGAACATTTTGTTTGGTTTAAACAATTTAATTTTAAGTGGGCTTATTTGGTTATGATGTTATTTAAAAAATATTTGTATAAAAAAAAACTTGAAAATAACTTAAATAAGACTTGAAGCCACAACCTCTTAGTTAGATGTGATACCTCTTTACCACTAGACTAAACTAGTAGTTATGTAATTACATTGAAACATTGATTATAAGAGAAAATTTTCTTTTCCTTGACTTTCTTTTCTTAAATTAAATGAACTCGGGAACACAATTGTTTACTTCTGCCAGCAATTTAAAACCTAAACGACAGATAGTTTAAATATATATAGATTCTTTCTGTGGGCTTAACATGCTAACATAGCCCAATTATAATTTTATTTTAGTTTGAATAAGTTATAACTTTTGTTATGTTTGTATCAAAATTTCAAACGTATGTTCTATGTCATTTACCTTTGAGGCTTTGATATTACAAGATTTGCACTTCATGTTTTCAAATGTTACGCGTTTTGTCATTTGACCTTAACATACTTAATTAATCATGTTTAAAATGTTATTTTTCCATATTAAATGATGCTCAAATATCACTTAACCCGACGTCGGAATTTTCGGGTTTAGGTATGATCGCATAAGTAATACTAAGTTCTTGTTGTAACATGTATAACTAAGAGCTACATAGGTGGTTAGTCGAATTAGATACTCATTTTCTTTAATATATCATACGTACAACAATAACCTTACCTAGTAAATTCCACAAACAACAATAACCAACCGGCCATCGACCACCTTTGAATAATCTAATTACATCCCCACCACCACCATAACTTAGCCGCTACTTCTTTCATCGACGCCAGGTGATATATCCTTTCTAAACCAGTGGGTATCATGAGTCTAGACCATTAAGCTTATTTTGAAACTAAAGTCCATAGGGGAAAAGGATGATAAGGTTTAAAGATGATTAAAACCACCTGGATGATAAGGTTTAAAGATGACTAAAACCGCTTAAAACTTTATGAATACTGTCACAAACATTTTTCGTGTTGGGCCAACACTCAACACAACAATCAATCATCCTACTTGGACCACCTAATTGTGCTCCAAGGGCCAAGAAGTGTCATTAGTCGACGATGATCAATCTATAAAAACCATCATATGCTGCCCTAAAAGTAAATTGAAATTTTTCCTTTTTCCAGAAAATTATTAATGAAACAATCTGTCTATAAACAGGTAATTGGCTGCTGAATACTGATAGTGTTTCCCATAATAGAAAAGACTTTGTATTATATTATTTTGGGTTATTTTAATGTTTCCTTGGTGGCACGTTACAAGATCATATCTGTACAAGCACTAAAAGAATAAGTTATCATAACAGAGTTAGGTATAATTACCAAAGTTTAAGTTTATGGTGACACTTTTAATCTGGAAAACATATCAAATTTATATTCTTGAATGCTTTATATGGTTGTCATAAAGGCAAGGTTCCCATATTGTAAACGAACAATATAGTTTTTCACATAGTAGCAGTCATAGTTGGGTAACAGTCTGTTAAATATATATTAATATTAGAGTTTAAATATGCTTAGTCCACGGTCCCGAGTTAGGCTTTTCTAGGTTGGTTTCCTATATATTGAGGGTTCCCCTCCATTATAATTACAAGATTTAGTTAAAAATGTAGTCTATTAAAATAAGTCAAAATAGGGTCTGTTGAAAACGGATTGGATCGGATTGGGTAGTGTGATGTCCAAAGCTTTTCGAGTAATAATCTAATTTTATGAATAAATGCGAATTGTAGTGTCTTACATGTTACAGTTATGAAAAATTGTTGACCTGTTTGGCCCGTTTCCTTTTAAGCTATATATTGACTTAGCCCATTGACCAAGTCAGGGAAAATTTCGTATAGATCATGTAACTCCTAAGATAAAAGTGAAACAAATAAATGAATACCAGGTTGCGACTTTTTTATCTTTTAATATCCACAACTTTACTTTCTATAAACTAGGAGAGTAAACAAGCCAAGTCGCTCGTGAGCTACTCACTAAAAGCTCGCATCGAACCAAGCTTAAACGAGCTTGAGCCTATAGCTTAATTAGTAAACGAGCCCAGGCAAAATTGTAAACTGATTAGGTTGAGTTAAGACCGCCAGAAGAAAACATATCATCTAGTAAACCGAAATTGTAATCCCAGTAACGCATAACCTGCCTGCACAATCACCACCTCCACCAGGCAGAAGCTACTGTTGCCGCCACTAGGATATATGAACAAATGTCTGTGGGCATCATGTGTCTAAATCATCAAGGCTACTTTGAAATTAAAGTCGGTAGGGGAAAAGAGATTAATAAAGATTAAAGATTATCAGCAACGCCCTACAACTCCTGATAGACCCGTATTATGGTCATCAGTCATCACAAACCCTCTTCTTTGCTTTCTAGTGTCGGGTCAATACATTAATCAAGCATCCTACTTGGGCCACCTAAATCTTCCCCAACAAATGAAAAACACCACAAAATCATTAAAGGCTGTGATAGTGTTTCTTTATGAAAACAAAATCACCAAACACATAATGTGTGCATGTGCACTTAGTATAAGCCTGCAAATCTTTCAAAGTGCTTAACCTAAAAATGCACAAAAAGAAGACTACAAAGACTACAAATGCATGCACATGTGATCATATTATATAGAGCGTATAAAAGCACTAATTATTTTCCACTAGTTTATGAAAGAAACAATTAGTCTATAAATATGATTATAAATATTATTACTAAACACAGAATTATAAATATTATTACTATATACTGATAGTGCTGACCATAATTACAAAGTAATTGTATTTTATGGTTTATATTAGCGCTTCCTTGGTGGCGCATTTTAGGAACATTACAAAAGGGGTGTACAAGCATTAGGGTACAAGCCAGCAGAATAATAAAAAAAAAGGTAATGGGATATAATAAGAGAGTTAGGTATAAAGTATAAACACCAGGTTTTAAGCTATAGTGTTGCTTTTAATATGGAAAAAAATCTGATTTCAATTTTTGCATATCTTATAGGGTTGGCATAAAGTTTAGTTCCCATACTGTAAATTAGAAAGTTTTAAGTTGAATAAAAAGAAAAAGTATACCAGTAGGGCCAATGAATAACTCTAACAAAGCATGTATGGCAAGGTTCTTATCAGTACTTCATGTACGATCGGTGGTTTATAATAGAGTCAACCGTAAACAGGAACCTAAAGGGATATAAATTTAACCGGATAAACCTCCCACTAATCTTAAACTCCATAGTGACCCATTGATGTTACATATGTCAACAGTCAACACAATAATCAAACATCCTACTCAGACCACCGAGTTGTGTCCCAAAAAAAACAGCACAAAACAAGCATCCTTTTTCTTCGATTTTGCTCACCCCAGTTGAGCTGCGCCATAGTGTCATTGGTGAATGATGATCATTCTATGAATACCACCATAGGCTGCCCTAAAAGTAAATTGAAACCTGGCCCAGATCTTTTTTCTTCCAGAAAAATATAAATGAAACAATATGTGTGTAAACAGGTAATTGGCTGCTAAAGTACTGATGGCGCTTCCCATAATAGAAAAGACACTGTATTATATTATTTGGTTGATCTTAATGTTTTCTTGGTGGCACATTACAAGAACATCTTTGTACATGCACTATAAGAATCAAGAAAAGGTGATACGTTATCATAGCATAGTTAGGTATAAACACCAAAGTTTAGTTTTTGGTGATGCTTTTAATCTGGAAAACATATGAGATTTAAAATACTTAAATGTGTCTAAGGGTTGGCATAAAGACAAGGTTCCCCTAAGTAAACTTATTGAAAACACAGTAGCAGCCATAGTGGAATAACATGTCAAAGTAGAGTCGGTTGGAAAAGGGTTTGGTCGAACTGGGTGGTGCGATGTCCATTAGTCCATAACTTTTGAACTTTTTATAAGAAATAAGAAGTGTTATATATGAATTATTCAAATTCACTAATGGTCTAATTTTATGAATAAAAATATATTGTAGTGTCTTACGCCTTACAATTATGAAAACTTGTCGACCCATTTGGCCCGTGTCCTTTTAAGCCAATTGTTTTGATTTAACCTATTGACCTGGCGGGGAAATTTCATGATCGATCAAGTAGCTCGTATGATAATAATGAAAAAAATAAATGAACACGAGGTTGCAACTTTTTATCTTTTTTTATTCATACCTTCACTTTCTATAAACTAGGGTAGTTAACGATCCAAGTCGCTCGTGAGTCATGAGCCCCTTGTGGTCGGCTCGCTAAAAGCTCGGATCGAACCAAGCCTAAACAAGGTGCAGCCTATTAATAAGCTAACTTAAGAAGCGAGCCTGAACAAGCCAATTGATTACATAACTTTTATTTAATATATTAACAATATATTGACATAATATTAATTATTTATGTATAAAATTAATATAACAATACCTCAATAATATGCATTGTAGACATCAAAAATTATAATTATAAATATATACAAAAAACTTATATTAACTTATATAAATAAAAATAATAATAAGTGAGCCGAGCTCGATCTTGAAAAGTTGCTCACAAGCTCGAGCTCTAGATAAAAACCTTAATCAAACCAAAGTCGAGCACGCACTCTCGTATTTTAAACGAATAAACGATCATTAACACCCCTACTGTAAACCACGGGTATTACTATACTTCTACAGATGTTAAGTTCAACTCACTTATTGGTAAATTGAGTGAGTTGAGTTATACTGCCAGGAAAAAATATACCATCAGTAACCTGCCTGTACAACCACCACTACCATCACCTCCACCAGACGGCAGCTACTGTTGCTGTCACGTAGATGTATTCTGTCTAGACCAGTGGTCGTACATATCATGTGTCTAAAACACCAAGGCTACTTAGAAATAAAAGTCGATTCCCTACAACTACTGATAGGCCATATTATGGCCATCGCAAACTCTCTTCTTTGCTTTCTAGTGTCAGGTCTATACAATAATCAAGCATCCTACATGGACCACCTAAATCTTGCCCAACAAATGAAAAACACTACAAAATCATTAAAGGCCTATTAGTGTTTCTTTACAAAAAAGGAACCACAAAACACATAATATGGGCATGTGCACTTAGTGCAATATGCTAGATAGGCCGGCAAATACCCTAAGTACTTTACCCAAAACATGCACATGTAAGCATAATCGCATATTATATATAGCGTCTAAAAGCAATAAATATCTTCCACTAGTTTATGAAAGATACAATTAGTCTATAAATATGATTATGAAGGTCTAATCACAGAATTATTAAATATAATTACTAAATATTGATGGTGCTGACCATAATTAAAAAGTAATTGTACTTTTTGGCTTATTTTAGTGGTTCCTTGGTGGCGCATTTTGGGAACATTACAAAATGTGTGTACGAGCATAAGGGTTCAAGCCAGCAGATACAAAGTTGCATATAACATTGGTCCAACATAAAATAAAGAAAATTATAAGAGAGTTAGGTATAAAGTATAATAACCAGGTTTTAGGCTATAGTGTTGCTTTAATATGGAAACAAATCTGATTTCTACTCCTTGCATATCTTATAGGGTTGGCATAAAGGTAAAGTTCCAATATTGTAAACTAGATAACTTTAAGTTGAACAGAAAGAAAAAGTATCTCATTACGGCCAATGAATAAACTCAACAAAACATGTACGACAGGGTTCCTATCGGTACTTCATGTACCGTCATAGTTACAGACTTCCTTATAACTTAAATAATTGGAGAGAAAAAAATCATTAATGTTGCTTTAAGTGCAAACAGCAGTACAAATATCTGCCAGTTGCAAAAGAATAGGTCAAATTGGCAGTTTATAATAGGGTCAACCATAAACAGAAACCTAAAGGGATATAAATTTAAGTGGATAATCCTCCCACTAATCTTAAAGTCCATACTGGCCCATTGATGTCACATGTATTAAAAATTCAGGTTGATCTTTTTGCATTAAATAATTTTGAACCTGGAAACACTTTTTGCCAAATAAATACTTCATCTCCATAATCTCCTATAAACTCGCAAGGCACCAAACTCGTTTTCAAACTTCTTTCTACCGTTCACTTTACACTAAAAGAAAAAAGATGTCACGCCTTCAAATCTCTAACTCACAAGATGAATCACAATCTCAATATTCTCATCACTGCATCTTAACCATCAAACACAAGAACTCCTACATCTCATCTCTTGTCATTGGTGGAAAGTTGCTATACACAGGTTCTTCCAACAAAGAAATACAGATATTGAAGCGTGATAATTTAAGGTATGAATTTGATCATGAAGATGCGAATAATAATAATAACATGATGATCACAGGAAAGGGTGCAGTAAAGTCACTAGTAGTTTCTGCTGAAAAAATATACAGTGCCCATCAAGACCACAAAATCCGTGTTTGGAAGGTTGATGAAACCGATGAACAACAAAAGAAGTTAACACAATTAGCCACACTCCCAACATTTAGCGATCGGGCCCTTACGATGCTAGTAGCAAAGAATCATGTACAAGTGACGCGACACAAGAAGTCCACATGGGTTCATCATAATGATACTGTATCAGCACTAGCAGTGTCCAGGGACGGTTTGGTCCTATACTCGGTTTCATGGGACAGAACACTAAAGATTTGGAGTACAACCGACTTCAAATGCCTAGAGTCAGTAGCTAACGCACACGATGATGCAATAAATGCAGTAGCATTATCAAGTAAAGGTGATGTTTATACTGGATCGACCGACAAGAAAATCAAGATTTGGAGAAAATTAAAATCACCAAAAGGTGAGAAACACTCTTTAATTACTACATTACAGAAACACAAATCTGGGATTAATGCATTGGCACTAAGCACCGATGAGAATGTTTTGTACTCTGGTGCGAGTGATAGGCTGATTATGGTTTGGGAAAAATGTGATGATGATGATGATGACGACGACATGGTGGTTGTGTGTACTCTTAAGGGGCATGTTAAGTCTATATTGTGTTTGAGTGTTGTATCAGATTTGTTGTGTAGTGGTTCTGCTGATGAAACCATAAGAATTTGGAGAGGGGTTGAGAAATGCTACTTTTGCTGGGCAGTTTTGGAAGGTCACACAGGTCCGGTTAAGTGCTTGACTTCAGAAACAGATCACAGCCGTTTATCTGATACATCAGCTTCTTATCTTATCTACAGTGGTGGTCTGGATTCTGACATCAAGGTTTGGCAGATTTTGATCCCTCTATGATAAAGGGATTCATTATTTTGTGATTACTAGTGTATTGTATGACATTATATTGTGAGTCATTTGTTTGCTTGGTTTTCATTCACTTTATCATGTTTAAGGAATAAGGTTTACGATAACTGTTCTAGAAACACTTCATTACAATGGTAAAATGAATATAATAAAAACATATACCAATACTATTTAAAAACAATAACTAAAAAAAAGAGCAACTAGGATCAATGAGCATTTCGTTTATATCTACAGCGGTGACTTTGCTGGTGTACCTGGATCACGGGGATATTTCTTGGGGGTCGGGCCATCTTTCAAACATATGATTGCAGTTCTTTGTCCATATGGGCTGTGTGAATTTACTGGAAAAAAACAGTAGATGAATGGTTGTCACATAATACCAAATTACATTTATGCATAACAAATTTAGAACGGACCTTTCGGTAAAAGTTTGTCAGATTTTGAATTAAGAATTGCTACCTCAATTTGTTAAAAATAGTTACCAATAAATATTATGGAAAAAAGATTGAAGCTTTTAATATAATGAAATTAACTTAGAATGGGAATGCAGCTTTTTTTTATGATGAGACTGTAATTTATTTAGGTCACCATGAATCAGATTACTAAATTACTTCACAAAAGGAGGTATACTTTACTTAGCTCATCAACACCCTTTGTGATAAATGTAAAAGAAACACAGGTTTTTCAGATTAATGTTACATACACCTAGATAAGAATACAAAAGCTGGATTGGAATTGAGATGCAAATACCATAGCATGTTTGTAACAAGGAGGCCCCCATCACTCGAATTGCTTTATCAGCTCTTGTTACTTCTTCCTGTCATTATTAACCAACTAAAATATTAGAAACTATTTAGAACTTACAAGAGAACGAAACTTAAACAAATACAAAATGAAAAAAAATGACCATGTACTTCTTTATCACAACTAAACTGAGTAACTGACAACTATCATGCCAATAAAATATAGAACATATTTTAGAAGTTTAGCTTTCCATTAGCAGTATGCCTAATAAACACGATTAAAACAGCTTTTAGCTTTGTGAAGCCTTCCCTATGCTTACCAGCTAACCATTTACAAGGAACCATTATAATAAATCCATAAAATAAAAAAAAACTTTGGTGTGGGACACAAATACGTTATTACCCAAAACTTGTCACTTAGAGCTTTAACTCTACTTATGGTAAAGCGACATGCTACAACATGCACTGAACTTTCAACTGACTTAAAATAAAGCATTCTATTATAGAAAATCCAATCATCACCCTGATCCAGACTAAAGGTATCATTCTAACAAGTTACTAATCACTTTTAATCATAAATATAACATTAAACAGATATTGTGGAGGTTTGCATCATCCACCATAAAGCAAAAAAAAAGATTGTTTGCTGAAGTGTAACAGTCAATAACATATACGAGCAGAAATACATATACATTAGCTGCTCAAATAACTTGAATTTCAAATAAGATGTACCTCAGGAGAATGACCTTTCGCTGCAACAAACAAGCCACCAACACGAACAAGAGGAAGACAGTACTCAGCTGGTTTACAAGAACAAAATAATAGTTCAAACTGAGGCACAAAAACCAGATCATAGAACCACATGAAACATTTGTAGACCGTCTATTATGTGGTGCACTTGTACGTACCTAATATCCTCATTTCTGCAACAGCTCTCGCTACTGAAACATCAAACACTTCTCTGAATTCTAGATTTTGCCCCACGTCCTGCCCTAAAACAACACTTAGAATATTATGCATTTTTGTGTTTATCCTAGCATGTATATTTTCTAACCAAACATAAGACTAAAGTACTAACTCTTTGAAGATAGTACAAATACTTTAAATTAAACCAAAAAATGCTTGATTAATTTACAGAAGGCATACCTCAGCTCTTCCTCTAATAACCTTAACATTGGATAATCCAATCAAGCCAACCACATGCTCTAGGAAAACACATCGCTTATTTAACGACTCCAATAGTGTCAGATTCCAATCTACAGAAGCAATGTTGTAAGCCAAATTACTTTGCAGGTATCAAAGAAAAACAAGCCAAAACAACATCTCTGTGACTTAGACTGTAACCGAACCGAACGTTCAGTGAACTATTCATGAATTGTTCAATGGGTAGTTCGTTTATATCTGTTTGTTTAATAAATGAACGAACATAAACAAGAAATTTCGTTCGATTAACTAAATGAGCGAACACGAAAAGGTGCCATGTCTGTTCAATTCTGTTCATGAACATTCAATGATGTGTTCATTTACGTTCGTTTATGTTGTTTATATTTGTTCATTAAAAGCTTTTAATGGCTTTTCTAGACTTTATCATATAAATTTAAGCAAAAATATAAACTATAAAACATATATATATATATATATATATATCACAATTACATATGAACACGAATGTCAAAAACTATATACGCAAACTTGGTAGCCGGACCAAACAGTGACGCCGGCCATTCTCGGTTAACCAAATGAAATAAAACATATCTTGTGTTCATAAACCGTTCACGAACAAGTTCATATCCTTAATGAACAAACACAAACACAAAATTCCATTCGATCAGCCGTTCACGAACCGTTCACTCGTCCGATAAAAGCTTAACGAGCGAACACAAACAAGGCCTATTTATATTCTATAGCAACAGTTAGAATCAATCACACATTCAATAATATACAAAACATATTATCCACTTTACCAGGACAAGCAATGGCTAATACCAATCCAGGAAGTCCGGCGCCACTTCCGACGTCTACAACATTAAGTTTTTCAATCCGAGACTCACTAATCAGTACATACGAGCTTCGAATAGGCGGTATAATTGCTAGCGAGTCCTCAATATGCCTATCCATAACCTCATTCGCATCTCTAACCGCAGTGAGATTCATTTTCTACATATCATAACTCAAAACTAATCAAATCATTATAAAACCTAACCTAAACCTAAATCTAATTGCATAAGTTGAGCGTAAATAAGAATAATAATAAGAACAAGAAGAATATATACCTGATTCCAGTCAAGGAGAGTGTCAATGTATAGGTGGACTTGTTGCTTTTGAATAGGATTTAGGGTTTCGAAGTGAGAGGCATTGAGAATTGAAGCTTGTGTGGTTGTGGATCTTCTGGTTGGTTTAAGAGTTGTGGTGCACTCCAAGTGTTTGATGAAAGTCCCCAGAGAATATGAGACTGGCAAATTGAAGAGTCTGGTACGGTACAGAAGCATTTTGGCGCCGTGAGTTGGTTCTGTTTACCGGCTATTATCTATTTTGAGACATGCTTTTAAACGCAGCACGTTATTTTCTAGATGTTACAAGTGCAAAAACTGGTTTATGATCGGTTTCGGTTATGATTGAAACCGGTTTTTTATCATGTTACGATCAGTTTTGGTTCGGGTTTTGCTTGGTTAAATGGTTTGGAACCGGTTTTAAGTGGAGAGAATTATAAACTTGTTCTGAACCTATAGTTTCAATCGGTTCATTTTTCATATAATCGGTTTCAAACTAGTCTAGTTTTGATTCGATTTTCGGGTCAGTTCGGTTAACCAGTTCTTTTACCCCATCTTCCCGGCACTGTCCGTCGGCCCACCAATCACCAGCCACCTCCTCAGCTGTTGTCAAAACCCATAACTAACATATGGTATTGTTTATTTTATATCATCATCATTGTACTCAGTGAATCCTATCAATAGCAAAGCTATGGTAGGGTATGAGAAGGGTAGATGTAGGCAGTCTTACCTCTACCCCATAGGAATAGAGAGGCTGGTTCCAGTGAGACTCCCGGCTCGATAGTAGTTTTGCATCAAGCCTTGGACATAAGACACATAACACTCAACCATTGAGACATCGGCTGATTGGTGCATGTGCCCTTGTCTTTCGGCAATCAACACCACCACATGATATATGATTAACATTCCGCCACTTTTAACGTTATTTTTACTAAATTAGTAAAATAACGTCAAAATTAGTGCAATTTCTCTGTTGTCCACCCGATGGCCCACACATGTATACATTATATGCGTGCACCGCAAGTAGGGTATTATTGTTTTATTTTAGTAATGGGATATACACTAATTGGGCAACTTTTATTAAATAGTTTGGTTGTCTATATGATGATAAGTGGAAAAGGTTTAAGGCATCACAAAAGCGACAAAAAATGATGTGGAACATGCTTTTGTTGTCTTGAAGTTCGTTGGGTTGTAATATGAGTGTCTGTATGGGCATTGCATTCTTCAAAAGTTAGAAATATTATGTACACTTCATTATATACATGATGTGATTTTAAAAGACGAAGATGCATCAATGTCTCTATTACAAAATTGATCTTGCAACCGATGAAGAAGTAATGATAATATTTTTATGGAATTGTGTGTCCGCAACAATGGCATACATTGAACGAATTTAAATACGCTTGAGCATAGTTCAAATGGTATGGATGCATCATTATAATCGCATAAGTTATTATGTGTCAAACATAGACACAAAGTTATGATTTTAGATACATTGTTTTAATCAGTTTATATACATTTTTTTAGTCGTTTTGACTAACAATTTACTTGTTTAGAGTAACATTAATAGTCTCATATGTCATTCATATGGACCTAAGCACCTTGATCATTGTGATGTTATATGTATTATTGTTGTTCGTTAGAAGCATTTGTTTCTCACATAGTACAACAATATTTAATTAAACACAAGTGGTTTAAATAAGGGATGTGATCCTTATACACCACCCCTACATGTCTATACGGCTCGTATAGGCCAATACGGCCGTATAGGATACAAATGACTGATAATAGGACAAAAAGAACAGCTTTTTGCAGCCTATACGACCGTATAGGCATTAAATGTCTCGTATTGCTCTCTGACAAACCATTAAACCTATACGGTCGTATAGGGCAATACGACCGTATAGAAAACATTTTCAGAAACATTCAGACTGCCTTAATCGCTGCTGGAAAACGACTATACGAGCCGTATAGTGCTATACGACCCGTATAGACAGATTTTCAATTCTCTAAGCTTAATGTATGTGGATCAGATGTTAAAAAAACCTCATATTTTTATTATATGTAAGCTACAAATATGCCTAGAATATTAAAAAACCTTAAAAAAAATTTAGAAAATTTAATAATAAACAAGTTGGGCCAACCAGCCACCCCGTTAAGATAAACGAGCTAGATACGACCCGTATAAATAACATATTTTAGATATATGGTCATCATTTTTTATTTTTTTTTTTGAAAGTGTCTATACAACTGTATAGGCCTATACGACCCGTATAAGGCTATACGAGGCACTACAAACGATGGCCGGCAACATCAGACACAAACTGACACGATTCAGGTGCTATACGACCGTATAGCCCTATACGAGCCGTATAGGTAAAAAATGGTGTGAAAGGATCATTGGTGGTGTGGGAGAATCCCTTGCCTTAAAAAAAGAGTCTTTAAATAAAACCTGCAACATGGTTTAAGCCTTTTAAAAACGACTACATGAAGTTACCACTTCTAGCAAAGAAAGCAATTTTAAAACTTAAGTTTATTTTTATCTGGCAACAAATGCTAGGATAAATAATTTAAAATAACTATTTATTTGTAAGTCATAACTACAGAACTTAATTTATCATAATTAAATACCATGATTAGAAGGATTTTTAAGTTCACTGAGATTATTAAAAATAGAGATGTTACAATTTGCGTGTGATCTTTTATATCATTCCAATCATTTTTTACTTCCTATTATTAATTAAATTATATAAATACCATACTCTTTTAATAATTAAAAAAAAATTGAGTTATGGTGTATCAATGCTTTTAAATAAAGAGAATATTTGGGCCACCAATATAATGGCATAGCATATGAAAAAGATCGAAGAGAGGATGATGTTACCCCCCAATAAGACAAACGTGATGAAGTTTCATTTGATGTGTTCTTACTTTTTCTCACTTAATCTCACTTTTCCACTAGGCATTGGGATGTAGGATGGGTCATTGGTGAGATGTGTAAAGTCTTATGAAAAAACCGTTACATCATATTATATGGATTTCAACCACAATTACCCAATTCATAATTTCACAAATCATTGTAGTCTTAGATTTGTTTTCATTTGGTATTCAAGATTTTATGAAACCTTTTAACTAAATGTTGAAGTTGGTATAGCAATCGATCCCCTATGATCAAACTTATAAGTTACATTTACTTGTATCCAAGTCAGTCTTACGAATAACATATCAGATTCATATAAAACTATCAGTTTGGTCTTTTGAAATTTAAAACTATCAGCAGGGACGTCTCTACGTTCTTGAAGGTCTAAAGCGAACTAAAATGTTGGGTCATTTCTCAAAAACCAAATATAAATCCTCTTCCTTTACCCGGGCTTGAGACCGACACTAATAAACTAATAAGTTTATAGTTGGTGATGAGGGATCGATTAGTGGAAAGGAGGCTTTTTTTCTTTTCAATCTGGTGGCCCAATAGCTCCATAAAACCAAATACAAGCCGAACTGCTTGATTATGAAAGCTCATATTATATTAAACCTGTTTTGGCTGGGAGCCCTAACAAGTTGGGGGCCTAAAGCTCTTCTTTGTTTTTAATGGCCCATAGACCGCCCCCGACTATCAGTTTAGTCTTTTAAATTTAAATTTAAATTAAGGTGGATACTTGTATTCATTTTAGTCATTTATATATTGTTGAATTGTTTAAGTCGTTTATAATTTATACTACCCGGTTACATCATGTCAACCCATCTTTACTTGGAAACATGTTATAATCTTTTACATAAAAAGGTTTTATGCATCACATTCTAGTTATATGATTTTACGTATGTTTTAGGTTTGAAGTCCTTAACATAAATATGAGTCATGCATGTTTAAGTTTATCTTTTTATATTTCTACCAACACAATCGTAACATGAGCATAAAATTCCGTTCCTTTCGTATGATGCTGCCAAGTTGGCTACATCTTGTGGGCTGACACGATTTTCTAACAAACAAAAATTTTAAAAAGAATTACAAATTTGTTAAAATGAAGAGGTCAAAAAGAAATTTAAAAATGGCAAATGGCCAGGTATAAACTAAGAAGGACTATTAAAAAAGGAGACAATAGAATTGGAAAGGAAAAAATTGAATTGTACAAGTCCATGCTTGGTGGTGTAGCATGCAATGGCACATTGGCACTAAGTGTGACATAAAGTGAAAAGAACCCCCGAACATTTGTTTTTGTTTTTTAAGCTTTGGGTCTTGTTTCATTTACCCAAAACATGTCTTTGAATCTCTCAAAAGACTTACTTTGAATTACAATGAAAGTTGCAACACCATCTCAAAAGGCCATTTCAATCCAAGAGAATATGAAACAAAAGTGTCAAATTACTTTGATATAAAAAAGTATCCTTATTATCAAACACATTGTAAACACGCTCATATCTATGAATGTTAAATATAATTAGTGTTTGAACAAAAAGTATCCTTATAATATACATGTACTTACCACTTACAATATTTATTTTATGAAACCTCAACAAAAAGTGAGTAAACTAAGACGAGGAATATTTTGTTGCATGTTTACTAATATTTGCCACTTTTCATTTAATTTTCAGTCTAAAGCGTTTTCCTTTCAAAAACGTCAACAGTCACCTGACACATAAGGTACACAATTTAAGTGTTTGGTTGATAGATGTGAAGATGAAGAAGTGTATAATACATTCTAAGAAGTAATTTTGAGATTTATGAATATACACTATAACAAGCATTATTATTTTTTTTGCCATTTAGCATGTAAGTCACGAGTTTCTAACCTTGTTAATACCTATATTAGTGTTTGATTGACGATTACAAGTTTTTAAAATGTTGTTTCCAACAATCGTCTCAGGAATGTTTGAGCGTAAGGGGAAGGTTGTAAACCATAAATCTTAAACCTAAAATAAAATATCTAAAATAATAAATGATTGTTTATGAATATGAAAGAATTTTTTGAAAGAGCAAACATGCTTGTAAGCTTTGCCTGTCTGTAAACTGACCAATGTTCTAAAGATTCCTTTGTGTGTTTGTTTTTAATTTATCAAATAAAGTGGGTGTTTGTTTATGTCTAAATAGGCAAATATTCTTTGATCTTCTTTAGCAAACCCCAATAAAGCTCACAACTTACAACCACAGATTAAACAAATTGTCTTCTCTACATATACAGTCCATAAACAGCCTTTTTTCTGTTACCTAAAATAGAATAATTATAATGCTTCTTTTTAATATAATAATTATTACACTATCATAACCATTTGGAAGTCCTAATTTTAATAGGAATCATTCAAAATGTACATTTAAGGTATCATTGTAATTCATCATTATGCATGTAAAACCTACAAACATTTTGTGCCTTTTTTTACATGATGTTCTGATTTTATGATTTCTTGAGTTTTTTGTTCAAAGATTTCGCTGAGTACCGGCTCAAAGCTATATATAAACGATGATTATTTTTCTTTTAACACGTTGCTGTAAACGATGAGTGTATTAGTGTGTTGATGTTGCTATCACATTTGTGTAATATGTTGTTAATAGTTAGATTCTTGTTGAATAATGTTTGCACTCGACCATAAAACTAAGTTCTAGTTTTGATCTTGTTAATGGTATTTAAATCTGCTTATTGTGATGAACTATTAAATATTTCCTTTGTTCAACCTACACGGGTTTATGACTAGTTTTTATAATAAATGAAAGTTTTATTAGGACTTCCGCGCACTATGGATAATAATGTGGTTCGGAATGTATATGTATTTATTTTTTTTTAAATTAACATCCAATAATTAATAAAACATCTTATAAACTTATTAAATTAGTCATTCACCTAATAATCTGAGCCTTTACTTACTTTGATGCATATGTTTGTTAATCAGAACGCACTTGATTAATTTTTACCCTACTTTAGGATGTTGTATTCCTTTAGTCATATACAAATATTATGTTACAAAAGTTGATATTTATCTACACATACAATTACAAATATATATATATATATATAGACATACAAGAGAGTATGAGCATCAAACATTAGATCTTCAGTCATGATTTCAAACAACAATCTTCATGACTTCCTCCTCCACCCCTCTTCTCCATCTTCCGTCACGAATACAATCAATCTCCACCACCACCATCACCACCGTAATCATTACCCCTTCGATCTAACTTTCCTTATCACCACCAAGAAACAAATGAACATCATCCTCAAACATGAAGCTCAACGTCTTCAAAGCTAACACGAGTACACGACGTATGTTTTCTTTATGGAGGAAATAAGCCGCTCGGTCCGATTCATGTTTGTTAGATCAAGCATCAAGCTTTTATAAGCTTTAAGCTTCATTTCATTCATGATTTATAGGTTTTAGTTCTAGGGTTTTTATGTGTTTGTGATGTATGTGTGTGTGTGTATGTGTGTTGTTAATTTCTTCATGATGAACCTTAAAGTTCTTTATGTTTTGCTTCTTAATCTTGTGTTCCAAGTGTGTTAACATGTAAACGAAGAAGAACATGTTGTTAAGACTGTTGTGTTTCTATATATATTAAAGTTACATTATCGTCTCATGAGTGCTAGTTTTGTACTTTTGTTGTCAAGAATGTTTGTTAGTACTTGTTCTTGGATATTAATTTTTTAATTCTATGAATAATTGAATTGGTCGTTTCTAGTTTCTAGTGTAGTATAACATTCTTTGCATCGTCTTGTTAATTGTCCCAGACAAACAAATAAACATTATATCATTAGATAATATATTGAATAAACAATTTTTTGTTAGATTTTCCTTTTCATATGTTTGTAAGAACTAAGAATCCAACAGCATTTAGTTCATTCTATAAATTATATTAGTGCCCTTGTGTTTATTATTATATTTATTTTATAATATGAATAAAGTTAAATGAGCTAAACTAAATTAAATAAAAACCAACCAGATTTACATTAAAATATAAATAAATTAACTATCATACATCAGCTATGAGAAAATACATATTTTTAGGGGGACAAGAGTTCAAATCTCATATAATGTAACATTTAGCCGTTGAAAAAATGGTTTAGTGGGCCAAGGAAACATCGGTAGTTTTGTGAAACCAAATTTAGAAAGAGTTTTAGACTTTTAGTAATCACATCTAAATATCCACCAACGAAGAAGATGGCCCAATTTCTACTTTAAAATGGCCTATTGGGTTCTCGTGTCGGACTATCGGCTTAATATATGGCTTGAGTATTTGAAACATTTCTTTATTAAAAATCGAATAGGTAACTTTTAACAATGATATCTTATATATCATTTACCTTCCCATAGAACTTCTATATATGCTGATCACCTTTGGCTTCGATAACACCAACACTGGTTAAAACCACACACCCTTATGTGACTATAGGAGATTGCAACTAACATGAGTACGAAAGTATTTACAGATTAGTAAAGATAATTGTGTTGTCTCCAACAAGTCTATTGATCATAAAATCATTAATAGAATTCATCTATGAGTTCAACAATTGCTATGTAGTTTCTTGACATAAGCGGAGTTAAAGACGTTTTAGATTATCGCTTATAGAACAATTGACAATAACGGTGTTAATATGATGAGAAATCATGTTAGAGGTTTTTTCATCTCTCGTACTAGATTGCTAAATAACCGTATTATGAATTCGAACAATCTTTTCCTAAACTAGTCTCAATAAAATCTATGTTTAACACACACAAGTTTGTTTTAGCGTAAAAACATGATGCTTTAGTTTGTAGTGACTAGTGAGTACCATTGTATCAATGATGCATGTCGGGTTTGGCAATGAACCAACTTGTCTTTCTTCAGCTGCATGTACACATTCTTTGCTTCAGAGTTATTTTCCATATCCACATTTAAGAATCCTTAATAGCCTCGGTTCTTTAATAGCACTTCTTTGATTGTAAACTTGATCGATATTAGTAAACGAGGAATGGACTTTTGAGATGTCATGAAACGTAGTATTCAAGTTGTAAAGTAATACAACTTTTTTTTTTGAACGACCAACAAAATTAATTTTATAAAATGAGAATAACCGGAACTAGCAAGCCACCAGACCCGGAAAAAACCCAACACACCAAAAATACAAACCACCAAAGAAACCCCAACTCTAATTCTCACAGAAATACGATGTCACTCCTAAAAATCAAATCTAGTCCAATCATTCCATGAGAGGCTTGGCTTCTTAGTCCTATTCTGAACCCACAGGAAGATAAGTCCTTTGATTTCGCCGAATACACTTTCCAACCGAACCGTCTTTCCTTCAAACATCGCTTCATTCCTCGCCCTCCATATACACCACAAGGTAGTAAGGCATATCGCATGAAATACTTTTGCCTTGTCTTTAGGTAACAGTGCATACTTATAAGCTTCCAAAAGGTCCCGAATTGAAAAGACAAAAAAATCCGGCACCCGGCACCAATTAGGAACCTTACCCCAAATTTCTTGTGCGAACCTGCAAGAGTTAAACAAATGTTCCGTTGTCTCCTCCTCCATGCCACAAATCAGGCATAAGACCGAATCAACCGCAACATTCCGTCTAGCCAACGAAACTAACGATGGGACCCTTTCCATTTCCGCTCTCCAAGCAAGAATCTCAACTTTTCTTGGTACAAAATGACTCCATGTGAACACAAACTCACTGACCGGTTCCCGCCCAAATTCCAAAATCTTTTTAACACTTTTAACAGAGTATCCACTTCTTTCATCTAAACACCATTCCAAACTATCATCTCCATGTTGTAACTGAATAGGTTGGCACACAACCAACAAGTTTATGAGCTGGTCGATCTCGGCGGCTGTAGATGGGGATCTTGTCCACCCCCACGTACCACATACTTCCCCAGAATACATCACAAGTAGATCCGATACCGTACACCATTTATTTCTTTCTAACGCGAACAACAGCGGGAACCGAACCTGAAACGAGCTTACACCACACCAAATATCTATCCAATAAAGTGGACCTCTACCATCCTTCACAACATGTCGAATCAAATTTCTGAGTTCAATCCCAAATTGGTCCAGATCACGTGAAATATTGACAATGCTCCTCCATTGCCCCGGCATGGAGACCTTCAAAGGAATGTTAGACCATGATCTATCCGAGTGGTGTATAGCCCATATGCAATTCCGCCACAAACCGCTGTTCTCTTTCTTAAACCTCCACCACCATTTGGATAGCATTGCTAGATTAGCATCATTTAAAGATCCGACCCCGAGCCCCCCTTTCTTTAATGGTGCCTTCACTTTATTCCAAGCCACCCAATTAATTTTCATCTCTTCGTCCGATCCTCCCCAAAATAAAACACGACGAATCCGATCTAGCTTCTCTAGCACCCCATCTGGAGCTTTGTACAATGAAAAATAATACGTCGGTAAGGCATTTAAAACCGATTTTATGATAGTTACTCTGCCTCCAATTGACAATCTCTTGGCTTTCCACAATGACAAACGCTTACGAAACAAATTCACAATCGGATCCCATGCCTCCAAACGATGCATATTCCCCCCCTCCCCCCCCCCCCCCCCCCACACTTGTAGTCCTAAGTACTTAAATGGAAATTCCCCAACTCGGCATTTCAATACAGTGGCCAACTCTAATTTATCATGTTCCCCCACCTTAACCCCATAAACCCAACTCATGTTCAAATTTATCTTTAAGCCCGAGACTAGGTAGAAACATCGAAGAATTCGGCGCAATACTAAAGCATTTTCCTTCTCAAATTTACCAACAAACACAACATCATCTGCATAAAGTAGATGAGTCAATACCGGCCCACCTACCCCACACGCGATACCCTCATATAAACCGGCACTTGTAATCTTTTTCATGAAACCGGTAAGCGCTTCCATAGCTAAAAGAACAAAAATGGGGAAAGCGGGTCGCCCTGCCGAAGACTCCTATTACAAATAAATTCCGGAGTCGGAGACCCATTGACTAGAACAGAAGAAAGCCCAGCCCTTAAAATTGCAAGTATCCAACCCCTTCATCGTGCATGAAACCCCATTTGGTCCAACATAGACAATAAAAAACCCCAACTTACGGAATCATATGCCTTTTCGATGTCGACTTTAAACAACAAGCCTCTCTTGTTATTCTTCTTTAACCAAGAAATTAATTCGTTCAAAATCAACGGCCCGTCCACTATATTTCTACCGGTCAAAAACGCCGATTGCTCGACCGAAACCAGTTTCCCAATTACCATTCTTAGCCGATTCGCCAACACCTTGGAGATTACTTTGTTAATACACCCGACTAAACTCTGATTGGTCTATAATCCCCGAGGCACGCCGGGTCTTTAACTTTAGGTATTAGCGCAATGAAAGCCACCATAACACCAATAGATAATTGCCCATTAGCATAGAAATCATCAAATACTTTGACAAAATCAGATTCAAAACATGACCAGCACCTCTTTAGAAATTTAAACATGTAACCGTCCGGGCCTGGTGATTGATCCCCTTCACAGCCCCACACCGCATCTTTTATCTCATTTAACGAGAACGGCCTAACTAGGTCTCCCGAATCGTCACTGTTCAGAACGCCAATATTTGGGCATATTATACATGGCCGTGAGACCACTGGTTCAACAAATTTCGAGGAAAAGAACTCAAATACTTCAGCTTTCACAGCGGTGTTATCGTCCCCATCTGTTGCCCACCGTACCCGACTTTTTTGCTTTAGATCTTTTAGTCTTTCAATATCTACTGCCTCAACCATGTTTATACACCTAGCTCTTGCTTCCACCTCCTGTTGATCAAGGGATCTTTGTTCCGCAGCCAACTCCAACTCGGCGATCAATTTCTTATTACTATCATAGTCACCATATAATTCTTTCCTTTTAACCTTCAACCACATTTATTTTAAATTTCAGCCACCTTAGTTTAGTTTCCAGACCAAGATCCGCCGACCCATCAAACCGAAATCGAGCACATTGTGCTTCCAAATAATTCATGAATCCCGGTAATTCTAATCACGAATTATAGAACCGAAACGGAATATGCCCATAGTCTATTGGAATCATACTAAGAAACAAAGGGCGATTCCTGCATAAGCGAATCCTGGACAAACTCCCCTTCCTCGAGTTCATCTTCCACATTTTTTACCCCCTCGTCTCCACACTTATCATTTTTTGAACGAGCTAGATGAACTTCAACACTCGGAATCCACGGATTAATTTCTTCCATCACCCAAACGTTATAGTTCTTTCCTTTCCACTTGACCTCTACCTCCTCTTCCACACGTTTAAATGACTCCGACACAACATATACAATACCTTCGGCGTTATCTACTTTCTCCCAAGAGAACTCCGACTTCCAAACAACTTTCCCAAACAAGACCCCAACTTTATTATACACCTCCTTCGATCTTAACTGGACAGGAAGCCCTTTGGATCCAAAGGCAGGCAACCCTGCCTGGGTGGAGCTCATTACCATCCCACACATGTGCAGAGTCAAGGGTTTTTTCCCAGTCTTCCTTCCTCGAAACGAATTCCCGCGCCCCCTTATTATCGCCAAAAATCAATAACACAGTCAACCCCCCCACGTAAGAGACACCGGACTCCTGATAACCCAATTCTATCAGCATCTCTCGTACCTTACACACCGTTTGTAAGCACCTAGCTGATCCCACAACCGATCTTCCTACCCAACACAGAGGAGGCCCCGTCACCTCCTCATCTATGGCAATCTGCTTCTTGACACTGTAAGTTAGCTAACGCCGCATCTTTATAAGACGAACCCACAGGAACATAGCTAGGCTGGATCACCTTTGGGCCCATCGTCTCCCTTGTAGGATTGGGTCTGGCCCTTCCACTATCATTCCTACCAGTAATCGGCGGAGCTTGTCTTTGATTCTTGCCATACTTCGCTAAAACCACCGCTAATATAGCCTCCCTAATTTTCATAGTGTTTAACTCCTTAACCAGATTCTTCTCATCTTTAACGCCTTTGAATCGGATAAACCCAAAAGAATTGCCAAAGAAATCTTTCTTTCTTGCCACATACGCATCAGACATGGATCCAAACTCCTTGAAAGCCGTCCACAGATCATTTTTTGTAGCTTCATCAGGCAAGTTTGAAACATAAAATGATGTTTCAGCCCGTGCCGCCGTCTCGCCTCCGTCTCTCATATTCTTCTCGCCTCTCATGCGCTCACGTGAAGGAGTTTACCCACACTTACTTTGAAATGTGAATTGAGCCAAAGTATGAGGACCATTAATGTAAGCAACTACCATATAGAGTAATACAACTAATAGCTCATTTAAGAGCAATACAAATAATAAGACAAATAAGAGTAGCAGAAGTGCTGACCATTATGCCTCTTATTTATTCATTTTACTTAAACCATTAGCTCACGAGTTACTCGGCTCATGTACACTCCTACGAATCACGGTTCATTATCCGAGAGGGTTGGTATAAGTCATGATGGCCAGCAGGTGATCATGAATACCAATAGCAACAAACAATTTGCTAAAAAGAACAAATTATACTTGTTTTACATATGTAAGGGAAAAAAGAAAAAAAAAACTCTTAAATTAAGACTCATAGCTATGCCTAGCAAGACTGGCAGGTCGGACCGGTAACATGTCATACCAAGATCAGGTCAAAACGAGCTAATTTAAAAAAAAGTTCAACTTCGTTGGGGTCACAAAATATGAAATGACAAAAAAAAATAATAAAAAATTGTGATATAAACTATCAAATTTCTGAAAAGTGTTACAAAAATCAATATAACATCATCAAAATTCATGAGTACCAAAACAAAACATCCAGCAGCAGCAAACTGATATGATCAAGTCAAACAAGATTCAAAAGTAGCTTTAAAAGAAATTAATATGGCAGCAGCCTAAGAAAACTGTAACCAAAAACAACCCATGAGACCATGACAATATTAAAAAATGTCCAAATTTAAACCATCGAGGCAGGTATACTCGTAGCAGCATAACGATTAGTCAAGGCATTCTTGGGCAACAATCTATACTATATAGATTTTCATGAAAATTATCCTCACATTAATTTTGTAAAGGTCCAGGTTATTCAAACAACATAGATGTATCTAATTGTGCTTTGGTCATCATCATCGTACTCAGTATATCCCACTAATAGAAAAGCTATGGTAGGGTCTGAGGAGGGGTAAGATTAGACAACCTTACCTCCACCCTTTAGGAATAGAGAGACTGCTTCCGGTGAGACCCCCGGCTCTATAGTAGTTTTGCATCAAGCCTTGGACATAAAGCACATAACACTCAACCATCGGGACACCGCCGATTGGTTCAAGTACTCTTGTCTTTCGGCTATCAACGTCACCACATGATGCCTGATTAACCTTCCGCCACTTTTAACGTTATTTTTTGTTAACAAAAATAATAATAATACTGCTTCCAAGACTGCATAAAAGAAACAGTGAACTATTATAGTATTAATAGAGTAAACATATCAGGAATGATAATAATAATAATATCATGTACTCCCATGAACAAAGATCATTTTGCTAAACCTTATCTTCAACACAAGACGGATCATAATTGCATCATATCACAAAAAAGATAAATAAATAAATAAATCTTGATACCAGAACATAACCGAAAACACCAAATAGTGGGTAGCTAAATCCATGATATTATATAAATTTTTCAATAAGGTTTAAAAACTGGAAAAGAGAGACACCCTGGCTCGTGTTAAAGAGCGTATACCTTGCTTGTATGGTTCAAAAGCCTTCTGTCTTAGGTCTTCCCTTTGCAATGTAGCGTTCACCTTTGTCAAAAACCGCAAATTCTGGTTGATCAAGCAGAAGTAGTGTTTCCATGTAGAAATGCACAGAAAATAAATCGTGTGCACCTATTGCACTAATCCCAAGTTCACTAAAGCGCTTTGAATTGGGTTCATAAACAAAAAGCGACGATGATTTATAAATCCGATTTGGATCAATAGGATAATCTTCCATGATTTGAGCTATAGGTTCACCGCTCTTCCTAAATTCCCATACGCGTGAATAGTGTATAGCTTTGTAAACGAATTTGATACACCACCATCCATCATCCATGCAACAACATTAGTCATTTCATCATTATGTTCCAACAAAACAAGGGACTTCCTTAGACTAGAGAACCACAAATTATCCCAAGACTTGTGAACTAAACTATTCGGAAAATTTATTTCTCTAAATTCTTCACTCACCATATCAAATGAAACAATCAAATTATAATTATACCAAAATCTATCGTTCATAGTACTCCTATCAGTAGCAAGTCAGTAAAAAACCCCATCTATACCGTGCCCAGAACCAAACATAATTGATTCACGAGGGAGATTGCCACATGGACTTCTCCAAACTCCTGTGCTTAACGTGAAAACCTCAACTTGCCAAGGGATGCAACTTATACTTTCCGTACGGTTCCACGTAGCAATTTGTGTAACCATGACAATCTTAGGGTCTACAGTCTGAGGACAAACCCCAAAACCTAAATGAATATAATATATCCTTTTATCGGGATCGGGCACATTAGGCACAGCAATAGCAACAGCTTTTCTAATAGAAATATTCCAAAGAATAGCCGTGTCCGCTACACCAAAACCATTGCAAGTGTCACGATACCCGTAAAAACACACCAAGCCATGAGAGCTGCCGATTATGTTGTAACACTTGGGCATGATAACCAATGGGGGATGAATAATGGAAACTCTATGGAAGGAGAAGTCACCGTCATCAACTAGTGAGACATATGTTGGGTCTTCCGTATAGCAATAACTAGCCACGAGTAGATGGGTGTGTGGGGAGCTATAATGAGCAGTAAAATGAGAGCTATCGATAAGAGACTTCCATGCTTTGGAGACAGATCGGAACTGAATTAATGGTTTCATAGGAAGCCTTTTCATGATTTCTTCATGGACTTCCAAAGGCAAGTTGTCTGACATTTTGATTTTGATTAGTGCTGTGCTTCCTAGGGTTTTTGTACAAGGAACATTTTCTGCATAGTTGGTTAAACGACACCATATATATAGGTATCTAAATTTGTTTGTTGTTTATATGATACTATGGGCCGTGTTATTGGGCTACTTTATATTATTATATTGAGTAAAGTGTCATTTTCGTTCTTGTGGTTTGGTAAATAATGCGATTTTAGTTCAAAAAATTTATTTTCTGCATATGAATCCTCCACGTTTCTTAGTTTTTGCCAATTACATCCAAATCACTAACCCCGTTAAATTTAATCGTTAAGTCAGGGGTAGACATGTTTTTTCACTCTTTCTTTATTCTTTATTCTTTATTATAATACTTATATTTGTGAACTGCGGTTTTCGTCCTTGTAGTTGGTCCAAATCTGCGGTTTTAGTCCAATAGTTTCAAGTTTGCAATTTTCGTACTTGTAGTTTCATTTAACTTGCAATTAAACCAAAATTTATTAACCTCGTTAAGTTTGGTCGTTAACCCATTTGTGTGCCCCTCACGTGACGATCAGTTTTGTCGTTTTTCTCCCTAAATAAACCTCATTCCTAATTCGCAAGCCCCTTCATGTGAGACGTTGGGGTGTATTTGGAGAAAAAGGGGAAAAAAGGAACAAAACCGACCCTCACGTGAAGGGCACACTGATGGGTTTAACGACCATACTTAACGAGATTATGGAATTCGGGTTTAACTGCAAGTGAAATGAAACCATAGGGAAGAAAATTGCATATTTGAAACTACTGGACTAAAACTGCATATTTGGACAAACCAGATGGACGAAAACCGCAGTTCACTGAAATAAGTATTATAATAAAGAAATGGTGAAAAGACATGTCTACCCCTAACTTAACGATTAAATTTAACGAGGTTAGTGATTTGGATGCAATTGGCAATAACTGCGAAACGTGGAGGGCCCGTATGCAAAAAATAAACTTTTTGGACTAATTTCACATTATTTGTCAAACCACAAGGACGAAAATGGCACTTTACTCTAATATATTTTATTTTCTTTAACGACAAACTAGGGATGGCAACGGGTCGGGTATTGGTAATCCCATACTAGTACCAGTTTTTAAAATCGTGTCCTATAGCCGGTCCATTACTCGTCAGGTATCGGGTATATTCGTTGGGATTTTTAAATACATTTTTATATTATTATAATTCTTTTATAACTTTTATTCATACAACTATTACAAATTAAAATATATTACACTATATAATATATATATAAGCGTTACAATAAATAAATAATATCGTTATAATTTTTATATTTTTTTTCATATATATGCTTCACAATCTACAAAATACACAGTTTTTTTTTGCTATAAGGTTCCGGTAAACGGGTAGGCGCTTTCGAGTAATCGGGCCGGGTATCATCTAATCCCATACCCGGCTCATACCCATCGGGTTTCGGGTATGCCCGTCCCATTTGTTTCGGGTTTCGTGTAAACCTGTCGGGTTTGGGCTTTTTTGTCATCCCTACAACAAACGAAATAATTTCATTACATAAACCAAATTGATACAAGCAAGACACTAGCGACAATATAAACACCCAACTCCCAAACATTACCATCCTTCCGCACTGAAATTGAAGCCCCTCCAACTCTCCCACATTAAGCCCAAATTCTTTGATCTACTTACTATTACTCACCCACAAAAAACTTAACGTTTTGATCTCACCAATCACATTATTAATATTAACCAGCTTCCTTGCAATACCAAGGAATATCTTGTGCTCCGTAAACACCAAATTGTTGTGAGACACACCGCATGAAATGCATTTGCTTTCCAGGGAGATAACGATGACAACTTATGCAACTTCAACAAATCTCTAGTCAAAAAAGGATATATTGGGGTACCTTACACCATGTAGTAGTGACACTCCAAATTGATTGTGCAAATTGACATGACGCACCAACTCAACCTCTTTACAAAAATTGGACACACAACGGGATACTTCGCTTAGCCAATGACAATAGAACCAGTATCCGCTCCTTTTATTAATAAGAGTTATCACTGGTTTGTAAATGCTATTATTCGTAACTAAATTAAAACAAAAAAAACAATTTACTTAAAATGCATGTTCGGTGTTGTGTTTGAAAATTTTGGGATCGGATCATATTCAAATGCTTTAGGACCAGCTCCGAGAAAGCAAAAAAAATTTTGGGCCAAAGGCAAAAATTTTTTTTAGGCCTTAATTAAAATGGAGTATTTTTGTTGGTTTAAACAATTAAATTTTTATATGGGTTTAGTTGGTTATAATTTGGGTTGTGTAAAATTTTTTTGTATAAAAATAGAATTAAACATGTCTCAAATGAGACTTGAACCCATAACCTTTTGGTTAAGAGCAATACCCCTTTGCCCCTAGACCAAGTTAGTGATTATGTAATTAAGTTTAAATATTAAATATACATATTGTTTTTAATAAATATAAATATATTTTTTTAAAAAAAATCGGGCCTAACAGGGTGTCGGGCATGTGGTCGTCGACCACCCCTATGGGCCGGCCCTGAAATGCTTCATGACTTCATGGTATCATGTAGTGTACCACGATAAGGCCTACACGACGTCGTGTTGTTTTTTTCATTTTGTACTTGTTGTTGGCCCCTGCGTATATATTGTATATATGTGTGGGTCTTTAAGGGGTAAAAGTGAAATTGCACTAATTTTGATGTTATTTTACAAATTTCGTGAAAATAATGTTTAAAGTGACGGAATGTTAATCATGCATCATGTGGTGGCCTTGATAGCCGAAAGACAATGGGTACATGCACCAATCGCCCATTGTCCCATTAGTTGAGTGTTATGCGTCTTATGTCTAAGGCTTGATGTAAAACTGTTATCGGGTCAGTGGTCCCAAAACAAACATCTCTATTCCTATAAAGTAAATGTAAAGCTGTCTACATTTTAATCACTTCATAATTTTGATATTAGTGAGATTTGTTGTGTATAATGATGATGATTCGTTCTCGTCGTCGTGGAAAGTTGTGTGACTTTTATGTTCAACGTGTAATTAATAATTAGGAAATCAGTGATCAAACAAATAAAACAATAAAAAAAAACTAGTTTATTTTATTCACAAATAAAATAAAACTAAATCGTGACTAATATTTAAAACTAAACCTATAATAATTAATAAAACTACAATCGTACATCCTTTATATAGTAAAAACCATATCATACATCATACATGATGGTGGAATAAAACCCTGGGAAACAATAAAGTTTACGGTAACATGGATTAAACGTATAAAACAATAAAGAAAAAGCTAGTTTATTTTAATCAATGTTACCATAAACTTTCTTCTAAATTCATCACTAAATTCATGACAAAGCTTTTTCAGAGCCGAAATAGGGTCAAACTCACAATAGAGGCACTTGCCCTCCATAAAAATTTATTGTATTATTATTATACAATAAAAATCTCGATCGCCCTCATAAAATTTTGATAGTCAAAACATTCAAATCCAGAGCAACAAATATATTTTCTAAAGCCTCAAGTACATGTAACTAACTACATCTTTATAATTACTCCTCTAGAATTAACTATTTCCGTTGTAAAAGTCTACTTCTTTAACCTTATAATAAAAATATGTATACATGTACATATATATACCGTTAACATCTTCATCTCAAAAAGAACCAATTCACGACATCATCCGTCACTCGACGACAAGTAATCGCCACGCGCTCATCGGACACCAAAGACGACCTACACAAAGGACATTTAAACTTTAACTGATCAAGCCATCCATCAAAGCACTCCTTATGAAACACATGGTGACGTGCCAACTTTCTCACGTGTTCACCATCAACAAAACTATTCAAACACACTATACATCCAGAAGTACTCATTGTATCTGGACCGTGTGTGATCATACTGTACCTGTATGAAAACACACGGTTCAGATTTAGCTGATCAGCTAGGAGAATAAGTCCAGCTAAACCTGACCCGATGACATCATGATCAACCTCATCGGATCGGGAATTACTGGAGATGTGTAACGTGGGGAGGAAGGTGAACGCCAGTGAGCGAAGATAATATACGCCTTTGGCGATGGTTGCGAGTAGGAAAATGGGGAGAGAGTCGGATGAAACATCGGTGAGGTGATTTTGTAACCCCATGAATGAGTTTTGAGGGTGTATGATTTCTAATAAAGAGAGGTGTATGAATTAAGTTTGGTTATGATAATAGTAATAATAGGAAGTGTGCGATGGTTATATTATACAGGACTCGTTGTTTGAATAGAAAGGTTGAAAATAAACCTAACGAGTGGGAGGGTCTTCGCTTTCAGTTGTGGGGGCCACATACATGTGAGTGTCACATTCCATTTTTTTTGTTTATTATTATTTTGGCCTAACTTATTAATATAATCTATCTATTTCCTTAATAGTAATACTTATAATTCCGCCGTCTCAATAAAAGTGTAATAATTTGAGAAATAAAAAGTTTAAAATAGATTGAATTATTATTGTTTTAGCTTATCAAATGACAATAATGTCTTGAAAATTGGGTTCATCAATATTGTTTATCAATGTTTGTTATGTGTGTTTAATGGTAAACTTGAAAATTGGGTAATAAATTTTGAAAGTTGACATTTGTATCAAGACAACTAATAAAAGAATTATGGACATTTTTAGTAGGACGGATGAGGTATTTGGTTAGTTTCCCCTAAGTTTGTTTTATATATGAAAACTGAGTTTTTATTACTTCTTGTGATGTGAAACTTTTTAATAAAATGTTGAACTTCTTACTAAAGAAAAATTTTAATTGGTACATAACCAAGTTAATAAGTTTTCAACACATTTCTCTTTGTTTGAAAACTGGATGTATTGAGCTCATGGTCTACTCCAAGACATATATTTTGGGCGTTAAACACCATTACACATGGTGAGGAAGGAGGCGCCAAGGCGCCGTGCTGATGGGTGTGATGGTTTGAGGTGTGGGGTTACTTTTTTTCTTGAATTAATAATCATGTTTCTTTCTTATTTTTACATAAAGTAAAATATTTTAAAAAAATGTTTTTTAAGCAGCCATTACGCAAGGGAAAAGTTAGTTAAGAGTCCCTGTCTATATGATAGTGTCATGTTTTATACTTTTTATATGTAAACCGTTACACATAGTGATGCAAATACACTACCAAAGATACAAATTTCAAACAAAAGAAAAAAAGAATTATTGTTTAGCTAAGACTTTTATAATAGATGCTTGGGGTAAGACAATATGTGGTTAAGAAGTGGTCAATTAACCCAAGTTGGGATGAATGTGTTAGGGGTCCTTATCTTTTGTGGGCATACAAGCTTCTTGGTCATCATAATATCTGGATCCATGTCAAAATGTGTTAGGGATGAATGTGTTAGGGGTCCTTATCTTTTGTATCCATGTCAAAATTCAACATTTTGTGTCATTATAATATCTGAATCCAGATAGGGAATTAGTCAGGGAATTAAATGAAGAATAAATAAAAACAAATGTAGGTTTTTGTCACAACTAAGATATAGCTAGCAAAATATCACATTTATTAGCTTGTACTATTTATGATAGAAGTGGGGTTAATGCTAAAGAGTGGTCATGTTTGTGAGGAAAGATTTGAAGAGAATGCTTTAAGATAAATGGATACACAATTTGGATGGAGAAGATTTGACGGTTAGTGTTGCTCGAAAACACATCGATAATGATCAGGTGGGTTGTTTGCTACGAGAAAAACTTATTTCTCCCTAGAAAACATTTTGGCTTAAAGAACTATTCTAATGGCATAACTACGAGATTAAGTCTGGTTGATAAAGGAGTTGATTTTTGATTTAATTTTGTTAATTATGTTGAATCTACTAGTCATATTTTTGTTGATTATGAGGTGGTGTCCAAGTTGTGGCCGATGATAGATAGATGGACCGATGTGTACTTCATTTAAGTTGATTTCGTTTTCTTGGATGAGTATATGTGAAATGAAGAAAAATAGATGTCTTGTAAGTGAAATCAACTGAAAGTCGAGTGTGAATTTATGTTGGTGAGATTACCATTGGTTAAATTGATAACTAGTACTATTATCAACCAATAAGATATAATTTAGGTTCTTAATATCAAATTTAATCTATAAAAACACATATGCGGATGGGTATCTCTTACATTGCCGTTGCAACCTTTGAGATCATTGAATAATACTAGAGTAGCAAGTGTATATTCAAATACAAAACTCATCATTCAGTATGTTTTTGTTAACATTTAGTATCGTATTACCATTTTAAAACCAATCATACATACATGTATTATGTATATGTATGTAACACACTAATACATAAACTATTTACACAAGCATAATATTTGGGCTTTCTAGTCAATAAATGTAACCATTAACACACAAGCAAACTATTCTTAAATTTATCTAACCTGCTTATTACAGGATTTAAACCATTAACCTTTAAATAAAACGAGTACCCATTGCATACCCGGGTACCATTGAATTTGGCTTATACATTTTTACATGTCTTGGAAAATAATAAACAATATACAAAAGCTTTTGGTTTTTGTGGCTGGTTCATGCATTTAATATAAAATATAAAAATGAAAGGTTCATGTTGTATCTTACGATAGAATTATAGGTAGTGAAGAGGTAGGTCCCAGCAGAGCCCAGTTGGACCCGCAGGACTCACCTTGAAGAGAGACGTCTGCGCAGAAACCAACTGGATCCGCATGACCCACCATGCTCAGAGACGTGACGTCCTTACGCGCAGTACGCAAACTGTTCCCGCAGGAAATGCCTCCCAATGGTGAAGTACTCCGCCTGTTCCTGCAGCTGCGGATACAAGCCATCAGGGAAGGACACCCGCGCAGCAAGGCTACACGCACAAGGCACTTAGCTCTCAATAATTCAGTAGTCACCTGAAGGAATGAGCAAAGCCGGGAACAATCCCGCACAAAGGCGGGAGGGGGAATACTCCCGCCCAAATAAGCCAGTCCGTACGATACTGGAGGATCTTTTGTACTGTACCTGACGAGGTATGGGCAAAAGATCTGACCAGAGATACGACAGCTCATTGACAACAGTATGGCGAGCAGCATGCTCTTGTACTGTATGTCACTATTAGCCGCTGCCTACTCACCAACTCCTGTCATACCACGTGCATAGCCGGCAGTTGGTGGAAAAGGAATAGTACACAGCAGGCCTGGTCACTGTCAGCCGCTGCCTACCCACCAACTACCAGCATGGCACGTGCGTAGGCCACAGTTGGTAGAACATGAATACTATTCAGCCGGCTATACCTTCTTGGAAACCTACCTTCGGCTATAAATACCCCAAATGGTATGATCATCTCATCTTATCTTGTATCTTACATCTTATACCTGATATCTGCTCTAGCAATCTCTTAATATACACATATTCAAGAGCAATCTAGTCTGATTCTCACGCCGGAGGGTAGTCACAAGGAGGTACCCCCTTTTCTCAGTGACGAGCTCACGGTGTCTGTTTTGCAGGTTATCAGAAGAACCATCTTTGCTGGGTCTAACCCCTCGTTGGAAACATCTATTTAACCCCCAGATTATCCGTAATCTGCCCGGGGTCGATTAGTGTTTCTTCAGGTAGGCAGACGAATATCACAAAACATAATGGTCAAGTCGTGTTAATTTAATTAGTAGTTAATAATATATTAACTACTACTCCCTACTTTCTTCACTTAATAAATACCAAAATAGGGTTCCACATATGTAGATCTTGTTTTGATGTTTCCACAATTCCACTAGACTTTGGTCGGTGTACATTTCTTCGATTTGGATAGACTAGTCACACATAAACACGTCGGTTTTGAACGGGTCAAATAAAACCGGTAAAAGTTGGAAGTAAAATTGGTTTAAACAAGTGATTTTTATTTGTTTTACCATTCGACCTATTTAAGTACCATGACGACTTGTTGAACAATCACATCCCACTTACTCATTTTTTAGTGTAATAGTTGTTTGGTCATAAGTAAACCACGCTCGGTTTACTTAAAATACATTTTTCAATAGTTCATCTAGTATGCTAATAAGTAAATTTTAGAAACATGTTAACTGATTAAAAGGTAAATTGATCAGACATATTAATGGCTCAGCGCATCATCATAAGATGACATAAATGATATAAAAGATTAAATTTTATAAACTAAAATAATGATAGTTCATTCGATTTTTCGGTTCCTAGAGAAACAACCAAAAATAAATAGTACTTCACAAGAATCTTGGACACTGTCATAGTTGATTATCTAATTAATAAATCAGTGAAACCGATGGTTTTGGACGGTGGACAAATAAAGAGATTTTCCCTTGATTCTCTCCTAATTACACACAACTTGAAACAATTATTAAACATCAATAATTTATTTATTCATAGTTGTATTCGTTTATATTGGATGCTGATTTTTTAATGGAATTTAGATTTGATTCGAAATTTTCATGTCTAGTATTTTGATAACTAATAAGGATCTTAAAAAAAACACCAAAACATATCAAGTTGAATTGTGATTCTAACAGTTCACAAGTTCTAACTAGGGCCGGCTCGTGGACAAATGAAAACAAGTTAGGGCTTTAGGCCCACATTTAATTAAGGTTCTCAAGTCCAAAAAATATTATATATAGATATATTATAATGGGTGTGGTGGTAGGCTTGTTTGTTACAAAATTAATATAGGTCATGAGTTGAAAACTAGTAATAGTTAATTTTTTTCCTTAATAATTGTCATTAAAAAACCACAAAATCTTGTTTGGATTAAGGCCTCCACATTTGTTAAGCCGACCCTGGTTCTAACTTGTAACAATAACAACAAATCCAGTCTTAAGAAGTACAAGATTGATGGAGCGAGGAGGTAAGATCGATGGATTTCGTTGATTTGTTCAAAATCGACCGGTTCACTCGTGCCCGGTCCATTAATTAGTAAGCGAATGGACCACACGAGTGTTTTGGTTTGGTAAGTTCGATGAGAAATTTGTTGATACTTAAAATTGAAGTCAAATATACACAATTAAATTTCATTGTTTTTTCCACGGGATGACCATTTTGCAAAAGAAGTCGGCAGGTGTATTTTTAATTCATTATTTAAAAAAAAATATGATCTTAAGATTAAGACTGATTGATCCATATGAATAATGTATTATGATAACGATGCGCACTTAATATTGACTATCAAATGTGTGATATCAAATTACCCAATTCACTAATCAAGATATTTTCATTATTGATTTTGATTCTTGTTTTGTTTATGTAAATCAACTTTTTAAACTATGCTTGTTTTATTTCATATATGTTATAGACTTATACTTTATAATATATAGTAATTCACTATATAAATTATTATATACATAGTATGTGTTACATCACTAATGTTAGAAAATATCTTAAATAAAAAATATCTTAAGTGCAAAGTGTCAAATAAATGATCATTACATTTTAAAATGTGAACAAAAGTTTAACTATCCACGACGCAAGATGTTAACGTTTATTGTGTTTCAATAAGACGATAAGCGAAGGCATTTTTGATGAGAAATTAACCCTAAACTCAATCTTGTTTCCAAACATCTTATGCTCAAAATAGATATCAACCATTTTCAATTTTTGGGATGTATTGACACTCCACAAATCTTAGCAATCCAACTTCATACGACCCATAATTCATTTACCTAATCTTTGGTTGTCTCTGATGCTCAGGCATCCACCATAAATACAGTCGAACCACATAGTGACAACGTGGACGATCACCATCCTCTGATCCTCTCAGCTGAAGTCGTCTTGTAAAAATAAAAAAGATGAAAGTATTGTGTCCACATGCATTTAAATAATGCATAGTTGGGAGCATTCTTAAATAAGAGAGTCTTGACATACTACACGGAGAGAGGAACCATTATGGTGATTGGTGGCTTGGTGCATCAAGAAGAGCTAAAACGTTAATCTCACATTGATATATGCTATGATATAATGTTCATGGATTCAATGACACCATGCTCCAAGAGTTCAAGTAAAAGTCATGTGAAGTAGACCAGTAGAAGAAAAGCAATATGTTAATTATCTCTGAACTTTAAAAAAGAGCCAACATTTATGAGATCATAGTTATTAATATGTTTTTAAATTTTTTTTTCTAACTCGTGTGTCACATGGATCTATAGACAAGTCTACTTATCTAATAAAATAGTGGATTCTCAAACAACTTTTTTGTAATGAAAAGGAGCCTTCAAAGTGTCACATGGCAGCTCCTAAATTTATTTAATTAAATTTAATAATCCATTATAATCCAATGTTATACTTCAAATCAAATTATTGTTCAAATTTAAATTCACATCTGACGTAGAGCAGCAGTATATTTTGTGCTTCAATTATGCAATAATCAATCATTCAATCGATCTCTTCTGCATGGTATGTTAAATGATTTTGGTTGTATAAAGGTATGTAATGTGATTTTTCAATTGATTGATTACATTATTTGGATTGTTTATCAGTTTTTTAGTCTATACTTTCAAATCAAATCAATCTTTGCAAACCAATATCAGAATTAGTGTTATTTAATTTTTAAAGAACTTCGTTTCATTATGCAGAAAAAAGACTTATTATTAACAAAGTGGAAGCTGCAAATTATCAAACTATTCTTGACATAATGTCCAACTTATACGCAGCTGAAATATTTAATAATTTACGCGTGACGAATGTATTTTTTATATTTTTTGATAAATCAATCAAGTCAAACTTTTTTAAAATTACATGGTATGATCCTTTATTTTTATTTATTAAATTGATAGTTTTGCGATTGTGAATTTATGTATGTTTTTTGTTGTTTTTGATTCAGTTCGTGTTAGATTGGGTCGGAGTGTCTGGCTTGTAAAGATTCATGTGTTGATCGAGGTATTTGAAGAAAACCCAAATGAACTATTGAGGGTTTTGTTTTTAGTTTTGATTTTAATGGTTCTTGAATTGGTTTTGGTGTGGTTTGATTGTTGTCACAGAGTTTAGGTTTGTACCCTTTATGGAAGCCATTGTGATCATCTTTAGTAAATATGAAAGCTACTTCTAATGCAAGTTTTATTCATCATGTGTGTTGGGGTAAGAAAGATACTTCTTATATATAGTAGTTTATTATTGTGGTTTATTTTTGTATAGTTTGATTCACATGGCTGAAAGTTAACAAAATGCCACAACATCTGCTCTTTTGATAATGATTTCTCTTAAAAGTTTCATTCACATGTTTTAGATCAGTTGAATGATTTTAACGCTTTTTTGTGTTACGCTGGTCTTTCTGCTGAACCTAGATATTATGCTTGCAATGGTTTAAATAGTTCAAAGCACTTACCACAAGTACACTGATTTTTGGCATGCTTACAACTATTTTATCAGTTTTATAGTCAGCTCTCCGTGCCAGTTCTTCAACAACATTCTTATCGCCTCCATCTTCTCAAAAAGCATGTAAAATATGTACCATTTATCATATACATTACATAGTTTGTTCCAAATTGGATTCATGAATGAACTTTATGGGTGGGTTTGGGTGATTGGATCAGAATGGGTTCAAGTCAATAAATGTAAGCAAAATGAGTTCGTTCAAAATGGGCCATTTAGAAAAGGTATTAGTTTGTTCGGAATGGAACATGCTTTTTTTTATAAAAGTATTAATTTGGTTATTGTCAAAACGGGTTCTTTTTTAAAAAGGATTAAGTTGGTTTGGTTTGGGTCAAAACAATCTCTTCAAAGAAGTATCAGTTTGGTTTGGCCAAAACGGGCACGCATTAAAAAAGTATCACTTTGGTTCAGGGAAAAATGCACAATTTAAAAATGCATCAATTTGGATTGTGTTGTAACATGTTCTAGCTAGTGTCAATAACCTAGTGTACAATACTCCAATTTTTTTTATCTAAAAAAGGAAAGTAGCTTGGAAACGACGACGTAACGTATCAACTCAGCAGATGTATGACCATGTATCCTTCTACCAACAATGGATCGCGACAATGACATAATAATCAAAAGCGTGCTTCAAAGTTCAAATGCAAACTTAATAGTTATAATAATAATAATAATAATAATAATACTAATAATAATAATAGATCCAGTGCCATAAGACTAAAACTAAAACCCTAACGTTGACTACTTTGACTTCGATGGGCAAAGGCGGTGGCTGCGTCCCTAGCAAGAAACGGCCGCCGGCGGTTGACTCCGGCAACGCTCCGGTGTCCGTCATCGGCTCCCCTACCAATGCTGCCGTTGAATCTCAAACAATTGCGACAGTAACGAAGCTTAAGATACTAATTGTGTTCTACTCGATGTACGGCCACGTTGAAACCCTAGCGCGGAGGATGAAGAGAGGCGTCGACGGCGTTGACGGCGTGGAGGCGGTGCTGGTCCGTGTGCCGGAGGATATGTTGGCGCAAATGCGAGCGCCGGCGAAGGACGATGAGATTGTGGAGATGTCGTCAGTTGATGATCTGGAATCGGCGGATGGGTTTCTATTTGGTTTTCCGACGAGGTATGGATCTATGGCGGCGCAAATGAAGGCGTTCTTTGATTCCACTGGACAGTTGTGGAGAGACCAGAAGCTAGCTGGAAAACCTGCCGGGTTCTTTGTTAGTACCGGTACTCAGGGCGGCGGACAAGAGACTACCGCGTAAGTTTGTTAGGCTAGGTGTAGTGGATGAGCTACAAAATGGGTTAGTCAGCAAAGGGTGGGTTTTGTTTTTAGGGTAATGGTGTTGTAGCCCCATATATATACACATATATATATCTCACACACATATATATAATAATAATACACACACAACACCAGGCGAGAAATACCTCGCCCCTCCCCCCACACACATTTTGCCCCAAAAATCGCCCAGGGGCGGTGTTCGCGCCTCAATTCGCCACTTGTCGCCCGTTTTTGCCGCCCATTACATACAGCCTTTATTGTAATTGATAATACGATAGATTT
Source organism: Bidens hawaiensis (assembly GCF_021521415.1). Lineage (NCBI taxonomy): Eukaryota > Viridiplantae > Streptophyta > Magnoliopsida > Asterales > Asteraceae > Bidens > Bidens hawaiensis. The sequence goes on along the minus strand of NW_027493456.1, from coordinate 189,621 downwards.
TAGTATTTAGTTAGCATGATGATTAGACAATAGCACTAATTGTCACACACAGAAAACATATGTACTAAAACAATAATAGTTTGGGTTGAACAATTAAGTTAGCTTTATTATTAGAGCAACAACATAAGTCCGTGAATAAAATGATCCAAAGAGGTTGCATGCATTGAAAATATATTGTGGGTGATTTTTAAGGTTCAGCATGTTTGTTGGCCTTTCGCCCTGGTTGCGGTGCGCACATATAATGTATATATGTGGGCCCTCGGGTGAGCTAAAGTGAAATTGCACTAATTTTGACGTTATTTTACTAATCTCGTGAAAATAACGTTAAAAGTGGCGGAAGGTTAATCAGGCATCATGTGGTGCCGTTGATAGCCGAAAGGCAAGGGTACATGCACCAGTCGACGATGTCTCGATGGTTGAGTGTTATGTGTCTTATGTCCAAGGCTTAATGCAAAACTACTATCGAGCCGATGGTCTCACCGGAAGCAACCTCTCTATTCCTAACGGGTAGAGGTAAGGCTGCCTGCATCTTACCCTCCTCAGACCCTACCATAGCTTTGCTATTGGTGGGATATACTGAGTATGATGATGGTGATGATTTTGGTATCAGTTGACTCTTAGGGTGTTGGAATTTATTCAAATTGATGATTAGACAATAGCACTAATTGTCACACACGGAAAATATATGTACTAAAAACAATAATAGTTTGGGTTGAACAATTAAGTTAGCTTTATTATTAGAGCAATAATATAAGTTCGTGAATAAAACGATCCAAAGAGGTTGCATGCATTGAAAATAGATTTATGAGTGATTTTTAAGTTTCAGCATGTTTGGCCTGGTTCTCTTTTACTCGAAGTTTATGTATATATGATATACAATTATTCTAAAAGGAGAGAGGATGTTACCTATGTATAGGCCGCCTATAAACGAACCAAACGTTCAGCGTGCCGTTTGGCGGGAAGTTCGTTTATGTTCTTTTATTTAAAAAACCAACAAACATGAACACATTTTATTGTTCATTTAGTCACATATTTTTCTTGTTCATTTAGTTGTATAAACGAACATGAGCACATGCCTTGTTCGTGAACAATTGTTTACGTTTGTTTGTATACCAAATTCATTTTTCTGGCCCGTTATAAATTAGTATATCACCCATTACAATTTAGTGAAGTTTTATGGATCAGTTCAGTTATTTTCATTGGTTTACGTATTTAAACCGTTCGTTTATACTATTAACGGATGACACGAACATGTTCGTTTGCTTAACAAACGAACACGGACAAGAAAACCCTATTCGTTTGATTGTTCATGTTCGATCGTTTGTTGGTTAAAGTTAAATGAACGAACATGAAGATGCTTAGTTCGTGTTCGATGCCTGCGCTTTGTACATAATCCAGTATGACATAGGATATCTCAAAACGTGCATTTTAAATTTCATTTCATTTTTAAATAACTTAAATGTCTAGTCTAACCGTTTTACTTCATTTTTACCGGTTTGTGTATGCAGTTGGACAGCAATCACACAATTAGCTCACCACGGGATGCTATTTGTTCCAATCGGGTACACATTTGGTGCTAATATGTTTAAAATGGACTCGATTCGAGGGGGTACACCTTATGGTGCTGGTGTGTTTGCTGGTGATGGGACCCGCGAACCATCTGAAACCGAGTTAGCACTTGCTGAACACCAAGGCAAGTACATGGCTGGTGTGGTTAAGAAGTTGGCTCGGGTTTGACCATTTTCCGTTCTTGTTTTGAATTTGATTTGTGTTTTGTGATTACTTGTGTTCATTCTTCATTTGATTGCTTAAAGTGATGTACATTTGGCGAATATTATAAAAAGTTTGTTCATGACATGTGGTGTTTTTGTGGTACTTGTTGGCTGTTGCATGTAAACATTAGAATGATTTTAGAAATTTAGTTCTTTGCAGTTTATAAAACTTATCTTAAAAATAAGAAATCTATACGATAACTTGTGAACACACTCGAACACCAAAACTTGTGTGGTCATTTACAAAATGGCGAAACGTTGATACTTTTTACCAAGCCGGTTCTTTCAGTGTCAGAACGTTTCTTAGATGACAACCGGATTTTTTTTATTTATATTTTTTTCAGATAGGATTGCATAATCAATGACAACATATATTTACGGGTCAGGTAAATAATGATAACTCACAAATACCACCTATAAGTTATAATGAGGTTTGTTTAGGTAATTGTGACAGCGAAAAAAGTAATGCTCTCGGTTATGTTCGAGCTAATTTTGCGAGCCGATTATCAAGTAGCTCGTGAGCGGCTTCACTCTTTTACACCCTAGTGAGTAAGTGGTAAATAATACATTACGGTTTCCTAAACAAACGAGGGCGAGTAGAAAACCAAATTAACCGAACCGAAACTGCATTAACCGAAGGATTAACCTCCGGTTATTTTTTTGTATTCTTGAAAAACCGAAATTTGGGCGGTTACCCATTTTATAAAAACCAAAAAACCCAACCGAACCAAAAATGAAGATTGGGACTAGACTTTTAGTGTTTTTTTATTAAGAACTTTGTTAAATTTTGAACTCCACTTAACATGCACCTATTGTTTTTTTCAATTCAATATATATGTGATATTCTAATACGTTCTTACAAGCTCAAAATCCGCATTTTCACTCTTTGAAATACTTTCCAATTTCTACACATAATTGAGAAAAAAAAAACCCCGACTATGACCGAACCAAAACCAAAAAACCTAAAACAAAAAATCGAAAACCGATCGGTTAGTATATTAAAATAACTAGCGACTTCGGTTTCACCTAAAAACCAAACCGAAGCGTGCTCAGCCGTCACAAACATGGTAGTAATCAATTTATTTTAAACTCCCGCTTAACAAAATGTTGTTTGGCGCCTCCCCAAAAACTCAAATCTCTTTCACTTGTTATTATTATTATTATTATTATTATTATTATTATTATTATTTTCCAACAAATTCCGACTCACACTCTTCTTCACTTCACTTACATCTGCACAATCGGCAATAACTGTGATTCTGCCAAGGTATTGTTTTCGTGAACTCGTTCGCCCAAATTGATTATTAATTAGGGTTAGGGTTTCGATTTATCATTTATTCCGCATTATGATATATTGTTTTAGTCTAATACAATCGTCTCAGTAATTAGTATCATAGATCTGTTATATATCCCATATTGCCTCTTTTCGAGCTCGGATATTACTTATTAATTAATTAATTAATTTCTATACATTTTTAATTGTTTTATTATATGTTGAGAAAAAACTTCAACAAGCCTATGCTCGGTTGTGAAATGCGAAGTTAATACTTAAAAGTCCAGTAGAGTTTAAACTTAAATATACACAAGGCTCGTTAAGACTCGACAGGCCTAAACTGTCTTCTCGTACATGGCTCGAGCTCGGCTTGGGCTTGATAACTAAATGAGCTTTATTTGAGGCTTGAGCTCGGCTCAAGCTTGATAAGGCTTGGATATTTTTGAGCTTTTTAATGATATGATATCGAGTAGCTCGTTAGTGGCTCGGCTTGCTTGCACCCCTAGACACTGTAAACTGTAGGGTCGTCTTCAAGAATCGCGAATTTTTTTTGATGAAAAAAAAATTGGGCCTTAAATTAGTTGAGTAATTGGGTTTAAAGTTTAAACATTAAAAATACATTTTTTTTCAAAAAAATATATATAATTTTTTTAAAAAAAATCGGGCCTATCGGGTGTCTGGCCAAGGTTGGTCGACCAGCCGGCCTTGGTAAACTGTCATATTTGTATTGTGTTTCTGAAACTTGAATGCACAAGATCTGTTGATAAAGTATTAAGATTTGGAGTTAACGTATGAACACATAGAACTTTGACTCAAAATGTGCATTTGTGGACTCAATTAGGTTGTACAAAATTAGGTTTGCAAATTCATTTAGCTTACGTAAATGCGTATTTGAGTAGTTAACAATTAAGCTTTTGATTTGCAGTCTGGTCTGGTTCTTGATACTTACTCGGTTAGTGAGTTGCAGTGTCTTATAACAATAGACTCTTGCTTTAATCATGTCTCGGTATTATGATATTGATGACATTCTAGCAGAAGAAGAGGTTAAAACTTCTTTCTTTTATTTAATTATGTATTCAATTTACTTTTTGAAAAAAGTCCGTAAGTCTAAAACGGTGTTTGTTTTTTATAGCCTGTTCCAGCGGTGTTTTTAGAAGCGGTAAATGGAGTTGGTTTGTTTGAATCCAGTGACACCAACAGGGTAAACTTAATACTTAAAAGCCTTCAATTTAATATGTCAATAACAATAACAGTTTTTAAATGCTAACATTATTGTTAAAACAGGTAGAACCGAGGTCAAAGGTGGAATTACCATTCTGGCTTGCTAGTGAACTGCAACTTAGACAGGCGATATCTGTCAGCATTCCTCACTGTTTCAATAAGAAGTGATAAGCCCAAATTTTCCTGATTAATGTTTTTTTTAAATCAAAACAATATTAATTCCGTTCGTATTATCATCATCATGTATCTTGTTATAATGTCAGAACTCGAGAAGAGATTGGGGCGGATGGTGCACACGTGGACTTAAGATCTCGATGTTCATATTTTTATCAGTTAGGATGCAAGATAGTGCAACTGTAAGCGTCAACTCTTGCTATTGTCTAAAAATTTGTTTTTCTTTATATTATCGTTGCTGCAAGATTTCAATTTTATGATTTGTTTATTGCTAAACGGATCAGGATCGGTGACAAAACTATTGGATCTCTACTCTTGGTTGCTTTCCAGACAAGGTATAAGGAGGTTTTGATCAAGGCACATACATCAGCATCTGCAATGGCCCCTAAGTTTTTATCATTATTAACACAAGAAGAAACAAAATGTGAGATTTGAATGACTCGTTTTTTGCGTCTTATTTCTAAACATAATTCATATGAATGACTTGAAAGTTGAAATCTTTACACTTTTTTTATTTTGAAGTGTATGAAGCTGCAAAGTCATCAACTGCAGCATTCAAGACTTGGCGAATGGGTGGACCGAGGTTTAAAAAAGCTTCTGTTCTTGGTAGAAAGAGGAAATCGAACGGGGAGTAATTTCTCAGTAGGTGAACCTAGTGCTGCTGATTAGCCACTACTCGTGTTGTGTACGGCTTTACATCTGAATATATGAGACTTATACGTCATGTTTGTGTGGTAAGAAAGCTATCATGTTATGAGCTGGTTGACCTCTGGTCTTTTGTATCGTTAGTGTGTCAATAAAACGTTTATGGGACGAGTTTTGATCATTTTAATTCCATATCTGATAGTTTTATAAACTAGGTCTCATACCCATTACTTACTATTAACATTTATGCATGCTTTATTATTTTGACTAGTTTATTTCATAAATGAACATATATGCAAAAACTAAACTAGTTAATTACCACCTATTTTTGAGGCGTACGATAATTCGACACCTTGTATTTAAGTTCCATGCCAATTTTGCAAGTCACAAAATTTTATTTCTATATAGTTTTATAAACTGAAATAAACACCTTATATAAATCTATAGTAAAATTATACTAGTTGATACTTGTTTCTCCAAAACCATATAACATAATACAAGCATCAGGGGTGACAATGGAGCATAAATCTGTAATCTCAGTGGCTCAGTCTCATATAGCGTCTGATTGAATACCGCAGGGTATGTTCCAGGTAATTAGCCGCTGGGATCAATGTGCCCGTTAGGCTATGTGTAGTGGAGGCGCTACAAAATGAGGCGATTTGTGCCGTGTGGCGTCTAGCCGGCAAATGAGTGGTTCTTGTTTTAGTGGTGTAGTGATGTGGTAGCCCAATAAATTGCAATTTGTTGACCCAAATCCTTTACCACTACACACCATTAGTTTATTAAAAGTTATTCATTGGGATTAGATTGTTTCAGTTAGAGGTGCATAAAAACCCTGAACCTGGAACCGGATTTGAAAAAAAAACCCGGAACTGGTTTTTTTTATAATTGGTTTTTAATATCCGAACTCGTACCCTACCCTACCCGTAGGGTACGAATAGGGTATGCATTTTAGTACCAAAACCCGTACCCGAACCGGACCCGATTTGTACCCAGTAATACTCGAAAACCCAAACCAGTTCCATACCCAGAACCGGGTTTTACCAATACCCGAAACCGGGTTTTTCTAATACCGGATCTATACCTGAAAATAACTTGAAAATACCCGAAAAATACCCCTAAAAAGTGCAACCCCTAAAAATTTCAATCTATACTCGAAAATATGGTTTTTTCAATACCCCGAAATAGGGTATTAAAATACCTGGTTTTAGAATACCCGGTTCTATACCCGACCCGAACCCGATACATAGGGTATGGTTTTCAGAGGCAATACCCGGACCCGGACCTGACCTGACCCGGGTATTGCTAATATCCGATTTTCCAATATCCGATCATACCCGAACCTAGAGATGTTCAACGAAACCGGTTCCTGGAACCGAACCGGTGGACCCGAACCGGTTCCTACCCGTTTTTTGTAGGAACCGGACCCTATCTGATTCAACCCGATGATCCGTGACCGGTTCTTGCATTTCTGAGTGGGGGCGGGTAGGAACCGGAACCGAACCGGAACCGGTTCTGGAACCGAACCATCCGGAACCGGTTTATAACCGGTTCTAGCCGTTGGATCGAATATAGCCGTTGGAAATTGTTTTTTTGGTCGTTTTTTGACCGTTGGGGTCAAAAATAGCCGTTTTTTGGCTCCCCCAAGCACCCCACTACTAGTATAAATAGGTATTTGGTGTCATGGGTTCATCACAACACTCAAAACGCAAACCCGAACGCAAAAAAATACAAAAAAACGCTATTACAACGTTTTGAGTTCTCTAATCTCTTGTTTTCTCTTCTTCTATATTCATATTTGTTGTTATGGCTACCTCACAATCATCGGTTGGTCAAGGTTCCAACGCCGAACCAAGTTTCATTCGTATTGTACCTCATAATCGTAATCAAGAGATTTGGTGCAATTGGGATTTGGTTGAATTGAGTGACCATTCATTGAAGGCTCGGTGCAAGTTTTGTGGGATTTATTTAAACCCACTTTCGAATTCAAATTTGAATAAACACATCAAAAAACCGTATTGCAAGGCGTTGAAAAAGAACGTCGATTCGCAACAAACGCAAATGGATAGTGAAGGCGGAATATTTACATACCAAATTGATCGAGTTCAAGATCGTATGGCGAAGTTTGTGATTCAAGAAGCTTTGCCGTTTAGCCACTTCGACAACCCTCGCTTAACCGCCATGATTCGAGATACGCTTCAACCACAATACACTCACGTAAGTCGTCATACTCTTAAACGTTATTGTTTAAAATTGTGGAAGAAGGCCAAAGAGGTACTAATTGCATATTTTGAAAATATAAATACGGGAATAAACTTAACTAGTGATGTTTGGTCGGCTCCACATGGTCTACCCGAATCTTATCTTTGTGTCACCGCTCATTGGGTAGACCCGTCATCGTGGGAAATGATGAAACGCACCATTGCTTTCGAACTCTTTGAGTATCCACATACGGGAGATAATTTGTTTGAAATTTTAGATTATTTTATAAAAACTTATAAACTAGAAAATAAAATATTTTCAATGGCATTTGATAATGCGTCGAATAATACATCGGCGGTTGATAAATTAAAATTAAAATATACGCCGATTTGCAATGGTGTATTTTTTCACTCAAGGTGTGTTGCACATATCATTAATTTAATCGTGCAAGACGGACTTGCTTCGTATGAGGTTACATCGATTATAAACGATTTTAGACTAATGATACATGAAGTTTTTAAGAAAAGTAAAAAAAGACAAATGGAATATAGAAAATTTTGTAAAGATACGGGAAGAAAAGCTTTGGGAGCTAATTGGGATGTACCTCATCGATGGAATTCCACTTGCATAATGTTTCAAAGTGCTTTGAAACAAAGAGAAACTTTACAAATGTTTCATTCTAGTCTTGCCGAGAATGATTTGGCAATCCCCTTTTCAAATGAGAAATGAGAAATTATCAATGACTTATCGACTTTTCTTGAAGTTTTTAAAACATCAACTACGAAACTATCGGGAACGTATTATCCGACAAGTCCCTTGGTTCTTTCGGAGTTATTTTTAATCGTTAACAATCTTAAAGAATTTGAAAATAAAAGTCCAATGTTTTCAAACATCATATTACCAATGAAGTTTAAATTAAAAAAATACTTTCTTGAATTGCCACCGGTTTTTACTTGCGCCGCCGCTTTAAACCCAATGTTAAATGTTACGGGGGTTGAATGTGTGATAGACGAAATTTTTTCAGCCTTAGATATGCATGAAGTTGACCCAAACTTTTCAACAGAGGCAAAAAAAGATTTTAACTTGAATTTTAAATTTATGTATGACTTTTATTTAAATAAATATGGGTCAAACATACACATGCCTATGCCGGGGGGGTCTTCATCAAGTTCAAGTGCTACTAGAGTACGAGATCCCATGATTAGCCTTATGAACACCGTTCGCAACGTAACGGCTAAAAAACAAATGGGTAACACCCCTTCAAGCGAACTAGGAAGGTATAGTGCAAATGATTACTCTACCGGTTTATCCGAAGAGGAATATGGCACTTTTGATGTTTTGGCTTGGTGGAAGGTAAAGGAAACCGAGTTTCCGATTCTTGCCACCATGGCCCGTGATATACTAACCGTCCAAGCTTCTACGGTAGCTTCGGAATCCGCTTTTTCTCTTAGTAGCAGGGTAATATCGGTGAGAAGAACAAGACTAAATTCGGAGTCGGTGGAGATGTGCATTTGCTTAAAGGATCACTTGGATTCAATCGATCGTATTCAACACGTAACCACTCTCGAAGATGAAACACCACTTGATGTTCGAGTGCACGACGAACAAGAAGGCATTTCTACAAGTAATTCCGAGGAAGAAGTCGCCGCTCAATAATTACGACGAACAAGAAGGCTTTTCTAGAAATAATATGTCACAACTTTATATTTATAAGTTTAATGTTTTGTTAGTTTGTTTTTGAAGATTTTAAAACATGTAACCTTTTTTTTTTTAACTTCTTAAAGTAAATAAAATGAATTTTATGTTAATTATTTTGTTTATTTTTCATGCTATACAAATACGAATCGTAGTTTAGAATCCAAATCGCAAATGAAAAACGAAAAAAAAAAAACTAAATGCACTTGTATTGCAAATCCAATGAACAAGTTTACATTGTACAATGGTTACATATTTAACTGATGATGTTCCAACTGATGAAACTCTGCAACTGACGTGTCACTGATTCATATTTTGCATCAGTGACAACAAACTCTGCAACTGATGAATGTTCCCACTGATGAGTATTCCTCATCAGTGGCAACCTTCAGTAGTTGTCATCAGTGGCAACCTTCAGTAGTTGTCTTCAGTGGCAACCTTCAGTAGTTGTCTTCAGTGGCAAACATCTTCAGTAGTTGTCTTTTCTTCATCAGTTAATTGTTTATTTTTATGTTAATTGTTTTTTTTATTTTTCATGTTATACAAATACGAATCGTAGTTTAGAATCCAAATCGCAAACGAAAAACGAAAAAAAAAACAAATTTTACACTGTAACCGGTTGGAACCGGTTACGGTACAGGGACCGGGTTAGAAACCGGTAAGAACCGGTTAGATAGGTTAGGGGTCCGAGGGTGGGAGAACCGGTTCGGTTCCCTAACCGGTTCGAGCCTGGAACCGGTTTAATTGAGGGTTTTGAATATAGGAACCGGTTAGGAACCGGTTCCGGTTCCTAGTCCCAAACCGTTTTGAACATGCCTACCCGAACCCGGTTCCATACCCGAACCCAGGTTTTTCTACTACCCGATTTGCGCACCTCTAATTTCAATTACCAAGTGTAGAAATGTTTATAGGTATACTTCGGACAAACATATGTATTCAGGTCAACTTGCTTCATCACGTCACTTAATAATATACGTGTCTCATGCCCGTGAATATTTTTTTGACTAATTCAATATGTGATCTATGCCCGGATAGGCGTCCCATTAATCATCCTTAATATTTTGGATTTCAACATTTGCATATCTGATTTGGGTTTGTTTGTCATCGGTATCTATAGGGGCGTATGTAGCTTTAGGGTAACGGGTTCGACCGAACCCGTATAATATTTTGTTTTAGTGTTATATATTCGTGTATTTCGACAATACATTCATAGAAATTTCAACATCGAACCCATGAAAAACCCAAACTTAAGTGATAAATAATCGGTTGTCCGTCCCTTAAAATTTTCTAAACTTAGTAGAAAAAAGTTTTTAGCTACGCCGCTAGGCAGCTAACAACTTGCTTCAATTGTTGAGCATAATAATAATATTATTATATGTTCAAAATAGAAATCATTGAAGTTGTATACAACGACAGCAATCATTATTTTCTATGTTTATTCATTTGCGTTTAAGTGTTTAAATACTACGTGGCATCCTAAATTTACGACGTGTTATAAAATAAGTATATATAATCATAATTGTCATGCTAAGTCCAGAACATAAAACAAAACAGAGAAGCTAACGTTAAATTTGCATGTCACCTCCAAGAACTAAAGATGAAAACCAATATCAATAATGGATATTAATCATTTAATAGTTTTAAGTCACTACCAACTTATTTTCACTCAAATCATACAATCTTTTTTATGCATTTTCTTTCAATATTCATACTACGCCCAAATGTAATATAGGCTAATGTTCATCTTTTGGTTTAAAACTGTGAAACCAATTAAACAGTTCGTGAGTTTGGTTTCACGGTGGTTTTGATCCTTTAACATATTATCGTCCGGTTTTAAAATTCTCAAACCATTGAGAGCAATTTGGTTTACGGTTTATACTTCAAAGCGGCCGTATAAAACCATAGGAAACGAGAATACAATGAATATAATGAAGTAACTTATAAGTTTAATTATAATAGGTTTAGTGGAACCTTGTGTTGTTTCAAATAATCAGCGAGGAGAATAGTTGGCGGAATCTTGTATAGTTTTAAATAACTGGTGAAATCTTGTATCATGTTAAATAATTGATGGAATCTTGTATCGTGTCAAACAATGGCCCGACACGTACATCGAGGAGAATCTTGAATGGCACGCAAAACTATGCACTCATACGACTTGTATTAGAAAAAGAATCAAATAGCCTTAAACGACTCGTATAGCCACTTAGTCAACATTAGACCTGACGTCTTTGCAGACTTGTGTCGTGTACGAAAACTATCTACGAGTCAAATAGCTAATGGCCTCATACGACTTGTATAAGTGATTACAAAATGATGTCTGGGTTTGAGATTGTGTACGTCTTAACACATCCCTTTCCTAATTATTGATTTTCATAAGCTAGCTAAAAAAAAGAAACAAAAAAGCATAAGAAAAAATTAACACGGAATTACAGAATATCCTCATTGGCTTCAATGATTGATATTAGTTTAAAAATAAATAAATAAAATTCCCAAAGTTGGTAGCTAACTAGCTACACATAAATTTTTTGCTTTGTTTTGCTCTCTCATCATTTGACCACTGATTGGCTCGTGTCAGTATATTTTTTAAAATTACACTTTTCAGTTTTTTTATTGTTATAAACATAAATAGCTCAAAAAATAACACTCTATTTGCACCGAATTTGTTACGTTCCTGAAAAGAGTTCAACGGATCGTATTATCGACGATTAAGAACCATAGCTTTGTTTTCAGCAAGATCGATTTTGCCATTCGAAAATGATTACAACATAGTTTGTAGCCCGCTTACATACATCTCTATTGTAATGAAAAGTTGTATTAAAAAAGTTAGATAGATAACTCAAGAACCACATAACATATTTTTATATCTTCAACTGTACATTAAAACCGTTATTTTGCTTGGTATTATTTTTTTGAGATCACTGTCAAAAGAAAACGTTTTCAGATTTCATTACCAGTTAAAGTTTCAACACCGAATCTTTTATTATATGGAATCTTCTGTTTTAAAATGTTGTTACCTATTCTCGAACAATAAATATTGGCATGGGAAGCACTTCATGTTTTCTTTTCTAAGACAAAATTATTGTACTTCCCAAAACTCGAACCCATAATCTTTAGGCATTTAAAAGACCTTATCTCTACTACTAGACCACCAACTCGAGGATCCGCTAATCAAGGAATCTAGGTAAAAAAAATAGGTTTGCTTTAAAATTTTAATCATCACATCTTGCTGAATGCTGACAGCCCTTTCTTTTTCATCTTTTTGTTTCCTATATATACCCAACCACACTCTCCTTCACCCTTACCTAAAACCCTTCTTATTCCCAAAAACACACACATTAGAATCAAATCAAACATGGGATACTTGGATCATATCTCAGACTTGTTTTCTGTGACCAGTACAAGAAAAGGCAAACGAAAAACCATGCAGGTATCGTGACCGGTTTCGTCTTAGTTATATATATTGGTTTGTTAGATTAATTTCAAGATTTGTTAAAGTTGTGATTTTGGGTGTTGTAGACAGTTGAGATCAAGGTGAAGATGGACTGTGATGGCTGTGAAAGGAGGGTCAAGAATGCTGCTTCTTCTTTAAAAGGTCATCTTAAATGCTTAGTTAATTTATCTTTCAATATATAAGTGTTGTGACATGTTAATTTATGCACTAACTAGACGAGTGCCCGCGCGATGCAGCGGGAAATACATGTCTTAATAATCACGTAAGAGATTTTTGGGTGCTCATCGTTCCATTTAAAACCGTGGATTAAGAATTCTTATTTTAAACTCAATTTAGTAGCGAAGTACAAATGAAACCGAAATCTAACCATTGTTAATCGTATGTTTTTGTTGGGTTAGAATTTTCAACGGTTTGGTTTAGTTTTCGATGAAAAAAAAACGGCTTGGCTCACGGCTTAGTTTAAACCATCAAAACCGGATCACAAACGACTATACGTAAGATGTTATTTTTTTTAACTGAAAACACACTATGACAATATCATATTCAAATTAAGGAGGATTAAATGCTCGGTTTTATGGTGCAATTTTTTTAAAAAAATATTAACGTACGAAAAAGCTTTGACCGTTTAAAAATCGTGGGGGAATTTGGGTTAAAAGTGAAATTATAAATAATATATAGTTAAAAAATGGGGGATCAAAGTTGTAACTATTCTTTAAATTTCCAAATGTTGATTAAAGTTGAGGGGGCATTGTTGTACTCTACATAGACTACACATATGGTTTTTGGTTTATAAATGTTTTTTTTTCATAAAATATAATGTTTGGTTGTTGCTTTAATAATATTATATTAATATTATCATAGTTTCATAATATGCAATCCATAATCTGTATAAATGTGTCGTTTAAAATATAATTTGATCAAATGTTGTAATTGTTCAAAAATAGAAGGTTTTCTCCTGTTATCTTCGCTCAAATAAATAAATCGTGTTTTCAAAAACAATCTAAAAGCCTACAAAATAGCATTAACGGTTGTTGTTACCTATTGTGATTTAACTAAATAATAGCAGTTACATGTTTTTAAAAACACACTATGGACGATTTTGCCCCTCAAACACTACAACGGAACACCAAATCTAATACACTATGTGGTTTTTTGGTTAGTTTTAATCTCACCCCTTGGATGCCTTGATCTAATGGTCAATAATTATTCTTAGTATTCCTAGAAAATAATGTGTTTTTACAATAACTCATCCCTTTTATAAATTACAAAGCAAATTTAAATTTTAAATAAATTTAAAATGAATAAATAATTTACAAATTTAAAACTGGGTATTAATACCCGGTCGTACCCGATTCCAATACCCGAACCCGATTATACCCTACCCGGGTACATAGGGTTGAGTTTTTCTCCTTAATACCCTACCCGAACCCTACCCGATTTCTCTCAATTCCCGATTTTCCAATACCCGATCATACCCGAAACCGGTTCATACCCGAACCCAGGTATTAGAAAAAGCCCGATTTGTGCATCTCTAAACGAGAGTGCGATAGCATAAATACAAGAAAGTTGTTGGTCTAAAAATAAAATAGAATTGGTTTTCCCTCAAAAGAAAGCATCAACTTATGTGTGATAATAAAATTGTAATTCAAAGCTATCAAAAACCGATGCAAAATGATCAAACTGAACATGTAGAGGTGAATAGAAGCCTAATAATAGAATAACTAAAAGCAAGAGATATCGAATTACCGTTAATACGATCAAAAAACCATCTACCCAACATACTAATAAAAGCCATTACTGAAAGTATCTTCAACAATTATTTGGACAAGTTAAACTTTGATGATCCCACTATTTAACTTGAGAGAGAGTGACATAAATGAAACTCAAAACCGGAGTAAATCAAGGATAAAAAGTTCCTCATCATATCCTTTGACAAATATAGCTAATTGCGAACCATTTTATAGTTGTTTAACAACCCGAGCGTTAGCTTTGTTTCCTTTGTTTAATCGTTGTTAATCACTAAAATAGTCATGCATTGTACCAAATTATCAATACCATTCAATCAAATATAATGTTTTTTTGTCTCAGTAACTCTTTGATTACTGATTTCAATAGGTTTGTATACCATCGAATATGATGATAAAATGCTATGCTATAAGTAACTTTATATGATGGGGAAAAAAATTAAAAAAATAAATAAAAAAATAATAACAAGTGTTAGAACCTAAACGAATTAACAGAGATGTTAACTCTATGATATTGTTGGTGTTTATAGCAACTTTTTAATATCATAATAATTACATGTAAAGTTTATCTAACATGTCCCGTTGCCCGTTGGTATCGGTTTGGGTTAAACCGGTTTTTGTCTTAACGTGTCGGGCTAGGCTGCTAGCAACTGGTTTACCGGGCCCAAACCGGTTTCTCTTTTCCATCTATACGTAAATGAGTGCACAAAGCTTTTATATCACACTGGGCTCTCAATCTTCAACAAAGTTTAATCTTGGCCCAAGGCTATTAGCCTATTTCTTAGTCCAATAACCCATCAAGACTCCTTAGCCAAGCTACATAGATCTTTTACTTAATAGTTTTTATTATTACTTTGTCTTGTTTCAATATTTAAAGTGATGAAACAAAATTATTTGGTTTTTGAATCCGTTGTGCTACTCGTCTTCTCAAGGCCGGCTATGAGGTAGGGTTAAGTGGTCGACTGACCCCGGCCTAACATCTTAATAGACTTGAATTTCTTTTTCAAAAAAATTATATATATTTTATTGAAAAAAACTATGTATTCTATTCTTAATGTTCAAACCTAATTACTCAATTTTTTTTCTCCTTCGACCCAAACTTTTTCACGATTCTCGGCGACAACCATGCGTCTTCTTCGACGTCTTCTGAGATCCTCGTAGACGAGAGTCTGGCACCTTGCTCAACAATATCATGAGCCAATTTCGTACCAACTTTTTGAAGTTTTGGGATCGGTACGATTCCGGTATTTTACCGAAGTTTTGCCTTCGGTATCATAACGAACATTATCGGTAATAGTATCTATTTTTAGGGATTCTCGGTATCATTATCATTCTTGCAATGTGATTTTTGCTAGGGTGTTAGGAAATTGTAAAAAATATTTTTTTTGTAATAGTTAAGTTTATTAGTGACTGATCTGAAAATTGTATTTAATAGTTTAGATAAATTAGTAATGACCCCAAACCTTAAAACTGCATCTTGATCATACGATTTCGTTCTCTAATTCGATATTCTCTCACAATTATCATACTCAATTTCTTGCTCTCAATTCTGAGTTTTATCCTATCAATTGATTTGTGAACCACAAATAGTTTTGATATGAAAGTATGATCACGACTCTTAGAAATCCAAGATACCCATTTTTCTACATAATTCCCCAACAAGGCACACGTCTAGTGTTGATAACGTCTTTAACTATTTTTGATGGATCAAATTGATACAAAACACGGTTGTTAAATGCTTAATTGGATTAATTTATTAATCGAAAATAGCCTTATATCGACAACAAATACAACGGAAATAAAAGACTAAAACAAAACCCTCACAAACTTATCGCTAGGCTTGGTAAACATAAATGTGCTAAACAAATGCATAAGACCCCGACATATTATTTTAGTGAAAATCACGAAAAAGTACCCAACGTGTTTCCTTTGTGATGGATCGGAAATTTGGAATATCAATGCTAATTGGCATAACATTTAGATCTTGATCGTCGGATTTCGAGCATAGCGAAGGCGATCTTTGAGCAAATTTCTCTTTAATTACATTGTGACCTAACCGTGCAGCTTTAACCATCTAACCTACAAATTTGCTATATGTTAAAAAGACAACTAAAACTCTTAAATATTATATTAAAAGAAGTTACCCACTATATGACTATAAGCCTATAACATTTCTTCACACACTGAATATTGAATAACCATGTTTACTTTTTGGTCTAGTGGCTGGTACTTTTAAACTTGATGGACCTAGAGCTAGATAATTATACTCGTTTTTATTAACCAAAGTCTTTTAAAAATGGTTTAGTTCAACTTATACTTTAGAAAAAGGTATTTTACCTTTACTTATAATCTCTTTTGATAGTCTTTGTAATTTATTTGTTAACAATCAGCTTTTGGATTTAGTGACCAAATTCAACTCAAGAATATTCATATTTATATTCAAAACAATCAAAACAAAAGTTTGTAGCGATTATTTTTTTAGCATAAAAAAACACTATGCTAAAAGAAGGTTTGTTAAGTGTGAGGGTAGTCAGGTAAACATTTATATAGTCGTTTTTCTCTAAAACCGTTAACTCGTACACCCTCAAAATCTATTCTTAAATCTACACTTATGCTTATCACAGAACTGAACATATATAGTACTTACTATACATAGTTGCACTTGAGTCAACACTTTGTACCTATCGCCTTTACGTGGCAAGACATACTATTAGGCACATTAATGGTTTATTAAATGATGTTCTGATGTCTAACTAGAGGTGGTCAAAAAAACCGGTTCGGGAACCGGTTTGCCGGTTTAAACCGGAAACCGGTTTTTACAAAAACCGGTTTTTTAAAAACCGGTTTGACCGGTTTACAAACCGGCGGTTTGTACTTCGGTTACAACTTTTAGATCCAAAACCGGTTTTCAAACCGGTTAATGAAAAAACCGGTTTTTTTATAATAACCGGTTTTTATAAACCGGTTAACCGGTTTATAAAAAAACCGGTTTTTTACCGTTGGAAAAAAACCGGTTAACCGGTTTCTTTATAACCGGTTAACCGGTTAAAAACCGGTTTAGACCGTTGTATAACGGCTATATGGCCGTTTTTTTTTTTGACCGTTTTTTTTTTTTTACCATTTTACCCCCACAAACATCTATATATAGTTTAGGTTGGGTATTGGTTACATCACACTCGATTATACAACTCCAAACGCTCTAAACGTTTATTTCGTACGCGATTATTTTGTTATCTCACGCTCAATTATACCACATTACCACTCCATACGCTCTTATTTCGTAGTCGATTATCATGGCCTCCCAAAGTGCTGCTTCATCCGTCAACATGGGTGCCTCGAACACGGGAGAAACGGTCGTTCGGGTCATCCCCACGAAACGAAACCAAGATGTTTGGCAACATTTCGACCTATGCGAAATGTCTAACGGTAGCCAAAAAGCTCGATGCAAACATTGTTTGAAGTTTTATGGCAAAGATGCAAACTCCACTTTAAAAGCGCATGTACAAAGGCCCTTTTGCAAGGCCTTGAAGGACGAATCGGGAAGTAGTTCGCAGCCGGAGATGACGAATCAAGGAGCGGTGTTTACGTACGACCTTGAAGCGGTACGTCAAAAGTTTTCAAACTTTGTGATTCAACAAACACTTCCTTTCAACCACTTCGACAACCCTCAATTCACGGAGATGATGCAAAAGTATGTTCAACCACGCTACCAACACGTAAGTCGTTCGACCCTTAGAAGAGATTGTCTTAAAGCATGGAAAAACGCTAAATCCGAACTAATTTCATACTTTTCAAACTTACAAACTGGTGTAAACTTAACAACGGATGTGTGGTCGGTACCTAATGGTTCGCCCGACTCATACATTTGTGTGACGGCTCATTGGATTGACCCCGAGTCGTGGCAAATGATGAAACGAACCGTTGCGTTTCAATTGTTTGATTACCCGCACACGGGTAGAAATATTTTTAAACTCTTGGATAAATAATGAGTAAGAAACAGCAAGTTGTTCATGTAATCGTGTCTAAGCATTCTTTAATGTTTGTATTTTTGAGTTACGAATATGCGATAACGATTTAATGTTTGTATTTTTATTGTAAAAACTATAAATGAAAGTTATGTGTTTTTAATCTTCCAAGCAAAGAACCCTGACAACGAAAGCAAAGAATGGCTTCGGTCAGTCCGTTTTGCCTTGTAGTTACCGGTTTGCCTTGTAGTTACCGGTTTGTTTATACTGTGAAAAAATAATGGTTATTTAAAAAAAAAATAAATAAAATAAAATAAAAAAAACCGGTTAACCAAAAAACCGGTTATTAAAAAACCGGTTAATAAAAAAACCGGTTTATTAACCGGTTCTAACCGGTTAAACCGGTTAGGGTTTTGACATACAAAAACCGGTTATTAACCGGTCCGGTTATTAACCGAACCGGTTTTTTTCCGGACCAAACCGATTTGTGCACCTCTATGTCTAACACTAAAAATAAAAAAGTAATGACGAAATGGGTCTGGAAGCGTGGTGGAGTTTTTAAGAAATAATAAATGTATGAAAATTTTTAATTTTATAAATAAAAACAATATTAAGATATCAAAATATAAAAATAGTATATATAGTATTTAATGAAAAATCCAAGATCCACTAGCATTTTTTTTCTAATAATAATCATCATTACGATCTCTGCTAATTGTTTGTTGTATCCTTTATTATTAGGGAAAATCCTCAAAATGGCCCATTTATACAATGTAGTTTCAAGTTTGTCCCTCCAAATCAAGTTTTCAATTTTGTCCCTTTGGTATCTCATCGCCGGCGACATGTTAGCGAACACCGACGATGTGTTAACATAATATAGGGTTGACGATGTGTTATGTTGCTAACATAGGGTAGCAGCGATGCGTTAATGTTTAAAGCAGAGGTTCCACAATGCGTTAGTTGATAACGCATCGCTGCTACCCTATGTTAGCAACATAAACGCATCGTCAACCCTATGTTATGTCAACAAGTCGCCGGCGATGCGTTTATGTTGCTAACATAACATAGGGTTGGCGATGCGTTTACTTGCTAACATAGGGTAGCAGCGATGCGTTAATGTTTAAAGCATAGGGTTGACGATGCGTTATGTTGCTAACATAGGGTAGCAGCGATGCGTTAATGTTTAAAGCATGGGTTCCACAATGCGTTAGTTGATAACGCATCGCTGCTACCCTATGTTAGCAACATAACGCATCGTCAACCCTATGTTATGTTAACACATCGTCAGTGTTCGCTAACATGTCGCCGGCGACGAGATACCAAAGGGACAAAGTTGAAAACTTGAATTTGGGGAGACAAACTTGGAACCAATTCTATAAATGGGCTATTTTAGGAATTTTCCCTTATTATTATTGTTGTTGTGTCGGTAAAAAATTACCGAAGCAATTAAGTGATCAAACTTTAAGTATGAGATAGAATAATCTTCACAAAATTGGTAAGTAACTGTGGTAAAAATAATGGTTGACACACGATATAACGAGGAAAAACCTTATAATGTTTCATTGAAGATCCTTGAAAAAAAATACCTTGGAAGGAGAAAATTGTCCATTGACTCATATATATTAAGTAAAAAGATGATTACAGTTCGAGAACTTTATGAGAATGATTGGTAAATACAGATTTGTAAGTATTAAGTGCAGAAAATTGTGTTATACATCATTCTCATTAGTCTCCTTATATAGAAAAAAATGAATAACAAACTATGCTATTATCTTGGAAACCCTAGCTACATGACTGTTGCAGACTTATCCTTCTCTCCCATGTGCATATCAACTAGCCTATCGAAATATCGACAAGATTGAGTCTGCTAGCCGTTTTAGGTTGTTATCCAGTGAGTAACTTGCAAGCATATTAATTGTTATAAATAATTTAAGGTTCAAGATTTCGAACCTGTTAAGGATCCCGAGCAGCATGATATCACTCAAGATATTGGTCAGAATCCAAAACGAGAACTTGACCCACAACAATTGCTATTATAATTTTACGGATATTATCTATAAACACTTAAGATCCCCCACTTGTGACTTGGTGGTAGGAGGCTTGAGTTTCTAACGGAGACTCAAGTTCGATTCTCACTTGTGTCACTTTGGGTGGATATTGACAAAGAAGGATTTGAGTTAGGCCTTGTGCAAAGGTTGTCAGTTTGAACCCCGATCTCACCCGGCTTTTTGTCTCACCGTGTATTACTTCAAAGATTTATGTTATTGTGGTGGCACAACAACTGTCAAGTGACAATATGCTATATGGTTTCCTGGGGGAACGCCCAAGCCAAACTCTGAAGCCAACGTGAGTCTGATTAAGACAATATAGTCTGATTAGAATGGGGCAATGTGACTCTCCGAATTTAAAAAATGCAATAGACTAAATACAAGAAATTTATTGTTTTAAAAAATCTATACACATTTAAGACATATGATATTAACAGGGAATTTCATTTATGATACACTGGATTGAGTAATACTCACCAAGTGTAAGTAAAAGTTTCCTTGGAGGCAATTATGACATATAGTAAATATGAGGGACTATTTATGGATTCTAGCAAAGTTATGATTACTTAAAGAAAGCCATGCATGTGATAGTTGTCTTGAGACTCAAAATTCAAAAAGAAAAGTGTGTGTTGAAGAGAGGTAACTGGAGATAAAAATCAAGTTTAGAAGATCAAGCAACCAACAAGTGAAGAAAACTTTATTGTAAGTATTCTTGAAGCTTAATTCTTGATTCTTAAAACATATACTAGAGTTTATCATGATCAAGTCCTAGGAACGGGATATCGAACCAACTTAATTTTGTTTCAAAACAGATTGTTTATAAACTTGTATTGGCTTAAAACATGTTATATTTTTAGAAAAATAATTTTACTTTTCATGCGTTAGCTTAATAGCTTGTATACAAAACATAATAATAAATGTAATTAATAGTTGATGCAACATTATAAGTAATGGCTTAAAAATAATCCTTTGCCTATTTTGCGTTTATAAAACTAATGGAGTTATAAAACTGGCGAGTTTTCACCAAAATTTTCATACCCACCTTGCCAATGGTTCTATATTGCTCCATAAGCACTCTTAAAAGGCATGCTAAAGAATATATAATTTAAAATACGAGATAGTGATGGTTGGTAGGTCTGCAAAGTTACAAATGAGTTAAAATATGACGTGCCAGTTGACATAGAGTTAGTGTTTACGGTGTCTAACATTGGTGGTTTAGAATAGACGAATTTTCATTTTAACTTAAATACTTAATTATTTAAAATCTTTAGTCAAGCAATATTAATTTTATATTAGAAAACAAACTTGCGGTCTGATTATAAACTTTTAACACGAGTGGATCTATGGGCCGATATTGCCTTTTGTAATATGTGTCGCTAGTAATTGCGATAGCACACTATAAAGGAAAAAAGAAACAGTTTTGAAATGTCATATTAATGGTGTGCTTGTTTGCTCAAACAAGTTGATTATTAATAATAATAAAATAAAAGTGAAAAGCCACTCATACGACATTTCTGAAAACCAAAAACTGCATAATAAGAATTAAAAAATCACATATATATCAATTAATCAGTTAGGCTATGTGTAGTGGAGAGACTATAAAATATGACGTTTTACACCATGTGGCGTCCAGTCAGCAAGAGGTAAAAATTTGTTTTTGGAGTGTAATGGTGTTGTAGCCTAATATATATATATATGTATATATATATATATATATATATTACACACACAACACATATTAGTTAATAATGTTCTCCACAAATCACCCCGGACAATAACTTGTCGCCCCCCATCAAATCACCCCTTTTGTAGCCCAGAGAGGAAGTGTTCACCACAAATATCGTCCCATTTTTCTTGTTTTGTCGCCTCACTGCACTTGGCCTTAGGTTGTTTTCGAAGAGACAATTCTAAAGAATCACATAGATTTTTAAAATATGGAAAATAAGTCAATTTTGAAATTTGCGTGTTATTAATCTTTTACCAATCTAGTTCGAATTTCTTTCTAATTAAATATATTTGTGCAAATTCATTACGAAAAAAAATAACTATTTTTTTAATTAAAAGGTTCATAATTTTAAGTTTTGTATTTGTTACATACAATTGTACGTGTTTATGTGCATAAAAACAATTGAACTATCTTTTTATATGTTTTAAAATTCAACATTTTACCTAAATATTGATAGGTCATATGTATGGACATACACATGACTTACATATGTTTGTGCTATATACAACTAAATGGAGTTGTTTATCTAAAATATATATGTATTTTTAAATATCAAGATACACAAATAAAAATTACTTTGTATTATTTTAATAATAATTTATTTTCACATTGCAAATTCTCACAATATTTAGTGGGGAGAGATATAATGAGCATATATGGTTCATATAGACAACCCGAGGTTAGATATGCCTCCGAGGGGAAGAGTAGTTAGTCCTGTTTAAGAGAGTTGAGGCACTTTTACCATTCAAAACTTCATCGTCTTCGTTTGTACGTCTTATGTCCTAAAACTACGTCGTGTAAGCCAGACAAATGAGTTCTCACATATAGATGTGGTGTTCGGGTGTTGATGTAGGCTTCAATAAGAGGAGTGGTGAGAAACCGAGAATGTAAGAGATAAATTAGGGTTTTATATAAAAGAAAACTTTTATTATTATAGGTGTTTTTGTTCAAGTGGGTTTCTTGGTTTACTAGTTGGATTTCTTACGTGGGTTGACTATAAATATATAAAAAATTTGGGCGTATTTTTATTTGATGATCCAATGAGCTGTCTCACATTTGCTTCCATTTATTTATTTGAATGACGACTTTTTTATGTTAAACCACTTCACTTCTTGAATTTAGAGAGCTATGTTGTCATATTCTGAACATACTTTATTGTTTTAACTAGACTCACGCTGTCACTTGACAATCGTTATGTAACTACAAGAGCATGATTCTCTGACTTAACATACGTTGAGACGAATACCCAGGCAAACTCGAGATTCGAACTGACAATATCTCAAATTTATCTAAATCATTTATTGCCGTCATTTCCATTTCTTAATTCCTATAAACATATTATCAATGAAAATGCTCTTATTCTTTAGAAAAGATAAAATAAATTATGACTTGAGAGGGTAATAACGTAGGCGTTAGAGTATAACCAAGGGTCGTAACTCGTAACTATCTCCAAATGACCCTAGCCTATAATTTAATTAAAGTTCATTTTATGAAATAAAATATTCAGAAAAGTAATATATCCAAATTTTAAAGAGTAAACTAAACATTACGTAGTATTAGTATTGGGCTTCTAAACGAACATGGCACTTAGTCGAATAAATATTTGTGCTCATATCCGTTCATTAAAAAAAATAAGCATGTTCGTGTTCGTTCATTTGAAATATAAACGAATATTTCATAGACATTAACGCATAAAGATAAACAAACACATATGAACATACATAAAGTCGTAACAAACACAACCAAACATAAAAAAAAACACAATTAAATAAACACATACAAACAAATATAAAATATTAACTAGATGATCTAACCAAACGAGCAAGAGTGAACACAAACAAACGTTCGTGAACATAAATGAATAAACGAAACATATGCACATGCTCGTTCATTTAATTAAATGAATCCAAGCTTTTTCTTCATATTCGTTCGTTTATTAAATGAACAAACTTCTCATCAAACATTCTATTCGTTTACATACCTAGTTATTACATATAAAAAAACTTAAAAACCTAAAAACATACTTTTTTAATATTTCCTAACTAACATACCTATTAATTAATTTAACTTTCCCACTTGTATAGGGCTGTCCAAACTGCTTGTTGCTCGCCGCTCGTTCGTCGTTCGCTCGAATTTTGCTCAAAAAATGCTCGTTCGATTTCGGCTCGGTTTGGAAGTGAGCCATTCGGCTCGGTTCGGTTTAAAAGCAATCCAAGCACGAGCAAAGCCTCGCTCGGTTTGGTTCGGTTCGTTTTGCTCGAATTATTTTTTATTTACTAGTTTTATATATAATACTTTATGTATATATATATAAAAGTATACTATTTTTTAAAGTTTTTAAAATTTCTCTCTTTTGTGTTAAATTCAAAGTTCAAATTTAAACCATAGCTTCTCGTTTTATATATGTTTTGTTATTAACTATGAGTTTTATACATTTTAATGGTAAAAGTTCAGACAATTTAGAGTTGAAAGTCTTGAATTAATGATATTTTGAAGTTTTAGAAATTTAAAATTGGAAACATTGTACGAAATCAAGCAAAACCAAACCGAACCAAGCCGCTCGGTTTCAAAACCAAACCAAGTTCAAGCATAAAGATATCGCTCGTTTCTTTAAATTCAATCCGCTCGGTTCGGCTCGCTTTCAAACCAAACCAAGTATGAGCATGACCACGTTCGGTTCGGTTCGGTTCGTGAACAGCCCTACACTTGTGGCATAGTGATAGGAAACATTGGTTTCTTCAGTGAAAATCCAAGTTCGATACCTACTCATGTCACTTTAGATGTATATTGGTAATGAAATATTTGAGCTAGACTTTTTACAAAGTTGTCAGTTCGATTCTCGAGCCCGCCGGATTTTCGTCCTAGCGTGTGTTACGCCAGATAGTTCTTCTCTTGTGGCGGCATAACAACCATCAAGTCTCAGCCGACTGTATGTATTCCCGAATAAACGTCCAAACCAAACTCTAAAACCAACGTAAGCCCAGTTAAAACAACCTATCCCGATTAAATAAATAAAATCTCTTAATTTAATAGTACTTTGTTTAAGAGGAAAGTAAACTAAAAAACTAGTGTTTTCAAAGACCAAAACTCTACTAACCAGTAGACCCCACACAAACAATACGCGGTTTTGATGGGCCCTATCTTAGTTTTCGTCCACATCCTCACCTCTCGTGTTCTTCTAATTGCAGATACGTTCGGAATCACACTAAACTTGTGGCGTCGTACTTCGGCACACAGTTCCACCACCCACCGATAGGTCAAATCTCATCCTACCTTACGTCACTATCATTTAATCCATTATCATTATTATTTGTTTATGGTGCTGATCACTAACAACAGCAGCAGCAGCAGTTGTGGTATCGATTTAGTTGTACGGTCAAAACCGCCGTAATTATGTCGTCGTCTCCGCCGGAGCAACCGTCGTCGTCGTCTTCCGATGCCGGTCGTAGTCGTAAACGTCCGTCGTTCAGAAAGTAAGTACGTCGACCGTTTTTTATTCATTTAATTAGGAGTAATATTATAAATCAGTGTTGAGTGTTAATTATTATTATTGTTTTGATTCAGAAAATTAGGAGTAATTATTATTAATCAGTGTTGAGTGTTAATTTGTTTATAGCGATATATAGTGTGTGATGAACTAGTTTTGTATTATTATAATTCAGATTATTATGTTGATTAAAATTTTGGAAGGATATTGGAGTAACAGAGTTGCTTGTTAAATGTTAAGTTGCATTGTAGTCGTAAGCGTTTAATTCGGTTAAATTGTTTAAGCCTTTATTGTTCATCTAATGCCCTAGCTTGATTTAATCATTGTTGCGTGTTAATTTGTATGTTAGCATATGACGTTAGTGTGTGATGAACTAATTATGTATCATTTAGTTTTTCAGTTTGTTATATATATGGATTATGTTGATCGGAATTTAGGAAGGATATCGGAGTAACAGAGTTACTTGTTAAATGTTATTAAGTTGCTTTGTGTTACGGTTCCTGCTTTTTGGTTTTTGATGTCGGTGGCCGTAGTAGAGTTGGTTAGAAGCCTTTTTTGTTCATCAAATGCCCTAGGTGTGATGAACTAATTTTATATTATTCAATTTTTTCAACATGTTAGACGGATTATGCTGAATGAAAATTTGGAAGGATATTAGAGGAGTAAAGTTGCTTGTTAATGTTAAGTTGCGTTGTGTTACTGTTCTTACCCTTTTGTTTTTTTATGCCGGATGCAGTCGTATGCGTCCTTCTTTTTGAAAGTAATTTGGTTAAATTGCTAAAGCCTTTTTATTTCATCTAAAGCCCCAAGTTGATAACTTGATATTGAGCAGAAGTAGGAAGTTACTAGTACTTATGCTTGTTATTCAATTCATATCGTGCTAGTAATTTTGAATAGCAGAATAAGGAGTTTTTGTCAGTGCTGTTTGTGTTAATTTGTATAAAGTTAGTGTGATAGCCTGATAGGTGTTAAAACAAATTTTGTATAATTCATTTTTTTCAATCGGTTGACGCATAACGCATTATGTTAAGACTTAAATTTTGGGAAGGATATTGAAGTAACAAAGCAGCTTGTTTAAATGCATTGTGTTACTGTTAAATGTTCTTACCTTTTTGTTTATGATATACAGTGTGGTGCTTGAGGTGATGAATTTCAGAAAATTCAACAAGTATGTGGAGCCGATTTTGGAGACCTTGGTTCGCAAAGTTGTATGTGAAAGCTTTGTTTCCTCTTATATTATATATATTCTGTTTGTGTGGATGGTGATTGGTAGTTACATGGTCTAGGGCATTAGATTAATGGTTGCCTTTTTAAATGAATACACGGGCGGAATTTTAAATTAAGATGAATATATGTACAATGAGATAAGTAACTGTGTGATTGGTTAAAGTTAGAGAATGGAATGAAAGCAGAAAGAAGATAAATTGGTCAAGTGGTTTAAACTAGAAGTTAATATTCAGTTTTGTGCATGCTTTGTTATCAGTATTGAATGCCTTTCAACCTGGTTTGCACCCTTAAAAGTTATAATGAATGCTCTCTAAATAGTACTATATTATACTGTAAAAGCAGCAGCTATATTTGTAGATTTTCTTTCGTAAGCTCATGCAATACTAATTTAGAATGTTGACTTTTATTAAATTCAGTTCATCTGCATTTGGACCTCTACAACTATAAATTTATGATTTTGACATACAGATACAATCTTGACAAGATGTAGATATGATACTTTTTATGTGTAGAAATCCATATTAGTCAGCAAACTTGCCTTACCGTTTGTTTACTAATATAGGTGTAGTTATGAAGAGAGAGAAAGTACATTAAATCACATGTTTTCTTATATAGTGTAGCAAAATGACCAATTTGATGGTTGCTATTGAATTCCCTTTTTATTTTATATTTTTTTACCTTTAATGTGTTACCCTAAACGTTTTATGAAATATGACACTGACGATATTATGTATGTAGGTGAAAGAGGAAGTTGAATCAGCAATGGAAAAACATATGGCTAACATGAACTGGTAAGGTGTATGAATTATCATTTTGGGACAATTTTAGATACATAAATGATAACCATGGTTAAGGAATAAGGACACTGTATATTCTATACATAGGGATTATAGTTACAAGGAGGACTCTTCTGTACCAAGAAATATGCAATTACAGTTTCTAAGCCGTCTATCTCTCCCGGTTTTCACTGGTACTCGTATTGAAGGAGAAGACTGTAATACATTAAAAGTAGCTATTATTGATGCTTGCACTGGGAAAACAGTTTCATATGGAAATGAATCATCAGCAGCAGTGGAAATTGTGGTTCTTGAAGGAGACTTTGATAACAATGAAGATAATAACTGGACACCTGAAGAATTCACTAATAATATTGTTAAACAAAGACAAGGGAAAATGAATCTTCTTACCGGGAATGCACTTTTGAATCTGAAAGAAGGTGTTGGTCTTGTTGGTGATCTTTCTTTTACTGATAATTCCAGCTGGACACGAAGTCGCAAGTTCAGGTTAGGAGCACAGGTTTTAGATAAATGTGACGGAGACAGGGTGAGAGAAGCAAAATCAGAATCGTTTGTCGTGAGGGATCATCGTGGTGAATGTGAGTATGTGTTTATTTTTTATGATTTCTTATTTATACACAAGTAAACGGGTCGATATTGATTATTGAATCATTTGGTTTCTAGTGTACAAAAAGCATCACCCGCCATATCTGTCTGATGAGGTTTGGAGACTTGAAAAAATTGGGAAAGATGGAGCGTTTCATAAGCGGTTGAATAAGGAAAAGATCAAGACGGTCAAAGATTTCTTGGCCTTTTCCTACTTGGACCCCGCAAAGCTTCGAAATGTAAGATGTTGCTTTATTCAAATTAGATTTGGATCATTATTTCATTAACAGAGTTGTACCAAACATATAGACCGAGCTGAAATTAAGTACTAAAAGACCCTTATTCCCTTTTGACTGTAACAATTTCAGATCCTTGGGTCGGGTATGTCTATTAAAATGTGGGAAGTTGTAGTGGAGCATGCTAGAAGATGTACGGTTGATGATAAGAAGTTGTATCTATATTGTCCTCCATCACTCAACCGAGACGGTGTTGTTTTTAATATTGTGGGCCAAGTGCTCGGTGTTCTTTCAGATCGCAAATACGTTGTCGCAGACAGTCTCTCTGAATTTGAAAAGGTGAGTTTTGTCGGTTTTATTTCATCAACAATATAAAAACAAGTTAATTAATTTTGGTTATTGCATATTCAGGTTGACGCACATAATCTGGTGATATCAGCTTTTCAACATCAAGAAGAAATTGTTGCTTATGATGATGAAGCGTCTCTTAGAGCTGGTACCTGCTCTATTTCTGAAGATATTTACCCTTTAGATCCGGAAAACAGCAAAATAAGAACTTCACATAAAAAAGGCCGTTTTGATTACCCACAAATGAGTGCATTATCTCCAGATGTTAGCGTTATGCCTACCATATTTCCTTCAGAGGGCGTTGATAGCTTAGATGAATACGGGTTAAATAGCATGGAAACCGAAGAGCTTGGATTTGATCATGATCCGCAATTGAGCTTACCCAACGAGACCTTGATTTGTGACTCGGGGTCACTAAAGGGTCATCATGATGAGGATATGCGGTATTTTGGTACATCTTCTTCTCAGGTGGATCTGCAGCGTGCGGTTGATGGGTTTTTGTTCCCTCATTCCGCCATTGGTAAAGCTCAAAGAAGATGGAAGATTGTTTATAGTGTTCTTAAATGGTTCTCTCTTATGTTAGAGATACGACGAAGAGTCATCGTGAAGTGCATGAACCCGGGGTGAAACTCGGGTTGTGTAGTTTTTGCAGCCCGATTTAGACATTGTGTGCAGTTTAGATGTATAAATGTTTGAAACCTTTTGGTTAAAGAGTGCATAAAAACTAGTAGTTTTGTAAAGAGTTGCTGGAGTGACTATAATTCACTCGTGACTAAACGGTAAATAAAGTTTGCACCCGTTTGAAACGGCTTGTTGTGCTGAGCATTTGCTGCATATATATCAGCAGCTACATCTTGATATACCATTTGATCAAATAAATCATGATGTACAGTTTGACCTTACCAACAAAAGCATGATTACTTGCAATGAAACTGCCTTTTGGTCAGTTATGATTGATTACAAGTCATGTATATATGTTCCTTATAAAGAGGTAACATTGTCTTATTATGATTAGGCCATGGAAGTTTACACACTCGTTGACTTATTCAAACACCATTTGACTCCATACGAGTCGTATGGAGCTTATATGAGCTTATATGATCGTATATGGTTCATAATTTTGTCAACTGCACAGTGAACCAGTGTACGGTGTCAGATAAATATTCTATGCGATAGTATGTGCCTTATACAATCGTATGAAAGTTCCTATAGTTTGCTCCCATGTCTTTTGTTCATTGAGAGACCAAAACAACTAATAGTATGGGCCTTACACATATTTTGATGTTCAAATATGTGTTGTAAGTTTTCGTCACTTTATGTTAGTTACTGCTATATGAATTATAACCAACGGTTAATGACTAGTAGATAAGAGAGATGATTTTCTAACGAGATATGATTTTTTTACGGGGATTGGCTAAAACAAGTGCTTCTAGGTGTCGTGTCTGGCTCGAGTGATTAGTGAAACTAGTCGATCCAATCTTAGACAGCGGATCCCTATAAACTATTGTTTGCAGCCAATTCGGATGGTCTGCATGCGTGGCATGCCCCGTGAGTTCCTCTATTTGAGATAGAAAATCTTGAATAGCAGCTCTGATCCGACGAGACCCTACATAATGTTTTAATGCTCATATAGAAGATATAAGGATTAAGGAGCATGTATTTATTTTACAAAATGTTTCAATACTTTCAATGCTCCTAAATCCTAATATATTTCAAGTTGGAGGTGCTTAAAATGTTGACAAGTGACAACCATAACATGTATTGTTTAAGGAGGTTTGTTTTGATTTAAAGATATTGATGGAGCCACAACATGTATTTCTAGTTAAGAATTATTTATTTAATTTTATTTTTTTAGTATATTCTTTTTAAATGGATGTTTATCCTAATATTTATTTAAGGATTTCCATATTTTTTCATGTATAATGGTATAGGTGGACAAAGAGAAAGAAATGTTGTAATTCAACTAATGCGTTCATGTGAATTAAAGTATTTTGAATGTATTAGATGAAAACAGTCAGTGAATTGAAGGGGAAAAGTAATGAATATGAATTAAAAAATATCTGAATACATACAAGAATTAGTTGAATCATGTGAAAACATTTATACCGGTCACTTTTGGTGCCTTTTGAGTATCAAATTTTGTAAAAGTCGACCATAATCTCAAATAAATTATTGTTCATAATCCGCGCTCTAAGATAACTAATCTAAAGATGGCTCACCATGCGTCTAGCCCTGCAGTATTGCCTACAATATGACGAAAAGTGAATCCACTGTCTCAATAGCAGCAAGGCCGACTGCCAAATGGTCGACCGATCCCAAACCGACACTAACTTTAGGCCCAAACTTTTTTCGCCTTCGGCCTAATTTTTTTTCACAATTCTCATATCGTTGATATGAATATGGACTGCCAACCTCTGATCCGCTATCTCAAATAGAAAAAAAAACACCTAACAAAAAATATGGGAGTGTGAAAATACAAAACATGTGACAATAATCGCCATCATTCACTGCTATAAGCCTATAATAATTCCCAAATTGTAAGGCCCCGTTACCGGTAGCCCTACTTTATGTTAGTTACTGCTATATGAATTATAACCAAAGGTTAATAACTAGTAGATAAGAGAGATGATTTTCTAACGAGATATGATTTTTTACGGGGATTGGCTAAAACAAGTGCTTCTAGGTGTCGTGTCTGGCTCGAGTGATTAGTGAAACTAGTTGATCCAATCTTAGACACTAACCCTACTTTCGTGTTGGATTTACTCATTAACGCAGTTCTAAATATCAGAGTTAATTAAAACATTCGCGGAATATAAAAGCTTTCATAAAACATTTCATAACAAAACACCTCTTGTCTTAAAACAACATCTTGTCTTTCAAAATAAACAAAACATTAAACTTAAACGTCTTGAGTCTTCCGATGCCAACCCCTTATTCTGTGCCACGTATCTCCTCAAGCGAGCTGCCTCATCCTACTCACCTGCGTGCATACTAAAAGTCAGCTACGCTGAGTGAGTTCTAGTTAATCACATAATCATACAATACCTTCTTACATTTCATACTTAACCTCTTAACTTTCTTACATACACACGTAAGTGCATATACTTTCATTCTTACCTTCATACTTCCTTTAAATACATAATCATACGTTTTAAAGAGCCTTTGGCCCTATAACCTCACAGATATTATAAGGGTCTGGTCCCTAACATCACAGATATTATAAGGGTCTGGTCCCTAACATCACAGATATTATTAGGGTCTGGTCCCTAACATCACAGATATTATTAAGGTCTGGTCCCTTTGTTTCGTGTAACTGTACCGTACCTGTTCAAACATACTTTCCTTGACAATATGTGCAATCTTCGAAGAGCGTTCACGTACCATCATCATAACATACATACATTATGAATACATCATATATTCATACATACATCCTATCTTTCATCATACTTATCAATCATATCTTAACTACCACCTGGCGGTACATGCAATATCCGAAGATCGTTCACGCACCGTCAAACAATCATCATACATAAATCATACAAGGCATACACTTACCACTTAAGATAAGTGTATTAACTATCACATCGAGTATGCACACAGCCCCGAAAACATAACAAGGAAGTGGGGCTAGAAACTCACCTCAATGCGGTTGCGTTCACCGTTTACGGTTATTCCCTTCTTGAGCTGTGCACGACTAACTGTATAATAATTATACGTTTCAGTAAACTATCACTACACATATCGCCTTTCTAGTTTAATCATTACCCTCAACGAACGGGGTTCGGGGGCAGCGCCCCTGGCAGCGGGGTTCTAGGGGCGGCAGCCCCTAGCGGCGTCCAAGGGGCAGAGCCCCTGGCTGGGGTTAAGCTGCCAGGTCAGCTTGGAAAATTTTTATTTTCATTAACTGTCTTATCACATTTTCCATTAGCATTTTGAATCATTGAATAATATGCTACTTAAAAGTTCAAGGGTTTATTTGTAATTAAATCATTCTTTTCTAAGTCCAGGGACCATTCTGTCATTCTGTTAAACTTCTAATTCGTTACTTATCCTTAACGAACTGACTTACCATGACGAACTGGTTCTTGTAACGAATTGGAACCTTTAACGAACTGGACTCTTAACGAATCAGTCCATGTAGCGAACCAGTCCAAGTAGCGAATTGGACCTTCTAATTCGTTATCTACTTTAACGAACTGGTCATAACGAATCAAGGGTGATTCGTCACCCCTTTTCCTTAACGAATTGAACACGAACTGTAATCAGTTCGCTATGTTCCCATGGACGAACTAGCTAGCGAATCACCTTTAATTCGCTATATTCCTGTAGCGAACTAGGGTTAGGTCAGGAATGTCAGAACATTCCCTGACATTCCCCCTTAACCTCGTACCACTTTTCGGCGCCGTCATTGCCGGAAAGCCGCCGGAAAAACGCGATTTCGCCGGAAAAAACGGGTTTTAGCTCGTTTTTCACCGTTTTTCGTTCCGTTCAATCCAGATCTGAGCTAGGGTGACTCCTAAGCTCATCATAGGTTCGGTTTATACCCGAATCCACCCGGATCTCGTGACTTAAACGGTTTAACGGTGTCGGCTCGTCGTTTCATGATTATATCTAACGGATTTAAGCTCAAACAATAAAATACTATCATTACCTCGGGTCGGTTCTCGGTTTTCTTCTTGATATCGGTTTAGAGAGAGAGAGAGAACTAGAGAGAGAATCTTAAGTGTGTGTTTTGGATGGTGTAAGGGATATGTGTAAATGAATTAAATGGAGGATTAAGGGTATATATATTTTTGATCATGAGCTTAAGCCCCATGGTCTTTCCTTCATTCCTCCATAACCCAAGTCCATAACCTATATCCATTTGCCCAACACAAGTCCATCTCGTATTCTATTCAACTAAACCGATAACGACCCGCTATAAAATAAACGAACTTTATTTTATTAATATAACCGAAAGTAGGATGTTACACAAATTGTAATTTAACATGTGTTGGGTAGTATATATATATATATATATATTTATTGTAGGGGTATGGTACTAAAACCCGGTTCTACGACCCTAAATCTATTATGTTTGGCTTATTTCATTGCATGGACTAATACAATGTTATTGGGCTGAGGGGGTTGTGTGGAGGTAACCCTAACTGGGCTAGGCTCATTAGGGTACCATGATGGTGGCCATGAGACTCTATATAAGGAGGTCTCCACCTCCTTATCAAAGGGAATGCTCAATAAGAGCCACCACCACCTTTTTGTGTCTGTGAACAAGAAATCCTGAGGATATCTTAGCAGTCGCCTCCACACCCCCGAAACCATTGCAGGTCCCAGCATGGCAGGTCACAGGCGCAGCCGCAGAAGAAGAAGATCAAGACGTGGTTCGTTCATCTCGAAAATCCGTGGAAACATCGTCATGGATCAGGTAAGATTCATTTCGTGATTCGACATTGGCGCCATCCGTGGGACGGCAACGAACTGCCCTTCGATCTTCATCTCGGCTGTCAGATCTCTCCCAAGAAAAACACAGGTCTGGAAGTTTACAGAAAAAGGCTTTAAAGCTTGTTCTCTTAAAGTTCAAAAAGATCTATAGATCTAAAAAGAGGCTTCCAGATCTGGGTAAGAAGAAACGGCCTGATTCGAATGATCAGATCTCCGTGATCTGTGATGGTTTTAAATCTGCTCCGGGCTTCAGATCTGTCCAGATCTGATTTACAGATCTAGGTCTAGATTACAGACCTGGATTTTAGGTCTAAAGTTGCAGATCTGACTCTAAAATTGCAGATCCAGAAATTACCAGACTTCCGCCGCCATGTACGCACGCCCGTGGATTCTCACTCCGCAGCCGTGCATGTGCCGCCGCGGAAACCACCATCTGG
This sequence comes from Bidens hawaiensis, assembly GCF_021521415.1. Classification (NCBI taxonomy): domain Eukaryota; kingdom Viridiplantae; phylum Streptophyta; class Magnoliopsida; order Asterales; family Asteraceae; genus Bidens; species Bidens hawaiensis. The sequence continues at coordinate 155,145 of NW_027493456.1, read as the reverse complement.
GTTTTGCGCAAGAGACCTCCGCCATGCACTCGCACTCACGAGTCACCACTCTATCGCCGTGCATGCGCGCATCAGGCTACGCGCCAAACTTCAAGGTTGGGAATCCTCCTAATATCCCATATGGCTACGCGCCAAACTTCAAGGTTGGGAATCCTCCTAATATCCCATATGACTACGCGCCAAGGTTGGGAATCCTCCTAATATCCCATATGGCTACGCGCCAAGGTTGGGAATCCTCCTAATATCCCATATGGCTACGCGCCAAACTTCAAGGTTGGGAATCCTCATAATATCCCATATGGCTAGGCGCCAAACTTCAAGGTTTGGAATCCTCATAATATCCCATATGGCTACGCGCCAAACTTAAGGGTTGGGAATCCTCATACCATATGCTCACGCATCACATATGCTCACGCCTATTACACATGCTTACGCATCACATGCTCACACATGTCACAGTCTACACGCACGCGCACGCAACATCTGCGCGTGGCACATAACACAAAACCAAAGTATACGCGCACGCGCATGCAACATCTGCACGTGGCGCGGGACATAAAGTAGCTCGTAAGTCGCCTCACGCGCAGGCTTTTATATTCACACAGCTCATAAGACGCCTCGCGCGCAAGCTGTTGTTATTCTTACAGCCCGTAAGTCGCCTCACGCGCAGGCTTTTATTATTCACACAGCTCATAAGACGCCTCGCGCGCAAGCTGTTGTTATTCTTACAGCTCGTAAGTCGCTTCACGCGCCAGCTCAATTATTATTCTCAAAGCTCATAAGACGCCTCACGCGCAAGCTTTTATATTCACAGCTCGTAAGTCGCTTCACGCGCCAGCTCAATTATTATTCTCAGAGCTCATAAGACGCCTCTCGCGCGCAAGCTTTATTACTTTCACAGCTCGTAAGACGCCTCACGCGCAGGCTTTATTATGCTACAGCTCGTAAGACGCCTCTCGCGCGCAGGCTTTATTATTCTTAGCTCGTAAGACGCCTCACGCGCAGGCTTTATTATGCTACAGCTCGTAAGACGTCTCTCGCGCGCAGGCTTTATTATTCTTAGCTCGTAAGACGCCTCACGCGCAGGCTTTATTATGCTACAGCTCGTAAGACGCCTCTCGCGCGCAGGCTTTATTATTCTTAGCTCGTAAGACGCCTCACGCGCAGGCTTTATTATGCTACAGCTCGTAAGACGCCTCTCGCGCGTAGGCTTTATTATTCTTAGCTCGTAAGACGCCTCACGCGCAGGCTTTATTATGCTACAGCTCGTAAGACGCCTCTCGCGCGCAGGCTTTATTGTTCTTAGCTCGTAAGACGCCTCACGCGCAGGCTTTATTATGCTACAGCTCGTAAGACGCCTCTCGCGCGCAGGCTTTATTATTCTTTAGCTCGTAAGACGCCTCACGCGCAGGCTTTATTATGCTACAGCTCGTAAGACGCCTCTCGCGCGCAGGCTTTATTATTCTTAGCTCGTAAGACGCCTCACGCGCAGGCTTTATTATGCTACAGCTCGTAAGACGCCTCTCGCGCGCAGGCTTTATTATTCTTAGCTCGTAAGACTCCTCTCGCGCGCAGGCTTTATTATTCTTAGCTCGTAAGACGCCTCACGCGCAGGCTTTATTATGCTACAGCTCGTAAGACGCCTCTCGCGCGCAGGCTTTATTATTCTTAGCTCGTAAGACGCCTCACGCGCAGGCTTTATTATGCTACAGCTCGTAAGACGCCCCTCGCGCGCAGGCTTTATTATTCTCAGCTCGTAAGTCGCCCCGCGCGCCAGCTTAATTATTATTCTCAAAGCTCATAAGACGCCTCTCGCGCGCGGGCTTTACTATTCTCATAGCTCGTAAGGCGCCTCACGCGCAGGCTATATCATTCTCAGCTCGTAAGACGCCTCTCGCGCGCAGGCTTTATTATTCTTAGCTCGTAAGTCGCCTCTCACGCGCAGGCTTTACTATTCTCATAGCTCGTAAGGCGCCTCACGCGCAGGCTATATCATTCTCAGCTCGTAAGACGCCTCTCGCGCGCAGGCTTTATTATTCTTAGCTCGTAAGTCGCCTCTCGCGCGCAGGCATTATTATTCTCAAAGCTCATAAGACGCCTCTCGCGCGCAGGCTTTATTATTCTTAGCTCGTAAGTCGCCTCTCGCGCGCAGGCATTATTATTCTTAGCTCGTAAGTCGCCACTCGCGCAGGCTCTATTATTATAGCTCGTAAGCCGCCTCACGCGCAGGCTTCATTATTTTTACAGCTTGTCACCATCATGGGAAAAACCTCCCAAAACTCAGACAATAAAGACAAGGCCAAAGAAAAGGGAAAAAACCGCCTCACACCTTATAAAGTCCAGCGCTCCACCTAGACGCTTGCGCGCCCAGGAGCAACACTGGACTTGGGGGGCTTGTAGGGGTATGGTACTAAAACCCGGTTCTACGACCCTAAATCTATTATGTTTGGCTTATTTCATTGCATGGACTAATACAATGTTATTGGGCTGAGGGGGTTGTGTGGAGGTAACCCTAACTGGGCTAGGCCCATTAGGGTACCATGATGGTGGCCATGAGACTCTATATAAGGAGGTCTCCACCTCCTTATCAAAGGGAATGCTCAATAAGAGCCACCACCACCTTTTTGTGTCTGTGAACAAGAAATCCTGAGGATATCTTAGCAGTCGCCTCCACACCCCCGAAACCATTGCAGGTCCCAGCATGGCAGGTCACAGGCGCAGCCGCAGAAGAAGAAGATCAAGACGTGGTTCGTTCATCTCGAAAATCCGTGGAAACATCGTCATGGATCAGGTAAGATTCATTTCGTGATTCGACATATATCAATCAATCAATCATACCCAGTGAAGTCTCACCGACAGCAAAGCTATAAGTAGGGTCTGGGGCAGGGGCGGAGCTACGGCTTGAGCGCAGGGGACGCCGTACCCTGTGATAAAAAAAGAATTAGTGTTATATGTACGAAAAAATCCCAGCCGACCCCTGTAAAATTTTGACACCGACCCCTGCGAAATACTGAGAAAAGAACAAAAGATAGAAAAGAGTAGAAAAAATACTGACGGATATATTTCCAGCGATGTGGAGTTGCAGCGCACCTAAGAATTTAATTTATAGAAGGAGAAGTTGATATTAATTAATATTTTATTAGATGTGTACTTTGTCTTTTGTCTATACACCATACTTTTACTTCTGTCCTTTCTAATTTACTTTTTTTTTCTTTATTTCTAATGATGAAAGGACATAAACTATTTAAAACAAACTTAAAGTATTGTTTTTATTCTTGAGTTATACATAAGTTTTTTTAGCTTTTCTTTTTATTGAATTAGCTTATTTTTATTTACATTATTTTTTTGTTATCTTATTATTTTATATATTTGACTCAACATAATATATATATATATATACGTTTTTGCTTTCTCGTTGTGTTTATATAGAGTTTATTCTGATTTTTATCGCATACGTAAATCATTGTGTTTCAATGCGTCTTGTGATTGACGTAATATTGTTTTGTATTTATAACCTTTTTTGTTTTATCTTTCTTCTTATGTGACGCGACCCGAATAAACACACACACACACACATATATATATATATTCAACGACAGACAACCGATTCTCAACATTCCCGACCCCTGTGAAAAAAATTTCTAGATCCGCCACTGGTCTGGGGAGGGTGGGATGTAGGCACACCGTACCTCTATCCAAAGGGATAAAGAGGTGGCTTCTAGAGAGACCCTCGGCTCTAAGTACATATGTATGGAGCAAAACAAAGGAAATCGAAGTTCAACAGTTATATAAAGAACTAATAATAATAATAATAATATGTATGAAGCAAAACAAAGGGCATCAAAGTTCAACAGTTATATCTAAACTAATAATAATAATAATAATAATAATAATAGTAATAGTAATAGTAATAATAATAATAATATATGAAAGGGAAATACCATTATGGTATGTGACCTAAATAAGTTAAGTATAATCCCTAAGGTATTCATTTATTCTTAAAAATCCTTAACTTTAATTCTGTTTCTCCAAAGATTCTTATCCTCAACCATGTCCTCAGAGAGATCATGCCTAATCCTTTCATCCCAAGTCAATTTAGGTCTCCTCCCCTCTATAGTGAGGTTCAGGTCTATCAGATCATGCATAATCCTCTCATCCAAGTATATATATACTAGCTTTTGAACCCGTGTATTACACGGGATTTATCAAATGATAAAAATAAATAAGTTCTGTTATAGTAAAAAAAATAAACAAAATGAAAGGTAAAAATAAATTAAAAAATTATGTAGGATATATTAATTGTGATTCTTAAAATACTTTTCATGATTGAAATTGCGTGTAGCTTAACATACCATATAATAAATCTAAAAGATTCAGTGATGATGATAAACCGAGTTGCTATAAATGCAAGTGCCTACACAGGCCTTTGAGGCTATATTAGTTTTTATTAAAGTTGTTTTGAAATGAACAAAAGTCACCATTTTTTAAAAATGATCCATATGTATTCGATGATTATCTTATGTCAGATCAGAACGAAACATGTGATACAGTTGTAGTCCGAAATGCGACAAACACAATTTGGTAATAGGATTGCATGTCCAAAAGGTGTCTTCACATTAAACGCAACATGTGGCACAAAATTTGTATACAAAGAAGTATTTTCAAATTTGTAAACATCATTTTAAGGTCTCATTTACCATGTAAATTAATGTATTAGACAAAATAAACAATTTATGAATTATAAATTTTTCACGTTTCACGACTTATAAAATGCATCTTCTTCATGTTTCACTATGTGTACTACACATGATGGATAACATGAACTTAATGTAATTTTTCGTGTAACAATGTTTAAAAGATGATAATTAATGTACAGTATAATGTCATCAGATTACATATATGCACATCTAAATATATACTTTATGCAATGTTGAAAAACCACAACCAACCTAATAATTGATTATGTTTAGCATCAATTCTTCTTGAATGGTGATTATAAACGTGGCATTTATACACCTTTAAATAGTTAAATAAAATCCATCTAACGATTCTATAACCCAATTGATAAAATGGTTTTGACTAATGGATAGTTAAGATGAATGAGATAAGATATTAAGAATTATGATGAAAAATTAGGCTATGAGTGAATGTAGGCTTGACACCTAAGCGTCAACACTTTGTTTTATTAGTAGAGTAACATAAGATTTGTTTTGTTGAAATTGATTATGTAATAAATGTTTATGAAATAAAAAAACGAAATTTTACAGTTTCCAAAAATCAAAGAATTCGGTTTTATAACTTTTTAGAAAAAAATCTAAATTACAGGACTCCAAATTTCTTTAGGTATAACTGATTATTGTTTCAATGCTTAAAAGTTTTTTTAGAGTGACTACGTTTATAATTTTAAATTAAAGATACAAAATTAATAATCGCAATAATTGGAAATTTAAATTAAATAGCATAATCAAAAATTTATATATATGAAGTGAAATGTCTCGCATAATTCAAACTGAATTCATAAGTCCTTATTGTTAAAACATGTGTTATCTTTAATAAAAAGTAATGTATGCATTGAGCAAAATTATGTTTTAGGCTTTATACTATTGTAAATAGTTATTAATGCATGCATTATATCTTGAGATGTAACTCATGGGTCAAACCATTTTTACTAATGACCCATGGATAGCATGGATTAAGAAGAATAGAGATTAGAATATTAGTATGAAATTTAATCTAGAAATGAATGTGGTTAGAACACCTATGCATTGTTATTTTTGTTTATTAGTATTTTAAGATTTAAGATTTAAGATTTAAGATATATATAGAGAGATACATTATTAATTTACAACATAAAAATAATAATAATAAGTTACCTACCAAGCAGATGGCTTATTCCTTGATCAAACGCAGTGCTCCTCATCAGCAGGTATCGATCTATGTTTGTTGTATGCATTTGTTATCGATTGACGAGTGTGTGTTTTCAATTGAATAATAATTGCTTTAGCTTTTGCTTTTGATTTTGATTCAGGGTCTAACATTGCAACCTAGACGTCAGATTCATGTACAGCCTGGACTCCGAGAGCAAGCTGTAAGTACTTATTATTATTATTATTATTATTATTATTTCAATAATTCAATCTGCTCATCATTTACATGTGTAATGTGTATGTGTGGTCGGTTAGGTTAAGTTCAGGATTCTAATTTTACGTGTTCGAGCCCTAATTCGGTTCATGATTTCTAGTCTAATTATTAATAAATACAACTTGTTGAGTTAGTTAGTTAGTTAGTTAGTTAGTTAGTCAATTCATAACAAGTAGCAGTTTTTTTTTGGAACGACGACTTTCTTTTGTGTTAGGCCACCGCAGTCTCCAATTTGGAGAACCCCATTGCCCCGCTCTGGCCAGACTATGTTGTCTTAACCGGGCCCACGCTGGCATCAAAGTTTGGCTTAGGCATTCCCTCGGGAAACCATACCGCCGGCCGCCACTTGACAGCTTTTTGCCACCACAAGAGCATAACTCTCCGGCGTAACACACCGGGGGGGGGGGGTTACAAAAACCCGGGTGGGCTAAGGATTCGAACTGACAAGTGACAACTTCGCAAGGCCTAGCTCAAATCCTTCATTGCCATAATCCACCAAAAGTGACACAAGTGGGGATAACAAGTAGTAGTAGTTAGTTTAGAAAATGAATTAATATAAGTTTAGAGGGTATAAATTATAATGAATGAGTCCTTATACCATGGAAAGCTAAGCTTAGCTGCGTATTATGAGTAAAATCGCCAGTCCCTCCCTGTATAGCATCACGTTACTTTTGTTTCTTGTTTGTTTTTGCTACTTTCTGCGATTTCTCAAGGTAATCACAATTCTAATTTCAAAGTTTTTAAGAAACTTTCATGGTTATTTAGCTTGGTTTAATAATACTTTAATGTGTGTGTTTTGAAGATTGGCAATCAAGATTTGTTTGTTTAATAAAATCGATGTTTTATGTTTGCCCATTATAGCTACCAAACATCGATTTCAAGGAGTAAAGATTTTTTTTTTATTGTTTCATAATGTTGTATAAACCACCCAAATCAGTCTTTATCTACATAGCATGGTTAAGAAACATTAATATCTGACTTAAGGGAATGTTGGGATAGAGGATATGTGCAAACATTGTATCTCATATACTAGTCCGTACCTATCTAGGTTTGATAGAGGTCGGAGGGGGCCCGGATATGGAGGTGGTGGGTTTCGCTGCCATGTGGACGGAGAAGCTTACCAAGCCGGTGAAAAAAAAAACCACAACTATAGACACCATTGCATAATCTCTTGCGCATCTTACCCGAAGTAATTCAGGATCCCCTCAGCCTGCAGCGTTGATCTAAGTTGATCACTTGGGGACTGTGATGTTGTGGATTCTTGCCCCGATGTTGTGGATTATTGCCCTGATGTTTTGGATAATTACCCTCTCGGGTACCACCCAAGAAATCCTTCAAAATGATAACTACGGTCGATATTATGTTCAAGATATTTTGTAAGATATTATGTAGGCGATCTCAATAATGGCTAGTTACCTTCAATCTATACAAAATATCTTGAACAACATATCTACAATAGTCGGAATTATGAAGGATTTCTTGGGTGGTACCCAAGAGGGTAATGATCCACAACATCAGGGCAATAATTCCATAATTCCCAACGATAGGACAATAATCCACAACACCAGGTCAATAATCCACAACATCATGGTCCCCAACATCACGCAGGTGATCAACTTAGATCATCGGGTCAGGCGAGGATCCAGGAGTACTTTGGGATAGGTGTGCAAGAGATCGTGCGATGGTGGCTATTGTTGTGTTTTTGTTTTCACTACCCCCCCCCCCCCTTTCCAACCTTTATTAAACCTAGATTAGTATGGATTAATATACAAAATCCGATGTTTATCCTCAATCCCAACATTCTCTTACTCACGTTAAATTAAGATCTGGATATTGATGCTGAGTATCTGATTTAATGTGGTTTTCTTTTTTGAATATTAACTTCTTATGCCATGGAATTGGAGCCCTAATTCAGTTTATGATTTCTCGTTTGTTTTTATTCGTCTATTTACTGCTCTGCAAGTCTGTCTTCTAATTCAGAGAGAAGTGTCTAAACAATCAGTTTTGGCTCTTTTGGGCATAATATTTGACACTTTGACACTTGTTTGCAGAAGTATAACCGATTTTGCTTAAGAATGTTATGTTTTTTTTTAACAAGAACTTATCACACATGGTGCACCTAAGTATAATAAACATCAAATAACCATAGTTTTAGCAGAATGTCTGGTAAAAAGCTAGCTTTGATGGCCAAAGTGTAATAAACAGAACTTTCTGATCTAGTTTATTCATCAACAAGTTGTAGTTCAACACGTAAACTAATAGAAGTTTGGAGGGTATTATGCCATGGAAAGCTGGCATATTGCAAGTAAAATTAGTCTACATGTCTAAAAACACAAGTCTTCTAATTTCCAAGTTCTTGCCTGATTTTGCTAAAATCGATACCGGCAACTGTGAATTGTGATTTTAAGGGTTCGTTGCCATTTCTCTTGGCAATCACAAGTCTTCTAATTTCCAAGTTCTTAGTTTTATAGTTTAGCGTCTATGGAGGAAGCATTCAAGGTTATTTAGCAAGATTTAGTGTGTATTTTCAACATTGGCAATCAAGATTTGTTTGTTTAATAGAATTGATGTTTTGTGTTCGGCCATTATAGCTACCAAACCCCGTTTTCAAGGAGTATATTCTTTTATTGTTCCATACTGATAAATAAACCACCCCAATCAGTTTTTGATCAACACTGTGTGGTTAAGAAGATTTATGTTTCTATATATTTAACCGTAACTTCTTGGAAACTCGCATGTAATCTACATGTCTAAAAACATGTGAAAATATATGTTGCAGTCCACAGTTTATTATTTTAGATCTCATCTGTTTACTTCTTCCCTATGGCTATATTCTTTGTAACAAGTTTTGTAACCTTCTCAACTTTGCTTGAAATTTACAAGAGATTAATGATTCCATGTCCACTTAGGAATCCTTGCACTCACTAACTTATTGTATCTTCTAATTATTTAAACTTTAAAGTGATTCATGGAGATTATATTTGCTAATCTTTCTTACTGTGCATGCTTGTTTTGCATTTAAATCTGCACAACTGTTGCCATACTCATGTTCAGTTTATAGCAGCATGTTCTTAAAGCTTGTGTGATAATTGTTGTTTTTAATCTGCAACCAAAAAAGATTCGTGTTAGTTCATGGAACTGAAAAGGTACCTGTTTGACATGCAAAAGTCAAGCATTTTTTTCTGAATGGAGTGACATTTACCGAGATTCGGTTCTCTTACTTTTGTGCTCCAGCTCTCCAATATCTCTTTAAAATAACCTCATTACGCTGCAGCTTTTGGCTAAGGATCCAGCACTAGAGCGCTTCAAATCATATAGGAAAAGTGCCTCAAGCATCAGAAGAATCGGTGATTACCTCACTATTGCTGTGGTAGCTGGTATGTCAATCCTAATTGAAAACAATGTTTTATATTTCTAGGTGTAGTGATGCAAGTAAGGGCGTTACAGTTACACGATACATAACTATTTGAAATACTATACATCCAGCTTGAAATGCATACATCTGCCATTTTGCTAGAGGATTATGTAATTTAGCCTCACAACTAGTGATGCTCTAAAAGACTAAAATTCTGTAATACCTACCCACTTGCTTAGGATTGGATCAAAAGGGATTGTTCTTTTACATGTCTTAACGAGTTGGGTTGACCCGTAATACTGCCAAAATGTTTTTTTATTTTTAATTTTTTTATTTTTTGCAAATAACTCTTTGGGTGTCTTTCGGCCAGTTTACTCTTAAAGCTATTTTTTAAAATATTATTTGTTTGACTTTGACCTGTTAAAGATGCATCAGAATAAGAATTGTATCTACATATGGCTACATTTGTTTATTATTTAGCCATATATTTACTTTCTTTTGTATTTAATTATGCTGAATACTATGAAATTTGTTCCAGGATGTTGCTATGAGATCTACGTCAGGGCTGTCACACGAGAAGAAGCACGTAAAGCTTTCAAATCCAAGTAGTAGCCCCATAAAATGGTTGTTGGTAATTACTGTTCCGTTTATGCAACCTAAAGATTGTCAATAATCTATGAGTAGGCAGTATTGTTAATTGTTCAAGTACAATATTTGTTTAAATGCATAAAAATGAATGGTTTGGAATCATCAGCATGGCTTGAATGCCTGATTACTGAAAGCTTTTGCATGTTTTTTTCCTTATGGTATATTGGTATCTTTGTTTAGAATTCTACATTCTTGTAAAATGCAGCTTCAAGTTCCATGGACCAAACAATATCAAATTGGTTTAAAACAAATTTAAACGCGATGAAAGTAACAAGAAGTCGGCATACACGTTCTATAATGTAAGAAGTCGGCGTACGTGTTCTATAATATAAATCTACAACAATACTTTATTTGAATACAACTTTGTTGATAAAATTGATAACATAATTACTAATTATAAAGAAAATACTAAAAATTAATCCTAGATCATTTGGAGTCTGAAGGAGAATCAATGGTTACTTGATAACGGGGTGCTAGCAGCAACGCTGGACCTCTACAAACCGTCACACCGGTGTCATGTCAGATTTCAAACTTCTCGCAAAAACTTCCACTTTCCTCCGCAACACTAAATCTCCACGAACCCGCTAAAAATATTATTAAAACTATATATATAATGTGTGTATGTGAGAGAGAGGACCCATTATTGTCTGCACAATCGTCTGCGGTAACAAACTTCACCCGAACATTGGTACCACAACACTCGACTCCTTGCTTCCCGGTCCGCCACATCACCACGGACCTCATGCATTGAGGCTCGTTGTAGATGCTCTCTGACATCATTCTAGACAACTCTTGTCATGGCTTGATTTAAATATTACTGTGACCAGAAGGTGTTCGACAAAATGCCTCAATGAAACCCGACCACCCGGACCGATATCATTCAAGACTATTCTTACTAAACATACAATCAAAACCTCACACACTCCAAAAAATCTCACTTCCCACAAAATGAACACAACTTTGAGGCTTAAAGTTAAAACCTTTAACCACTTATTCAACTTCACAACTTATCATACCTTCTGTTCATCACCAAAAACACTCAATAAACTACTAAATCAAAGACCACCATTGTCACAAATCAAACAAGTACATGCCCAAGTCATCACACATTCACTAGTCTCATCACATACCATATTAACTGACTCATTAATCCACTGCTATTTATCAAATAATAACCTCACCTATGCAAGAACATTATTTGATCATTACCCTAATTACCCCCCATCCATTTTGCTTTGGAATATTATGATCAGATCATATTCCAAACATCAAAACTCTCCCGACCCGATAAATCTTTTTCGCTTATTAAACGCCTTACAATATGAATTATATGATCATTCGGTTGTCCCGGACAAATACACGTTCACTTTCTTGATCACATCATGCACACACCAAAACACAGAGTTACATGGCATGATTATCCATGGAATTGTGATTAAAAATGGGTATTTAAGTGATTTATATTTAAGCAATGCTTTGATAAATTTTTATGCTGTTTTTAGCATGGTAGACAATGCGCGCAAGGTGTTCGATGAAATGCCTGAACGAGACGTTTTTTCGTGGACGAGTCTGTTAGGCGGGTACGCCAAGCAAGGGGAAATGGGAAAAGCCTCGGAAATCTTTTCCACGATGCCGGTACGCAATATGGTATCATGGGTTGTTATTATTTCGGGATTTCTTGATCACGGTAGGTACACTGACGCGCTTACATACTTTAATCATATGGTAAGGGAGTCGTGCGGTTCTTTAAAGCCGAATGAAGCGGTTCTTGTTTGTGCATTATCCGCGTGTGCTAGCCTCGAGGCTTTAGATCTAGGAAGGTCGATTCATGCATATATTATCAAGAATGGTTTCACCGAAAAGTCTAACGTCTCGACTGCTTTTATTGATATGTACTCAAAATGCGGGATCATAAACGATGCATATCAAGTTTTTGACAGTATTTCTCAACCGGATGTTTGCAACTACACGAGCATGATCTCAGGGTTCTCGGATCATGGTCAGGGTAGCAACGCTCTTCAAGCGTTCCATGAAATGATATCTCAAAACATCACTCCTAATGATATAACAGTTCTTGGTGTGTTAAAAGGTTGCAACCACTCGGGTCTAGTCGAAGAGGGTTCCTTGATTTTTAATAATATGTATCGGGTTTGGAACATTGGACCTAAAGTCGAACACTATGGTTGTTTTATTGATCTACTCGCTCGTGCTAGCTATTTGAGACCGGCTTTAGTTATTGCATTAAAAATGCCTTTAGATCCCGATATAGTTATATGGAGAGCGTTGGTTAGTGCGTGTAGGATTTATAAGGATGCGAGTCTTGCAGATAAAATTGTTGCATATGTCGAGCGAGGATATTGTTGTCGAATAAGTGGAAATGAAGTGCTTCTTTCGAACTTATATGCTTCTTTAAGCAAATGGGAAAGAGTTAATGAAGTGAAAAATGTAATGAGCCAAAAAGAGAATAAATTAAGATCAAAAGCAAGCATTGGATGTAGTTGGATTGAAGTGAATGGTGATGTTCATGAGTTTCGAGTCGATGATCAAGTGCATCCACAGATTGAGACGTTAAATGATGTATTGAAAAGACTAATATTAGACGGGAAGTCTGAACTTATGTTTTACAACTGATTATCTTATTATTTTTTTTTTGTGTAAGATATTAACTAAAATTTGTTAAAAAAAACTATTAATTACAAGATTACAATTGATTATGTCACATAGTTTATATTTATTTTTTATTATTTTTTTAGTGGGTCTTTCAACATGTTTTGTTTTTATGGATATTTGAACATGTTTAGAAGCATGCAAATGGTGTAGCACAATTTTCATTATTATCTTCCTCCATAAAGAAAACACCACTTGATTACTTTCTTCCCCAAAGCCCCCCTCTCTTTAAGGCTGTTTTGCATTTAAAAGAAATAATAATAATCATACTTTTAAACTTATACATCACTATTTAAAAACTTTGACCGGTATACCCTTACAATATAGGGTAGCGTAGGATCTTCATACAACACTATGGATCTTTACACACTATCTTTTCGTCTATACGGCTCGTAGGCTATACGAGTCGTATAGGATCTGAGTTGTTGAAGACCTATACGACTCGTATAGAGCTATACGGGTCGTATAGTACCTGAAAAAGTTGTTTTGTGTGTCTTCTCTGTACATTTGCTAGTCATGTGTGTCCTATACGACCCGTATAGCTTATACGAGCCGTGTAGACCTGTATAGTCACAATAGGTGTGATGTATGGAGATCACATCCCTATAGGATTTGAGGGAGTAAAAAACTTCAGGTATATTTGTAATAATGTGCATGAATCGAATCTTTAGTGTATAAATCTTTTTTTAAGATGTAACATGTTATCTATAAGTGGACGGCTCACATAGGACATCCGCTCTTTTTGACTAAGTGTAGTGGTTTAACTAAAAAGTGAAAAACGTTTTGTCACGTAGACATAGGGGCCCAACCCAATCATCCTCTCAAGCCCGTTACATTACTGCCTTAGTAGTTAGTACCCATAGGAGCTTTGTTGTCTTTGGCGCCCAGGTGTAATGGTTTGGCTGAAGGTTGACGGTGTTAAGTTGATGAGATGGCTTGGGTAGTTAGTACCCATAGGAGCTTTGTTGTCTTTGGCGCCCAGGTGTAATGGTTTGGCTGAAGGTTGACGGTGTTAAGTTGATGAGATGGCTTGGGCCGTCACACCGCAACATCCGGTCTTATTCACTTTTTATTATCTTACATATTTCATTTCTCACCTAATTTCCGAACAAATTTCACTTTCTCTTTTCTCAATTTAGATGGCACATTAGTTTCGGATGTACACAAACATCTTTATCTCTAATTAATTATGTAAAGAAATTAAAGTAAAATCTAGCATTGCCTAGAAAAAGAGATTAATATATGTGGGGGCAATGAATAATGATGAGTTGAAATATATATAGAATATTTATGATTATGATTATGATTATGATTACAACGTTGGAGTGTGATTATTACATCCGCTTCTTCATCAAATATTCCAAGAACCCACCATTCTCTCACGCCCCTAAACTTTAGATTATTAATTATTTAAAGGGAATATTTTATATAATAGTAACCAACTTTCAAAAGTGTTTCAATTATGTCACTCATATATATATTTTTTTTCAAATTGGGTCACTAAATCTTCAAAAAATCAAGTCTCATCGATTTTTGTGTGCGTCAAGAAAGAAATTGAGAATAAGATGTGGGGGTCGAAAAATGCAATATATGTAGTTATATTTAAAAAAAATTTAAACGTTAATTATTTTAAATTTCAAAAATAAAAAATAAAATCCACATCGCTACCCAACATCAACATAAAAAAAAATAAAAAGATTTCCTATGTGAAACAAAAAAGGAATAACGCAAAAAAAACATGTTAAAACATTTAATTCAATAAAATATGAAAATTGAGTGACTTAATCTGAACACTTTTTAAAGTTGAGTGATCTAATTGGAACACTTTTGAAACTTGGTTACTATTATACGAAGTTGCCGCTTATTTAAATAGGCTACTGGTTAAATTTATTATATCGGGGTATAATAATTTTTCGATTCAGGGAAAACCCTCATCTAATACCAACGTCCGTGAACACTCTCCCGAAGACACAACAATGCGGTAAAATAAACCATTTTAGTTCAAGGATTCAACTAGTGAACGCACTTACTCGATTAGTCTCACATCATCACTCAGTGCCGCAAAACCTAAATTACGGGAGCATGAATCAAACCTGAATTACATGAAACATAAAGTCTCTTATTTAACACTCAACCATCGACTCATTGGCCTAGAACTCTTTTGTATAAAAGAAATCTGTTGATTTAACAACAAATGTTAATTAAATGATCAACTTGTTCAAAAATATAACTTGAATAATGTTAAATATCCCTTGAAGATTTTCTATAATTATGTAAGTTAAAACATAGTACAATATCATGCCATTAGGGGCATGGTTGGTTTGCTTAAAGCGTAAATAAATCTAAACTAACATAAAATAGCTTGATGTAACACTACATGAATGATAATCCCATATCGATAGTTAACAAAAGTAATATCGGGTTTAAAGAGAAATGTCGATCTTATTTAACATCAACGACCTTTGAACACAATGGTTTTGGATGATAGAACTCTATTGCTAAGCGCTTAAGCATGCCAAGAATCACTCAACTTCTGAAAAACTTAACGTGACTCGTGTAACAAACAAAACAAAGTTCTGATCTCGTTTAAACAATTCGAGCAATACTATTTGTTGGTATGATTTTATAAAAAAGTCCTATAACTCGTGTAACAAACAAAATAAAGTTCTGAGCTCGTTTAAACAAAGGTGAGCAATTCTATTTGCTTGTATGATTTTATAAAAAAATCCTATAACTCGTATAACAAACAAAATAAAGTACTGAGCTCGTTTAAACAATTCGAGCAATACTATTTGCCGGTATGATTTTATAAAAAAAATCCTAAAAATAAATTTCACACCACAAAAGTTAAAACAAAGGTAGATAATGGTCAAACCCACATAAGAAAAGAGTGTTTTTTTACTTTTAGTTTGATTTTGCTAGCTATATTCTAAGTGTTCTTTTTCTTTAACGGCAAATGCAATATCTTAGTGTACCTATTACCTAATATATATTTTTGTAAATAATTAAGGGTTCATTGAGTTTAATATAAAATTCCATTGCTATATATTTATTCAGATTCATGATTTTTCTTGTATTCTTATTTTATAAAAGATTTAATTTTTTTATTTAACCTTTTTTAGTTATTTCTTTAATTATTGAATTAATGTAAAGTATATACCTTAAATTATTGCTAAATATAACAAAGGCAAGGAAGTGATGATTACAAAGGTTGGAGGACTGTGGAGGAGTTGATTGCATGTAGTCAACCTATTCAACGGAAAGTAAAGAAGAGAGAAAGCATTTCTTGAACATTACAAAATCATTATGTAATATTAAAAAAATGCAAATTCTCGTCTTTCAAGAAATCACATATTCATCAAATGAAAATCTCCATCTACCATAAAATCCTACCCAAAAAAAAAACAATATATTATATCAACACAACTAAACTAGCTTGATGCCTCAGAGATACTGTTCAATGATGGATGCCATCCCCTAGGTTTCCCACCTAGGGGTTTCGAGTTCCCGGGACCCTGATGTTTATCAGTTTTCCTCACCTGATGGTGAGTTTTCCCTAATTGATCAGATTCCGTCCCTGAGGTTTGATCACAATTTAATTTTGCCTCTTTTCCTGCGGACTTCGGTGGTTGAAAATTCTTGTAGTTATTTGATTTTCCGTTTTTCTTCGCCTTTAATCCTTTCATCACCTCTACAAAATAAAAGCCAACAATCATTAATTACAATAATAAAATATTAGTTATTTAATAGAAAAGATTTACACATTATAAATATAGTAATATTATAACTTCAAGATCTATAAATATAATTATAAAAGACTTTAATTTCATATATACTCTTATAATCATGATTCAATATCAAAAAAGGACTAGTGAACGCAGTTTTGGCGCAATTTTGGCCAATTTACCTTCTGTATATAGATAGATGTAAACACTACTTTTTTAATTATATAATAAAAAATAATTCTTTATTTCAAAAAGAAAAAAAGAACAAACCTTGTGTGGAGATGAGTCTATAAGCATGACCAAGAACAAGATTATCGGTCGGTCGAAGAACCTTAATTCGAGTAACACGAAGAGGTTGATTAATAGTCGTTGTGCCGTTGTTGTTGTTGTTGTTGGGTGGTTGATGGTGTAAGGTGGTGGTAAGTAAAAGTGCAACATAGTGGCCAGGGTGTAGCTTCATGATCTGAGCAGCCGGGATAGGCGAATAGAACCTTTCGGCTCGTCCGGTTTCGGTCTGTAACACGAAACTTGCGTTGTCTATGGCTTGACAGTTGCCCATGGATGAGAAGAGAAGATGGGATGATATGATAATGTTAGTTGTAAGGAAGGGATGTTATTCACCACAACAGTCTCTATATATATATATAGTCTCCTCACCCACCACTACTCTTGTCTGTTTAATATTATTATATAGTATTATTTAATATTTGTTATTGTTATTATTATGATTATTATATTTAAAGATCAAGTTATTATACAAAGGCGAACAAAAATGAGAAAGATGAGAAAGATTTTTAGTTATACAAAAAAATTTTAAAAAATAAAAGTAAAAAAACAAATAAAAAAATCATAACTCAAAATTTAATAATAATGTTTTCACCGTCTTTCTTGTTCTCATAAAAAAACACAATGGTAAGTAAAAAAGGTCATTAAATCTTTTTGTTTATCATTGTGTTTTGTGTTTATTTTCGTCATTGATTGTGTCTTTTTTCCTTAACATTGTGATTTTTTTATATTGTGTTATATTACTAAACATTGTGTTATATTTTGTTCCGCATTGTGTTATATTTTGCGATTTATTGTGTCTTTTTTAGTTATAATAGTGTATTTTTTTCATTTTCGTCATTGCGTATTTAATCTCGCCATTTTGTCTTTTCGTCAATTTTTTTTTGTTTTTTTTGTAAGGGAATGATGCCGGAAACATTTTAGTATTTTAATTTTTTTCGTTTTTTATTTATATTTTGAGTTATGATTTTTTTATTACATTTTTTGAATTTATTTTTAACGGGTTTTTTGTGTGGTCACAAATCCTCCTCACACTTCTTATTTTTGTCTCCCCTTGTATTTTAATTTTACCTATATTTAATGAACTGCGATTTTTGCTTTTGTGATTTTTTTAAATTTGTTATTTTTGTTTAAAAGTTTAGAATTTGGTATTTTCGTTCATAAGGTTTCATTTTATTGTAAGTTTCGTCCTTTTTGTTAACATATTTTAAATTGAAATAACATATTATAACAAACCACATAGACGAAAATTATAATGAAAACAAAACCTTATGAACGAAAATTGCAACGTGAATGAAACCCTAGAGATAAAAATAACAATTTTAAACTTTTAGACTGAATTAATAAATTTTAACAAACTACAATTCTTTCTTATTATTTTTTCTCATAATAAAGGCAAGAAATATAAGTCAAATATGTGGAATCTTTAAATGCGTTGAAATTTCATGATTAAAGTATATATATATATATTTTTTTTAGAAGGGAAAAATCTTGGAATTGATTATTTTTAACATGTCAAAACGAATCCGTATCACACACATACCATTCCATTATGTTAATAGATATGAGATTAGTCTAAATCGGTATATAGGATATATAGAATAAGGATGATATGGTATTAGATGATGCTCTATTAATTACACAAAACATATATAATTATTTATTAATAACTTTATAGGCTTTATTATATTTTGATTTTGTTGGAGAGTAAGAACGGGATGTATGAATGACACCGAGTGTTATTTTAATCAATACTATTGGCTTTGTTGCTTTTTAATAATAGTTGGAACCACTTTTCATAACTGAGTGAACTTTTTTAAGAGAAGATATTAACCGTTTATACTGATTTTGACGCTTCAAGTCTGGCTCACACAAAAATGTCATCGATCAATTAAAAGCCCACCATCGTTTGAAAACTCTTTTGAGTGAGGTTTGAAATTTGAGACATTAAAATCTCAAACATTAATGTCACCCGTATGGACTATAAGATATTAGTTTTATATAAAAGTTAGCATAGCACGCAACTAATTAACAAGAGTATGTACTAGTTATATAGAAATAATCTTCTATATCTTTTTACCAGCTTTATCCACACTTCCCGTACACGTTATCACGCATTTACTTGCCTCACCAGTCACCACACCAGCTCCTTTTCTGTTATGATATATATGTTCATCTCCGGATTTGATTAACTGAATAAATTATTTGCTGATTCATCTTTTTTATTCTCATTCTTTAAATTAAAGTGATCAGTAAATTATGCTTTGAATAACAAATGAAACTAACATACATTATAGTTTACTCGTTAAATATTATTACAAAAATGAAAACGTTAAACAAATTAAGGGCTTCCATAGAATGGAAAGGACGTCATATGGGCGAGAAGCTTGTGGGCGTGGTATTGCACAAACAATGTTATAAAAATTTATAGGCGCTAGTCGGGCGGTGATGTAGGGACCGGCGATTAATCGGGATTAATAGGGATTAGTCGGGATTAATCGGATTTGAATTTATATGTTAAATTTAAAATATACGTATAAAAATTTTCAATTTTGACCGATATTTGACAAATGGGATTAATCGGCGACAAATCGGTGGGGTAACGACTAACATTAATCGGGGATTAATCGATGCCTAGTCGAGATTTTTACAACATTGTGCACAATCAATGTTTTGTTCGTAATATCAGTGGGAATGACCAGCGATGGGTGATATAAATTTTTTATATTTCTTTTTATATTGAATAACTCTCACCGCCTTCCTTATTTTTCTAAAGATAAATTTTTTCGCTTGATAAAAATCAAACCGAAAACATTTAGATATTTAAAAGTCTTTATCTCTGTTAATGAACCACCAACCCTAGACAAATAATTCTATCACTAATAAATAAAGAGAGGCATTGAAGTAGCTAGGTGGTTGCATAGTTTCCTTTTGGGTTGGAGCACACCATGCATGATGAACAAGAATATTCTTCCACCCTTGAAATATTTGGACTATCTCCCCACTCATACATACAAATCACACTTTTCTTTGTCCAATTGATTGAATTTATATATTCACTTCAATTCATATATATATTTGATAAACTAAATAATGTTACTTTCTATACCATTTGTCATAGAATTATTTATATTGTGTACAATTATTCATATATATTTGTTTAGTGTACAATTATTTATATTGTGGACATTATGAAGTAAAATAATGAAGAAACCTAACTCAACTTTAATGTTTAGACAATCCACTATAAAGTTGTGTACTTGTATAACACCAGGCCTTAAATGACTGACTCAACTGGTTTTCTTACCATACACGTTTTCAGTTTTAACCTTTTACTAGCATAAATTTATAAATTATTCATTTTATTTGTTATACTAATTACTAAACCAACAATAATTGAAGGGTTTGATAAATAAAAGTGGAGGGTGTGTGATGATGAGGATTTCATGCTTTTGGTCTGCTTGTTGCGGGTTATCTTACCAAAACATACCAACAAAGATTTGACACAACGGGTTTGCATATCAATTCCAATAATAAAAGATAAATGGGTCAAAGTTAAAGTTATATATTTTTTTTTTGCATTTTTTTATATATTAAAATAGAGAATCCAATAATTAGACAAATGCATTAATAATAATAATACTAACATCTTATAAATGAATTCTTATTTACTATCTATACATATATATATTTTTTAAATGATCAACAAACTTTTATTAATAAAAACGTTAGCAAGAAGCTAGATACATCATTATATTTACAATCCAAAAAAAGAAAGAAAAAACCACACCAAATCACAAGCATGACTGTAGTCACTAGACCAAATCGCGCATCCGGTTACATTCGAAAGGTATACCAAATTACCAATCGTCCCAAGCCAAACCCACTTTATGTGATCTATTTTTAATCAAAAAAAACCAAGCATCTTGACTTATTCTACCAAGCTAGCTAAAAGAATCGGGCATCTGTCATGAAACCAAAGCATTCTATTTCATCCAAAGACACCACACCGTAACCAAACAAACAACATAAAAGGCCTTCGTTTTTACTTTTTGAAATGTCACATATTTATGTAATTCGATTAAATCACAAAAAAGCCAAAATTGATGGTACCTTGCACCATTGAGAAATCAAGTGTTCCACATTGTTTGGGCTAGACCGCAAGGGACAAACATGTGTTGTACCGACTCCTCAAATTCCCCATGTACATGGACAAAGCATTGGATCCATTCACCGTGATGTTTCTAGCTAGAGCAACTCGATTCGGTAATTGACCAAGAAAGGCCTCAACGCCACGAACCCAACCATGTACACACATTGATGTAAAAGTTAAAACATATATATTTTTTATTTTGTAAACCACAAGCCTTGTAGTTTATTGTTAATTAAGAGTGAAAAAGTAAAGGTTGTTTTCCTTATTAGTTATTTCTTTAACCTCACAATCAATAATAATACGGTAAAAGAAAAGAAAATAACTAAGTGATATATTTGTATAAAAAAAAAAGAAAAGTTATAAATTATTAAACTAAATGAATCTCCAAATCATTTTTCTTATTGTTCTCATTTTAAATTCATGTATATGTGTAAGAAAACAACTGAATTGATTTGTTTAACAACTAATACCATATTGTTGGGGAAAAAACATAAAGGATCCAAAGAAACAACTGTTTGTGTCTTCAAACCAGACGAACGACATTACATGGTGGCCACTAGAGATGGTCAAAAAAACCGGTTGGGGAACCGGTTTACCGGTTTAAACCGGAAACCGGTTTTTACGAAAACCGGTTTTTTAAAAACCGGTTTGACCGGTTTACAAACCGCCGGTTCGTCTTTCGGTTACAAGTTCTAGATCCAAAACCGGTTAATGAACCGGTTAATGGAAAAACCGGTTTTTTTTAATAACCGGTTATGGAAAAACCGGTTAACCGGTTAAAAACCGGTTTTGAACGTTGTAAAACGGCTATATGGCCGTTTTTTTTTTTTTGGACCGTTTTTTTTTTTTTTACCATTTTACCCCCCACAAACATCTATATATAGTTTAGGTTGGGTATTGGTTAGATCACACTCGATTATACAACTCCAAACGCTCTAAACGTTTATTTCATACGCGATTATTTTGTTATCTCACGCTCAATTATACCACATTACCACTCCATACGCTCTTATTTCGTAGTCGTTTATTTCATACTCGAGTATACCACTCTTATTTCGTAGTCGATTATCATGGCCTCCTAAAGTGCTGCTTCATCCGTCAACATGGGTGCCTCGAACACGGGAGAAACGGTCGTTCGGGTCATCCCCACGAAACGAAACCATGATGTTTGGCAACATTTCGACCTATGCGAAATGTCTAACGGTAGCCAAAAAGCTCGATGCAAACATTGTTTGAAGTTTTATGGCAAAGATGCAAACTCCACTTTAAAAGCGCATGTACAAAGGCCCTTTTGCAAGGCCTTGAAGGACGAATCGGGAAGTAGTTCGCAGCCGGAGATG
Source organism: Bidens hawaiensis (assembly GCF_021521415.1). Taxonomy (NCBI): domain Eukaryota; kingdom Viridiplantae; phylum Streptophyta; class Magnoliopsida; order Asterales; family Asteraceae; genus Bidens; species Bidens hawaiensis. The sequence continues at coordinate 132,831 of NW_027493456.1, read as the reverse complement.
ACGAATCAAGGAGCGGTGTTTACGTACGACGTTGAAGCGGTACGTCAAAAGTTGTTGAAGACGAGGTCAATGAAGGACACACTCAACCCATGACCGATGAAGAAGCCGCGTACGACGATTACCTAAGAAATAGCTCGGGATCGGGTAGCGAAGAAAATTAGTTAAAGAAACAGCAAACATGGAGGCAAATCATGAGTAAGAAACAGCAAGTTGTTCATGTAATCGTGTCTAAGCATTCTTTAATGTTTGTATTTTTGAGTTACGAATATGCGATAACGATTTAATGTTTGTATTTTTAATGTAAAAACTATAAATGAAAGTTATGTGTTTTTAATCTTTGGTTTGTTGAAAACACATTCACCAACACACACTCATACTCATCTTCCAAGCAAAGAACCCTAACAACGAAAGCAAAGAATGGCTTCGGTCAGTCCGTTTTGCCTTGTAGTTACCGGTTTGTTTATACTGTGAAAAAATAATGGTTATTAAAAAAAAAAAAAACCGGTTAACCTAAAAACCGGTTATTAAAAACCGGTTAATAAAAAAACCGGTTTATTAACCGGTTCTAACCGGTTTCTAAACCGGTCCTAACCGGTTAGACCGGTTAGGGTTTTGACAGAAAAAAACCGGTTATTAACCGGTCCGGTTATTAACCGAACCGGTTTTTTTCCGGGCCAAAAAAAACCGGTCCGGTTAATAACCGAACCGGTTTTTTTAAAAAAACCGGTTTGTGCACCTCTAGTGGCCACCCACCTGTTTCCTTTTCTTGGGAATTATTTTTCCTTAATCTGATTTTAATCATTCAAGTTTATATTATTTTAGGTCATTGCATATATATACATTTAAACCATGTAAATACAAACTCTCTTAAACTTAAACTGACAAGAATTCACAACCGAAAATAATATAATATCAAAAGTTTAATTTCACCATAGAGAAAGTTGTAATAATCTAAACTAGGATCATTTGACATATAATATTAATTTTGCAAACTTAACCAGATAGCAATTCTAACTTACACTTGGTTTCACTCATAAGTATGTACATCTCACCATTTCTCTTATAATCATCCCGTGAGAGAAATCGACTATAAATCTATGATGATTATTCTTGTGATATATGCCGGCCATGGCAATGAACATGAAGGTTCAAAGTGTAACGAGTTAAATAGTCAGCATGGATTATTATTCTGCTAATGAATCATAATCTAGATAATAACTTCTACTTATCTACAGAAAATATCCATCGGTTTATTCATTAGTTATATAACTGTCAATGAACATTCACGAAAAATCTTATCAGTGTTTCATTCCCGCTGGTAAAGTCTTTACCCACATGTTTTCCCTATAGAACTTCACTAATGGTTACCGAGAGTGCTCTTATCCTTGTTGACGGATTTAACACTACGTTAAACTCCTTAATAATTAAAATTATTAATTTACAAAATTAAGAAGATAACACCTAATAGTTAATATTTATGATTTGGTACAAGGTACTATATTTTTAATAGTGGTGTTAGGATTTGGTTAGAGAAACGTTAAAAGAAGGAAATAACCTGCGAACGTGTGATGTTGTTGGTGACGACACTTTTTCTGATTTATAAAATTGATTGCTGCTCCTCACTTACTTAACCAACAGGAAAAGCCTTTGATTTGATTCCTTTTTGCTCTTGACACTTTTTGTAAAGGGAATATTGGAAAGTGAAAAATCCAAATACAAAGGAAGATACAGGTATTGATATTTATCCTCTTTTTATATACTATAATAATATGTACGTTCGTGTTCATCTAAACTATTATTATTGAAACTATTTGACAAGCTAATGCATTTTTAATTTAAAAAAAGGTGTGGTATGAAGAGGAGTACGCGGTAACAATGTTGATATAAGCGGTCAAATATATAATTTAAAGCGATGCATAACTAATTCAGTTGAGGCGATAAATTGATAAATGGATGTGTGGATCAGTAACCGGTCGGATCTTGTTAGGTATTACAAAACATTAGTTATATATTTTATATACCCTTTAGATCAGTCATTATAAAAGTGTAACGTTTATTTTAAACTTTTGTAAAGACTATTGTATAACACTTGGGTATTAAACTATTAATAATGTTTAATAAGTTTGTAGTTTATTGTGTATCGATTATTTATTATATATTATTTTTTTTCATGAATTATTGCATGCAGTGGTCTAAATACAAAAAGAAAATTATTGTTCTAAAAAATATTAAGCAATTTAAATATGAAAAGTAAATGTAAAAATTGTTGATAGCGTGACAATGTAAAGATATGTAAAGTCATTTGTAGGATTAGAGAGAAACTGAATGTTTCGAGTGAAAATCTAAAGTGAGACATAAGTCACATAACTTAATAGGTTTACGAGTATTTTTAAGTTTTGTGTTAAGGTCACTTAAAATATGGTCTAACCAAATATATTATAGGGTCCTACTAGGGACACCTTCTGATATCACGTATAGGGCTATACAAGGTGTATAAGGTTCTGTACAGGGCTACAAGAGGGCCTATACGGGCGGGATATGACCCTCCTTATAACTCTATACGGGGTGTATAGGAGGGATGTTTAGTGTACATAAAAAGCCCCATATATTATCTTCCTTTCTCCATTGGTTATTTTTTGTTGTCATAGATATTCCTTCCAAATCACATACTTCCACTAATAATGTTATCGGATTGAATGTCATATGATGTTGCATCCATGGCTCCACCACCTATTCATCCGAATCACGTACACTTATCTATGTCGATGTCGACGTCACATCCATGAATATATATACATATATATAATAACTTTATATAGCATTTGTATTTTGAATTTAATCCCTTGCTTACAGTAACTTTAAATCAAAATGTATCTATATGTGCTAGAAACTTATAATCTTGGCATAAAATTGCTCTGCATATTTTGAGGTTATGAATGAACTTTAAAACCTTCAAAGGAGTGTTAACAAATAAAAAAGTTAAAAACATAATATTGTAGAATAAATGGTGGCACATACATGAATTGTACTAATAAACATTGTTAGTGATGATAAAATAAAAACTCGTGATGAAAAAAATTTAATTGTCATAAACATTAGGATATACGATGTCATAAATATAAGCACATGCACTTGATGCACGGTGTAAAGGTAGTCACTACATAGATTACTGAGAAGAGAAAGAGAAGATCACTTTCTTGAAAATGAAAAGTTAGCTAGTAGTGTTAATTGAAAAATGGACAACGTTAATGTGTCTGATTGAAATGGCAAACAAATTGACAATGTTAGCAATTTTGGGCAAATCTTACGGACGAAAACGAAACTAAACCCTATTTTATTTTAAGTTGCGATGGATACAAAACACATATACGTGGAAAAAGGGGTGTCGATTTGGGGAGAATGCATGAGGTTGTTAGCGATGTGCCGGTATTTAGTGTTTAAATCCTTTTGTTTCCTTTTTGTTTGTAGATCAGGGGTTTAATTGGCTAATAAGCATGTTTAGAGGTTAGGGTTTAAATGGGGATTTGATGGTTGGTTGAGGCGATGAGAAATGTGTTGCCATAGGGTGTGACATAAATTTCATTAAGATAGTGATTGGATGCCAATGATGTTGTGGACACTATGTCTTTTTTATGAACGATGGTTTAAGATTGATTTGAGGAACGAGGAAGTGAAATGATGATAACCTCAACTTAACATTTTTCATTTGTACGCATTGTATGATTGTACAACACAACTTAAAACTAAGTACACTCTGATGATACATATCCAGGGTCATCTTTAGAGACAGTGAAATGAAGCTAGGAAGCTAGGGTTTTAGGCTCTCACTTTCTAAGGACTTCAATTTCCAAAACAAAATTAATAATTATACATTTGTAATTTGAGATTTGGATGTCTTAAGTTGCGTTAAATTGAATATATTTGTAAAAAATAATGACAACGTCTTAATTTATTTGGAATAAAAGCAAAATAATTTGTTTTTACAACAAGATCTCGTTTTTAAAAATCGTTTTATGCCATCAAAGTGGTTAAGCGGCACTATACAAATCTACAATAGATGTGTACAAAATAAGATTAAAGATGTGATTATATAAAAACGATATACGTATAAAATAAGATAAATAATATTCGCAAGCAAACATAAAGCCACGCTTGTATAACTTATGTAAGACGTGGTTTCCTAAAATAAAAACATGTACTTTGAGGTCTCCAAAATTTAAAGGAAAATTACCCAAATAGACAAGTTTGACTAAAAAATTACCAAAATAGACATGTCTATTTAGCCTATATCTCTCCAATCATTGGTTTTTTAACCAATAAACAACTGTCACGTTACCGAAGCCGGTTAAGCCTTAGCCTCCACTTTATGGGCACGGAATTTTATAAAAAATAAACGGGTCCCACCTTTAACAAATAACAATACGACACGTGTCAAAGGCGGCTAAACTTAGCTTACATCTATGGTTATTTAGCCGGCATCTTTGACTCTTAGCCGGCTTCGGGATACGTGTCTATTTAGTTAGCCGGCTCCAAAGATTCATTCTTAGCCGGCTCCAACTCGGCTTGTAGGCTAAAGCTTCACTTAGCCGCCTTCAATCTTTTCATTTAGCCGTCTAATTTTAGCCGCTAAAATTAAATATTTTACCAACTTACCAACTCTATTAAATATTTAGCCAGCTTCACTTAGCAATTTTCTTAGCCGGTGTAAATTTAGCCCCCAAAATTAAATATTTTACCAACTCACTTAATTATTTAGCTGGCTACGCTTAGCCGCCAATTTTTTTTCTCTTAGCCGGCACGTTTTAGCCATCAGCAATAAATACTTAACTACACAAATTTAATTTTTCACCAACCATTTTTATAAAACTAACAACCATATTCTCTACATTTTATAAAACCATCTTCACCCTCTCAAAAGATACTCATTTTTTTAGAAAAATATGTTTGTTAACGTCGTCGTTTACTCAGATCAGATTGTAGGCTTTACTTAGCCAAATTTTATGAATGAATTAACTTGGTTTATTTTTATTAAATTTATTTTTATGTATGTAGATACTAACAAAAAAGTAATACACGGAAGTGTTCACTAACAATAAAAATTAAGAAACATATAATAACAAAGCATACTAAATAAAGATTACAATCTACTCGATTGTAAGCCGACAACGCCAGATGTAAATTTTTTTTGCCATGAATCTCCGATATTTAAGTATTTTCTCCTTAAAATCTCCTTCAAAATTAAGCTCTTTTTCAAAACATAAATGTTCCATTAACATACAAGCAAATACCCCCGAATTTTCCGCCTGACCAGTGTGGTTGGGCTGCATATATTTGTCCGAACTATCAAACCCAAAGAGTTTTTCTTCCCGTCCAGACCTCCTCCAGTAGCGAAGGTTAACCAACAAAGCCCCAAAAAAAACCTTCAGTTTGACTAACATTAGGTGAATTTTGTGACGATACATTACAGAACTAAAATCTCAAAACCAATACTACTTTACTTCCATTGACCGCATATTAACTCTAACGAGTAACCATTCTTGTTGTTCTATAAACAACGAAATGTAAACATAATCGACTTCCCAAACTGCAGGAAAGAACTCTTTCTTTCCAGAACAATATATAGCTGGCATTTTAGAATCTAGTTGTAATAAATTTTTATAAAATTGTGGTGGTAAAATTGTCCACCCTATATTACCGACATCTCCTTTATGCATTTTTACATATCTAAACCGCATATTTCTGTTTACCCACAATTTCTATTTCTGGGTGAAGATGGTTTTATAATATGTAGAGAATGTGGTTGTTAGTTTTATAAAAATGGTTGGTGAAAACTTAAATTTGGGTAGTTAAGTATTTATTGCTGATGGCTAAAACGTGCCGGCTAAGAGAAAAAAAATTGGCGGCTAAGCGAAGCCGGCTAAATAATTAAGTGAGTAGGTAAAATATTTAATTTTGGGGGCTAAATTTACACCGGCTAAGAAAAAGGCTAAGTGAAGCCGGCTAAATATTTAATAGAGTTGGTAAGTTGGTAAAATATTCAATTTTGGCGGCTAAATTTACACCAGCTAAGAAGACGGCTAAGTGAAGCCGGCTAAATATTTAATAAGGTTGGTAAAATATTTAATTTTGGCGGCTAAAATTAGACGGCTAAATGAAAAGATTGAAGGCAGCTAAGTGAAGCCTTAGACTACAAGCCGAGTTGGAGCCGGCTAAGAAGGAATCTTTGGAGCCGGCTAACTAAATAGACACGTATCCCGAAGCCGGCTAAGAGTCAAAGATGCCGGCTAAATAACCATAGATGTAGGCTAAGTTTAGCCGCCTTTGACACGTGTCGAATTTTTATTAGTTAAAGGTGGGACCCATTTAGTTTTTATAAAATTCTGTGCCCATAAAATGGAGGCTAAGGCTTAGCCGCCTTAGCCGGCTTCGGTAATGTGGCAATTGTTTATTGGTTAAAAACCAATGATTGGAGAAATGTAGGCTAAATAGACATGTCTATTTTGATAATTTTTTAGTTAAACTTGTCTATTTGGGTAATTTTCCCAAAATTTAATCATCAACATTGATATATTTAGCAAGTGTTGAAATATTGTCGTTAAATATTTAATTTTTTCCATTAATATCTGTAACTTTAACCCTCGATTTGATATATTTAGTAAGTAGTAAGTATTGACCGTTCCTAGGATATAACTCGTTATTTTCTTATCTAATAACATAATCTATATTTGTTTTTTTTCTTTTAAGAGTCAAATCTTTTTCATGATTTTAAGTTTTAGTTTGAAGACTTGTTATTATAAAAAATAACTAAACGCTCAGCCAATGGTGTATTTATAACACATGTCAAAGTTGTCAACAAAAATATCAATTTAAACTATTTGTTATGGAGATTTAAAACTTAGAAAAGGGATTTTAGTTTTGTGCTCTACTTCAATGCATTTATTGATGAGAAAAATGCTTCTGATTCATTAGGAATCGTGTTGTATTTAATGGCAACTACACTATTTCAATGAGGTTGTGTATGGTTCGGTTTTAAATTAAACCGAACCGAACCAACAACCAAAATTTTTGTCTTTAGTTGAGTTTTTAAAAACCGTTTGGTTTTCGTTTCTCGGCGAAAGTTTAGCCATTTCGGTATGAAATTGTTGGCTCAGGAAAAAATTGGCACAAAACAATAAACTTAACCCTAAATCTTTTTGTTAATTAATAGTTAATCGATTTTTATACATTTTTGACAAAAATATATGACTTACACCATCTAATAAATTGTTATAAATTACTTATACATGCAAAGCCGAACCTGACCTATAAGTTGGCCTTTACAAAACCATAAAATCAACTCATCAGTTTTCCTTTGCATTCAGGTTTTTCTGTTCCATCACACCCAACTATTTGTGTAACCAACAAAAGACTATATAACTTATTCACAACTAAATAAAATAGTTTCTAATTAATTAGTGTGTGTATATATACAATTCAATTTATTACATTACACTATCACATATGATAGGCTGACAAATGTCAATAAGTTTGTGGTGGAGTGGTAAAAAAAATACTTGGTGTTTCATGTGATCCAGATTCAATTCATGCCCTCATCAATTAGTTTTGGCGGCACCAGATGAGGATGAGAGACTAGGCGAGTAAGTGGTTTTCACTAGTTGAATTTTTTAAATGAACGAGTTTTATCTCACCGCACTGTTGTGCCTTCCAACGAGTATATTCCGATGTGATGAATTTAGCCAGTATTCTATTTAGAGGATTCGTTAGTCACTAAAAAAAGATTAAAAAAAACAGGCAGACAAATAGCCAGCAAAAGTTCCATTGTTATCAGCATGTGCTCCTATGTGGAGGACAATAGCCCAGAAAGTGTGCCAATGAGTTTCATTTCATGTAAATCCTTTCAGGAGACTTGACCTATATTTCAGTGCCTTCCATGTGTTTGTGTTCTTGATTAATACCCTCACTAGCTCTTCATGTCTTTCTTGACCAAAATTCACATGATCAGTCTTTGCTTTTTAAACCCAAAAAAAGGGAAAATTCCAATAATAGCCCATTTAGAGAATGTGTTTCCAAGATTATCCTCACTAATAAAAGTTTTCAACTTTGTCTCTTTGGTATCTCGTCGCCGACGAAATGATAGCGAACACCGACGATGCGTTACTGAAACAAATAGGATAACGACACATGGCCAGAATCTGTGTTGACGATGCGTTATGTTGCTAACGTAGGGTAGCGGCGATGCGTTATGTTGCTAATGTAGGGCAGCAGCGATGCGTTAGTTGATAACGCATCGCTGCTACCCTATGTTAGCAACATAAACGCATCGTCAACCCTATGTTATGTTAACACATCATCGGTGTTCGCTAACATGTCGCCGGCGACGAGATACGCGTATGTTGCTAACATAGGGTAGCAGCGATGCGTTAGCAGCTAACGCATCGTGGAACCCCTGCTTTAAACATTAACGCATCGCTGCTACCCTATGGTAGCAGCATAACGCATTGTCAACTCTATGTTATGTTAACACATCGTCGGTGTTCGCTAACATGTCGCCGGCGACGAGATACCAAAGGGACAAAGTTGGAAACTTGAATTTGGGAGGACAAACTTGGAACCACATTCTATAAATGGGTTATTTTGGGAATTTTCTCAAAAAAAAAGTGTTTTATGTTTTCATGTGGTTACTATTATAACTTATAAGCAAAGTGACACCATGAATATCATAACAAAAACACCCCTTGTGATGTTTGTTCATATGCATTTAAGACTAATTCTATAAACAAGTATTGTTCAAGTATTGTTCATTTGTATATTTTTATGTGTTTTATTACCTACATTGAAATATAACTTCTCGGTAACACAAGGTCCTTTACTTTTTTAATTACAACTGAAGGGTCTAAACTCTTTTTTTATTGCAAAAAAACGGCTTTAATTTTATATATAAATGTTTGACGGATAATGGTGACTGAAGGGTCGATGGACCCTCTTGACCCTCCTCTGGTTCTCCCCATTAAGGTAACCTGAGTCCTGAGCGGTTAATCTTGGTCAAGTGGAATGATACTTATTTATACATTGTTAAATAGTGGTTGTTACTAGAAATGATCACTCGTCGAATGTAATTCAATAATTATCAAGAAATTCAAATGTTAAACACAAATGAGTTTGAATTGACAAGCATGATAGACAAAACCGATTATAAACACTTGCAAGAAATATGCTAGAACTTTTGAATTTATGAGCGGTAAATTTCTGTCATTTGTTGGATTGAATCCAAGACTTCTCAACCTTGACGTTTTAAAGGTTTTGTCCTTTACTAATGGTTGGCTATAACTTTTAAATAAACTAAAAAAAGGAAGAATAAAAAGAAGACATATTCATTTTTATATTTATAAGAAGAGAATGTTATAAACTTATAGTGACTTTGTCATGGTCTATCTACAAAAGAGTGGTGATGATTGAATCAACTTTCCACCTATGCATATGAGGTTTTTGAAAGGAAATAATACCTTGACCAGTTATTGACTTTAAACTAATGGCAAAGCTAGGAAGTGATATTAAAAACTAAACATATTTAAATAAACTCATTATTGGTTTGCTTTTTCTAATGACACGCTTAGGTTAATTGTTATTAATTAAAGATTCAAATTCCCAGCTCAAATTCCACTTGGACCTTTTTATTTTTGGAAGAATTATGTGCAATAATAGCCTTTAAAGACTTAATGTTGGATTTGTTTCTTTCTAGACTAATCAAGTGCACTACTAACATGCTCATGTAGTCATGTTCATGCTCATGCGTTGACTATTTGACTAACTCTTTTCTAGTTCTAGATACAAATAATAATTCTCATATTTGTTGATATAATATGGCTAACAATGTCTTATAGGTTACTAATAATATGCTACATCTTCAGTTACAAGAAACCAAAATGCTATGATGGCCTTTTGATCTTCAGTAGCTTTTTGATTCGTGTTAACGTTCTTGGATACCATATTGAAAACACGCACACTCACGATTGTAAACAATCAAATAACAAAAAATTGAAACTTGAAATTGATAAAGTGGATTAACATACTTGTTTGACACTTCCAATCTATCCTATATAAACGAACTCGATAGACTCAGCGTTTAGATGATTGTTGTGGATAACCATCAGTTTGTCACATAAGGTTTGGGATATTAACCGCCAATAACTACTTAATCGTGGAATTTAAACTCATCTAAACAAATACATTTGTTTATCGGCCTACGGCCCAAAGTCCCAAACAATCAAACCCTAAATGGGACCGAAACAAACCGAACAACTTAAACATAATATTCTAGAACTTGACCTAGAGGTGCACAAACTAGGTATTTTCAGGAACCGGTTCCGGGAATGGTAAAAAAAAAGTCAAAACCGGGTCGGGTAGGAACCGGTTCCAGCCTTCCAGATATAGTCGGGTGTTTGACCGGGTTTTAGGTAGGATCGGGTATTCCCGTCCAGTTCCGGGGAGAAATCTAATACCAAGTCATACCCACGAATTGAGTATGGTAGGAACCAATTCCGGGTCAGGTCCAGAACCAGGTATTTTGTGCACCTCTAGGCTCTAACTTGACCCGGCATATACATTAAATTAACATAAACAATAAATGAGCCCAATGACTCTAGCAGGCTAGCAGCCCACTAATAAACTAAACTGGTCACATAATAAAGGTGCCATTTGACCTCTAAGGTCAAACTTATGAAATTTTAGGTCCGTACCGTAGCCAATATGGATTCGTTAAATCTTTAGTACTCCAACAATGTGTTGTTTAACGTAGCTTTCTAAAGTGCGGAAAACCAACACTCCGTATAAATATGTCAAAGGTATAAAAAATAACATGAAACGATGTAACAGAATTTCGGTGATCAATTTTAATCACAATTATCGTTACACAAATAAATAAGGTCAAAGCAAACCCGAGACACCGATATTCCAATTCCCTATAAAACAAAAACTCGTACTTCAGTTTGTTTGGACATATCGCGAGTCAAATACGCAACCTTTACTCTTTCAAGTGTAACAGATCTTGTATTTTCTTAAAACATGTGACATATAAGTGACATATAACCGAAAATATTTATGCATAAGTTACAACATCAACTAGGGGCAAAAATGTCATTGTTACATTTAATCTCACGTGCCTTTGCAATTTCCTTAATATATTTACAACTTCCATCCCTTAAAATTACAATATTGGTCCTTAGTCTTTTACTTATATACTATTTTATTTTCACTTTTAACCCAACTACCCCCACGGTTTTTAAACAATCATAACTTTTTTGTACGTTAATATATTTTAAAATAAATGGCATCATAAAATCAAGCATTTTATTATCTTTAATTTGAGTATCATATTGCTATAGTTTTCGAAGTAAAAACATTTGGGCAAAAGTGTTTATGGTTTGCTTTTGATGGTTTTAAATTAAACCATGAGCCAACTTTACACGTTTTTTTGTCGTCGAAAACCGAAACTAAATTGTTTTCAATTAAAACCAAACTAAACCGAACCATTGCCAATGATTAGGTTCCGATATAGTTTGTACTTCGATAAAAAAAATTGAGTCAAAATTTAAAATAAGAATTATTACTCAGCATATATCTTAACTTCAAACTAAGCATCAACTAATACTTTATTAAGAGAATCATACTATGAACAAAGATAACTTTGGTCACATAAACAATAAACCTTATTAGAATAAATAGAAGGCGAAATCATAACAAGAACATATATTATAAAAAAACCACTGTAAATTTGGCTAAATTAAAATTTTAATAGATGAGTTTGCTCGTATTAAATAAAACTTTGGTTAACTATATTTGAACTATGTCTAATATATATTATATCTAATACTAAATAAGTAAATAATTAATATTTAAATATGTACGGCCAACTCCGGTTTCAACCGTGAAACAAAACTGGTGAACGGTCTCACAGTTTCAAACGAAATAATGAACACCTAAAAATTTGTTACATGATTATCAAAGTATATGTTTCCAGTTTCCCGCTACATCGCGCGGACACTCTTCTAATATGAAATAATATAAGAAGTGATAACGACCATTGACCAGCCAGCCCACAAGTAGTTACACTTGCATACTTTGAAACCTATGAAGCCGTCATTTAACTCATTATATTTTGGTCATATGCAAAATAGCTTTGGTAGCTTTTGTATATCACGCTTTCACATAGGGTGTGCGTGATGCGGTTCGTGCGGTTTTAGGCAAAAACCAAATTAAAAACTAAAAACTTCGGTTTTTGGATTTTTGAAACCGTTCGGTTTTTTCGGTTTCGGTTTTCCGGTTTTCAATTTGGTTTTGGTTCGGTTTTTTTCCTTTGAGCTTGAAAATTTTAGGTCGAAACAAATGTTAGGTAAAAATAAAAAATATAAGTATAAATAATATTGTTGATTGTTAACTATTTGATAATTATACATTTGGTCAAAAATATTCAAGTTACATATTTAATTTTTTCAAAATTAATTATTTAAAATAATATATAAAAATATAAAAAATTAGAAATTCGGTTCGGTTTTTTTTCATGCAAAACAAAAACCGAACCGTAAGTTCAGTTTTTACAAAAGCATAAACCCAAACCGTCGATTTTTGTTTCCGTTCGGTTTTTTCAGTTTGAATTTCTTAATTTTTTTCAATTTAGGATCGTTTTTTCGGTTCGTTGCTCACCCCTACTTTCACATTAGTAATCAAATAAAACATAAAGTGTCATGTAAGAACAAAACGTTATGTTAAAAACAAAGAATTAATTTCTTGTATATAAAATAGACCAAATGATGTTTTTTAATGTTGCCATTGATAGACTAGGTTATCATTGATTATAAAAAAAACTCGGTTAACTAATTTATACATATATGTATAATACTTAATTGACAGAAATACAAATTTTATTTTTTAAACATACCTGATTTACGAATCAAATTTTTTAAAATGTTTACTTTTAGGCGGTGTCATTTACATGCTATATATTTGGTTTTCGTCCTTTAAGCTAACTGCCATCTAATTCCTCTGTTAAGTTGATGCACGTGAGTAACATGTAAGGGCTTTTTGGTCTATTAACATGTCAATTATCTCTCCTATCTCTTAAACCACAATAAAACACCAGATCATTCACACCCAAATATCTTTAACATGTCTGCATGTTACTCACGTGCATCAACTTAACAGAGGAATCGGATGACAGTTAGCTTAAAGGACAAAAATCAAATAAACATAGCATGTAAAGGACACCGCCTGAAAGCAAACATTTTAAAACACCTGATTCGTAAATCGGATATGTTTAAAGGACAAAATTTGTAAATGGTCATTGATTATTGTTTTAAGCAAACTGTTGCAACATCAACACAAGCATCTAAAACATATTCCCCCTAAATACACAATTATTTTCAACATTGTTTTAATTATATGATGTTTTAGAGCTCTAACAAAACAAATACTTAGGAACTGAATTACAAGTAGCTATTGATATTATACAAAACAACGGTTACAGTTAAAACACGCATAAATCGAAATATTTATACATTTCAACAAATATACTAACAATTGCACCCGATTCTATCAAAGCTTTAAGCGTTAAGTTACACAATACGAACAAATCCAGTGTAGGTTTTATCCCAAGCAAGCGAGTTTCTTTGTGCAAAACAAGTTCCTGCAAACCCCTCAAAACTAGTCAGTTACCTTTTTTTAAATTTTTTTAATAGCGGAGTAAACGAGTCAAGCCGCTAGTGAGCTACTCGAGATCGGCTAACTAAAAGTGACTTTTATTTACATATTTTTTAATTTATTAAATATATATTTTTATAATAACTATTAGTGTATATAAAATTATGATAAAATTTAACTAAATAATATATATTATGTTATGTATAAAAAATTATAACTAAAAAGTATATGAAAATAACCAAAACGTATATAAATTAATTACAAAATAACAAACAATCCGAGCCCGAGCTTGAGCTTAAAAAACTACTCACGAGCTAAGCTCGAGCTTTAAGAATGGAGCTCGAAATGATCCAAGCCTGAGTGCAAGCTCTCGTAAGTTAAATGAGCCGAACTTGATCCTAGTCTAGCTTGTGCTCGGCTCGGCTCGGCTCGGCTCATTTATACCTAGGGATGCAAACAAGCCGAGCTGCTCACGAGCTACTAGAGATCGGCTCCTTAAAAAGCTCGATCGAGCTGAGCTAAATCAATCCCGAGCCCGAGCTGGAGCCTAAAAGTAAGCTCGTTTAATAAACGAGCCCGAGCTTCACTTATCGAGCTTGAGCCAGCTCGCGAGCCCAAACGAGCCTGTCATTTATATAATTTTTTAAAATATATATTTAAGAATTATTAATTAATATATATAATGTTATGAAAAAATAAATATAAATAACTAAATAATATATGTTATTTTATACAAAAAATATTATAATAGAAAAAAAATATAAAGATAATTATAATTATAAAAAAAATAACTGATAAATAGTAAAGGAGCCGAGCTCGAGCTTGAAATTCTATTCACGAGCTCGGCTCGTTTGCACCCCTAAATTATACCCCTAGAAGCAAATAAATAAATTTATAAAAAGGCTTCAATCATTTGCTTATTGATATGTGCATGTTTCTCATGGCCATGGGTATGTTTTTAAGCTTAAAAAATTTAACTTTTTAACAATTTTACCAAAAAAAAAGTTACTCGAATAGAGCTATTAACATATGGCAAATTACGATAAATTTAACGGATAAAAGTTTAAGAAACTAACACAAAACATCCTTGGTTTTGCTTCTTTGTCTTCTTCTTCTCTTTCAGTGGTTGCTGTGGTTTGATAACCACCCGAATTGCAGCATCAAAAACTGCTTTTACATTCTGTCATCAAGAAAAGATAAATTAAAAAGTTAATAAATAGTTACCGAAACAAGAAACATGATCAGATTAATAATATTCACACCTGTTGAGTTTTAGAGCTGCATTCGATGTAATATGCAGCGCCCATCTGTTTTCGTAGCTCCTCTCCCTAATAACATTGTTAACCAACATCCAAAATCTGAATATTAATATGTAGAGGTGATGAGGTGGCAGGTCAAATGGTTGATACAGCCATACAGGTCATTTTTGTCTACCTTTTTTTTATAAATAATTATTGCATTGACTATGATTACAATATTAATATTATTACTATAACATCAAAATCTTTAAATAAAACAATTTATTAGGTGTAAGTTGGAAATAAATTTATTGGCCCATTCCCGTTATAATTAAATGTTTTTATTTGGCCCGTTTGAGATAGAACACAACTAAAATTCGGGAGCAAAAGCAATAGGGGTGCGCATGGGTCAGTTTTGGGCTTAAACTGAACCAAAATCAAAAAATTCGGTTTCGGTTTTATCATTTGGGCTTGAAAATTTTGGGTCGGAAAAATGGTCTAAAATAATGAATTTGGGCTAGAAACTTTGGATGTAATCTTTTTTAATTAATTAGTATTAACCGTTACACATTTGGACCTAACATATATTTGGGCTACCCCACTTACTAATTCTTATAGATTACTTAAAATCGGTTATTCGGTTATACCGAAACCGAAACTGAACCAAAAAAATGTTTTTTTCAAAAAACATAAAACCAGCCTGTCAGTTTTTTATTGGGTTCGGTTATTTCGGTTTTGTGCACACCACTAAAAAGCAGCAGAAAACCAACCTGTGCAGTGGTCACGGGTACTAGTCCTGGATGGTCAGCTAAGTACCGCTTATCCTCACGAAGATCTAAACAATCAACCAGTCATACATCAAATCAGATTTGACAAAATGACCGGGTCAAAATGGAACATTCAACTTAATTTTTAAAAACAACATACCGAGTTTGGTTCCAGCAAGAACAACAGGGACTCCGGGAGCAAAATGTTGAAGCTCAGGTATCCACTGCTCAAATAATAATTAATTATCACACAACAAATATTATTGAATCATAAAAAAATTATTTGTTTTTTATTTGTTACCTTTTTAAGTACATTTTCATAGCTGGCTCGACTAACCAACGAAAAAGCTAGAATAAACACGTCAGCTCCTCGATAACTTAACGGTCTTAACCTGTTGTAATCTTCTTGCCCTTTTGCATTAACAAAATGTTACAAAAAATTAGAACTACCATAATTAACAAAGTACTGAATATTAATTATATTCGGAAATATGACTTGTGATTGTGGATAAGAATATAAGATCTTACCAGCAGTATCCCAGAGGCCTAAATTGACAGTGGTGCCTTCAACTACCACATTCGCACTGAAGTTATCAAATACGGTTGGTACATAGTCCTGCATTTAACAACATTATATTATTTAAAAACTAATATCACACCTCATAAACACATAAATGTGTGTCTTGAAATAAAACATCATTAACAAGTAACAGTCTTTCTAAATTAGCATTTAAGTTTATTACTTCCTGCGTCCCATTAAAAGTGTCAATATTTCCTTTTTTATTTGTCCCATTACAAAATTTCCACTTTCAAAATTTATTAGCCAATTTCCAAGTTTACCCTTAAACACACACAATTAACATTAATAACAATATTGTTGGACCCGATTTTCAAGGGCATTATTGCCATTTGGTAAGCAAAATAAGTAATCATTTAATCTACTTTGAACTTGAGTTTTTCAAACCATGACACTTTTAATGGGACGGAGGGAGTATTTTTTTTTTTGAACGACGACTTTCTTTGTATGTTAGGCCACCGCACTCCCCAATTTTGGAGAGCCCAGTTTGCCCACTCTGGCCAGACGATTTTGTCTTAACCGGCCCACGCTGGCTTCAGAGTTTGGCTTGGGCGTTCCCTTGGAAACCATACCGTCGGCTGCCACTTGACAGTCGTTACCACAAGAGTAGAACACTCTAGCGACTAGCGAGAGCAGAAATCTAGGGCGTACCATAGGGTGGGACTAAATGAACATTTTAACTGGTTCAAATTCTGAACAATATTATTTTTTGAACCCAAAAAAATGCAAATTTGACATTATATTTGATAGAATTTGAAAACTTTAAACCCATCTATAAGGTAATTTGTGCTAATTTAATAAACCAGTTAAAGATTTAGTTACCATAGCATAGTCCATTAATTCATTAATTAATCTAGGTTAATTCAAATCTGGATTAATAAGATAACACATACCATAAACATATACCATAAAATGGTATCAAAAATTCAATCTTTTGAAAAAAAGAAAGATACCCAGATGACAAAATGGGCAATACACAAGATTCCAAAGATAAAACCAAAGAAGATAGACCCAGAACCATAGGTTCAAGAATCTTGAAAACAGCAATAAAGGCTGCAACTTTATGAAAAACCCAGATGCATAATAATAAGACTTACAGTTGGGAATTTGTTGCTGGTGTAACAAATAAGCATACAGGTCTTGCCAACAGCACCATCACCAACAGTGACACATTTGATGAACCTAGAGGCACTTGAAGCCATTGAACATGAATCAATCAAGAACACAATATTATTATTATAAGAAAGGATCCTATGAGGGTATGAGAATAAAGAAATGAGTATACAGATATGAAGGTTGTGTTTACTTTAGAGGTGGACTGTATGTATGTGTAATGTGTGTTATATCTTTGGTGAGGTGAAAGAAAGACAAAAGATGGAGAGCCTAAATAGGATTACATGATTCCACACTACTTTACATCATATATTTACTTCCACTCTAATTATAATTATGATTATTATTATTATTAGGAAAATTGGATTTTAATAATCTCAATTTAATGCAGTTGGCTGATAATAATCTCAACTTTGAAAGTAGCTATCACTGGTCCCAACTTTCACACTATTTGTTTTCATTAGACCTCTGTTAAAAAAATTTTAACGACGTTAAGTTTTTTTCAAATTTCAAATTGATGTTTAGAGGCTTTTGATCAGAATGATTATACAGATCGATTGATGTAAAACTTAACTCGAAACGACGCTTCAAACAGCTTAATTTTTGTTAATTAAAAGTTTAAACACCGAAATTGAAGCATCCTTTAGTCGTTTGGACCACCGTTTGGAAGTAAGTTTTACATCAATCGACTCGTATTCTCATTCCGATCAAAAGCCCTAAAATATCAGTTTGAAATTTGGAAAAAAACATAACGTCGTTAAGTTTTTTTTTTAACGGAGGTCCAATGAAAATAAATAGTGTGAAAGTTGGGACCAGTGACAGCTACTTTCAAAGTTAGGATTATTATCAGCCAACCGCATTAGGTTGGGATTATTAAAATCCAATTTCCTTATTATTATTTTTATTATTATTATTATTATATATAAACTAGATTGTTTTAAACCCGAGCGTTATGATGAGAGAACCTGACAGGAATTCGGTACTGGTTTTGATTGGAGATTTGGAGGACGTGTGAAGTTTTTGATTGGTTGTGACGGCTAACTGATAAGGACGGTTGTCACCTGGAGGTACAGTGTTGCGTCTGTTGATAAGACAATCGTGCATTTGTGGTCCTTTTTGTATTGGCGGGCGCTTAAAGGAATCTTGCACCGTGATTGGCTTGGGACTAGTTGTTATGTACTGTTTGTTTTCTCCCATGAGTGACAAGCCTTGTGTCGGTGGGCGGTGCCCATGAGTTTCTTTTGATGTGTTCAAGGATTGTTTCGTGGGTGATTAGGGTTGTCTCGCGGACCTTGTTTAGGATATATGTTGTCTTTCCTTGACGATGCAGACAAGTTTTATCTCTACAGGTTTGTTATGGTATCGGTTCGTGTCATTAAAAACTTGCTAGGTTGTTTATGTAACTTAATGAAGCTTGATGGGGCACCATATTATAAATGTTGTGTGGGTTAATTGTGTAACTAAATTAAAGTTGTGGGTTCCATGTGTAAATATGTGTTTGAGATTAATTGTGTGACTAAATGAAAGTCGTAGAATGGCGTATGCAAATTATGTGCATGGATTTCGAAACTAAGTATGTAATATATACTATATGAGAGGTTATGCTTAAAAAAATGTTATCGTGAGAAGCTATTAAAATGCAATGCATGTATTATAGCGCAAGTGACATATACGACCAACAAAAAAATGTAAAAATCTAACAACGACAAACACTTGAGCTACAGGGTTCCTAACGAGTTGTTTTATACACCGTTTCGATCATATTCAAAGAAAAAATAGGCTATGGTTGAAAAAATATATCTTAATTTTAATCTAACAATATTTATGTATTTAATGGTTAATAAGCAAGCAAACTTTGGTGGTGGTCATGGTTAAATTATTTCTTTTTATGTAAAGGAGGTTGTTAAATTTTTTAAGTTATATTTTAATGGTACAACTAAGACTTAAGTAAAAAGGTTAGTGTTTGTTAAGAATCAAAACAAAATGTTAGTGGGGCGTATGCCCCTTATCCATTTGACTTGTTGTCAAACAGGTTTCACACTCTTTTGTTCGTAGAATAATACAAATAAAAAAAATTTTAGTTGTAACACAATACAATATAAAAGGAAAGCAGTAAAATAATTCTAGCATTTATGATAAAGTATAGCAAATAAAATGGAAAAGGAAGATGAAAAACAAAAGTTTATCAGTTTATGTCTAAGGATTCGTGTTTTACTTGGGTTATTTAAAATAAATCATACGAATTCAAATAAAAAAAATGTATTTATTTTTAGAATAAAACAGTCAAAGCAATTAGTGCTATTATGGAAGATATGAACACATGAATTAGACCTAAATCTTGCAGCATGAATGATAAAACAACCAAGTGCTCATATCTTTCATGGTAACACTTGATATTTATTTAGTCTTAAAATATATTAAAATCATTTATAGTTTTATACCATGACATCCTAACAAGAACATTTAATATACCATGTATGTGGGGACACAAATGGCGTTGGATCGTTCATAAAACTATCATAACATGTATAGGGTGAGGGGGTGCTCCCATCCAAACATACCGATTGCAACCGGCCAATTAAATTATTACATCTCATTTTCTTTTTACCCAAATTTCCTAAAAGTTTACTGAATCATAAGTGGCAGTGTTCCCGAAATTTACCGATTCATTTGAGGTTTATTAATGAAGGTTGGACTCTGAATCTTATGCCCAAACATTAGTGTATCTTTGCGAACGAGATGTGGAAGAGCTTCAAAGAGTATATTGGGATACACGTTATCAAGAGAGGGAAAACCGAAGTGAAAGATGTTGAATGATCGAGTTGTTCATGATGTGTGACGAGGTTAAACGTAAAGATATGTTTTTCTTTTACCGGTGTTGACGGATAGCTGATGACTTGCTGCTGATTGTTGAAAGATTGAACCATATCATACGCCAATGGATGATCGGGATGATCTCCAAGAGTTGCTCACTTTGAGGGGGAGATCTGATATGAGAAGCTACATGTTATTAGTTTGCTGAAAAAGATTTAAGGATTGTTTGTCTGCACAAGCCCGAAAATCATCAGTCAAGGGGGAGTCTGTTAGTGCACGGTTTGTGACTGGTGATTTGCAGTTAAAGTATTCAAGGATAAAGTACTCGATAGCTACGGAAAAGGGGGAGTCTGTTAGTGCACGGTTTTGGTGTCCGTAGCGATCGAATAAGTTATAGGCGGTTTAGTCTTTGTATTAACATATATTGTAAATAGCCTATAAATAGGGAGCTTATGCTCATAATTTAATAGAGAACTTGTACATAGATGTAAATTATCCTCTCCATAACTTATTATTCTTTCCAATGTATTCTCTCAGTTTGTTTAGGCTTAACCTGTGTATTTTTAAGTTTTACATTTTTTAGATTTCTATGTATTAAATTCACATTGCACAGTCGAGCTTTGACACGTTTATTCATTTAAGGTACTATATGAGCTCGAGCTGAGCTAATGCTCGTTTTAGGTCTTTCTCAAAATATATAAATATAATTATAAATATATATAAGTTAATTAATAAATAATAAACTATTCGAACCCGAACTTGAAAAAACAACTCATGAGCCAAGCTAGAACTTTAGAAAAAGAGCACAAAACCAGCCGAGCTCGAGCACAAGTGAAAAAATTATATCACTTTTGGACATTTAATAAACATCACAAGTGAAAGAGTTTGTTGGGGCTTTTGGTATGACTTTGTTTTCAAGTTCTAAACTAACACATTTTCTTAAACTAATTGCAATTTTTATAATACATTCAAACATCATGCATGATGTGTAAAGTGTATTTAGGGGGGAAATTAGAAAATTTAAAGAGAAGATTGTATAAGACGATTTCTATCTATTTCTAAGACGAAGTATGTGAAGATAACTCTTGGTCGAACATCAACAGTTGTAAAGTTATTATATTCAACATAACCACCACATATCTTTGTGTTTATGTAGTGGTATATTCTAACTCTATTAGGATCATGATTTGACTTCCATCCTCATGGAGTAGTTGATTTCATTTATAAAAAGAAGATTCAGTTAATGCCTACGAATTATTTTGCGGGACTTAACTTAGCGTATTAATTATGGAATATAATTAAGAAACACGAACATATAAGAATAGCCAACATCTAGTTTTAAACGGTAAAAGTATGGTTGGCTTCACCAGGATGATCGGTGCGTATAACCCGATCAGGAAAAATATATTTGATACTGAAAAACATGGACATGTGTTCGTACTTCCTACCGATACATGGGCTTTCGAGGCCCCCTTCCCGTTCCAAACTCTTTTGTTCTTCTTTTGAACGACTTAAACTACACATTACTTTGTCACACGATATTTTCATACCGCTATGTACATTATTAAGTGCTAATAAATAGTATTTATTGTCATTTATGGAGGAACATGGATGTATAATAACTTACACTAAGTTGCCAAAAAGCTATTTATTGTCACCTTATAATGCTATTGGTAGTTTCTTTATTGTACTCTCTGCTATTGATGGCTAATACATAAGGATTATCACTACCAAGTTGTGATTGATTTGCGAATAAATGTTTCATTAAACCACAAATTGTTGGATGCATGATTCCCGCCATTGTCTATCCTTAACTGTATCGAGTCATGATCCATATAACCTAATTAAAGTTGTGATTATAGTTAGTGATTTTATAACAGTTTTTGAGTTATATTTTCCATCGTTTACGATTTGATGAGCGATATATTAATTTGTACTAGAAAAATACTTTATACTTTATACATCATGATTGATTTGGAACTAGATTTTTTTTAATATATAAAATCTTTTAAATGGAAACAAGTTTTAAAACTTTTTTTTTTGAACGACAAAATAACATAAAACTTTACATTTCATAATTTTGTCTCACGTGAGTACGTGAGACTTAAAATTCCAACCAATTAACTGGAAGACATATCGGATACAACTTAGGAGTATATATATGATCGCAAACTCGTTGGGCACCTCCTCCAAACGATATGTGTAAATCGAGCATCCCTACAAAGTTCCATCTAGCTTCATGTAATAGTTTTTATATAAATTAACTGAAATGATATAGTTTTAAAAAGTTCTATTACTATTACTTGAAAACATCTTATATAAACATAAATATATGTTTTAAAGTTTCAAAGATGTATCAATAATCAAATAACTTTATTGCATTATTGAGTCAAGTAATGTAATTTCCTAGTACATGATAACATCATCACTATACCTAAAAGGAATAAAATATTACGAGTTCAACAAAGAGGCGGCCAAAAAACACTTATAAAAGGTCAAAAGTAGCTCTAAAGCAAAGAATGGAACCATTTACAATGATTTTGACACCTTGATTAAACATGAAGCATGAAAAAATATTACACAAAATCAAATAAAATAAACATAGTTTTTTTAATGTTTTTTTTTCTTATTTGCCTGTATAATTTCCCTATGAATTTGACAAATCCAGATATTTGGTTGTTAATCTTTTAAGTTTTAGTACACAAAAGGATGAAAATCATTTTAATAGAGAGTATAACACTGAAATAATCATGTCATGTTAATTACATTGTGTTCTTCTTTAGTGGGTGAGTCGGGTCAACACTTTTTATTCTTGGAACAGAAGAGTGATCCATCTGTCAGGGTGATCCTAAGTGTCTAAATCTTTGTTATTTAAAAAATAAAATAAAATAACATGCATGTATCGTGCACATTGTTTTAAAAACCGGTTTTTGAAATTATATTGGACTTAGAAATTATACAGTCGGTTGTACCAGGAAATTCAACTGGGTTGCCTAGGTAATTCTATTATTCCATAAAAACACAATTAAAACACAAAGATTAAACAAAACGTACATGATTTTATGGTATATAAAAAGGCCGCTAGATTAAACAATGATTGATTTGATGGTATAGGAAGGCAGATAAGATAAAACTTTTGATCAGATGTAACTATAGGCTGCTAAAATCTTTGGCTAACGTCAACAATTATATTTACTTTGGGCTTAAACCGGGATGGCAGTAAACCAATATTACTAGCAGTTCAAACTACAAACCGCCCGTCCAAGTTACCGGGCTAAAATGTACCAGCCACTTGTTCAACATCCGGTTTAACCGGTATTAGCGGCCAGTACAAACCAGTTTTTAAAACATTGATCGTGCATAAATTATGAATTTATGATGAATTCAAGTCATAAGCAAACTTTTAACAAGACAGCCTTTGGGATTACACAAAACAAAACCATAAGCCCAAAAGTTCCACCTGTCCAAAGCCCAAACCCAAAAACCAGACGGCAATTACAATTACAAATATGTACAACCAGATTAAACAGCATCTGTTATTCTGTTAAAACTTAAAAGCCGGCAACAATAATATTATTAGTACTGACCATTTTCAGCCGGCCCAACATATATATATTTTGTATTTTCTGTTAAGACTTTTATTCAAACAAGTCTTAACCTCCAGCCATTAGGCATCATTCACAGCTTTTAGTTGTTAACAACATCTCATCACATTGTAAATTCAGCCACCTTTGATTTGCATAATATTATTAATATAACTTCATCAACTCAACCAAACCAACATATTACATAACCTATAGTCCTATACTACTCACATTGTACTCAACTAATAATAATAATAATGGGTTGGATTCAAATGCAACATGTTATTATAATTTCTTGTGTTTTTGTTTCTCTTTTTTCCTTAGGAAAAACGGAATCCGAAGATGTGATCGAAGCGTTAGTCGATTTCATGGACAAACTTGTCCCAGGAACCATGCAAAAACCAAACTGGGGTTGGAACATTTCATCTGACCCTTGCAAGAATAGCTGGTATGGAGTTACTTGTGACACAAGTAACACGACCGTTAAAAACATCGCCCTCGAGCAACTAAATCTATCAGGAACCGTTGATTTCGAATCGGTTTGTGAAGAAACATCTCTTCTTTTATTAAGCTTGAAAAATAATAACCTTTCAGGAAGCTTACCACAAGAAGTATCAAATTGTAAAGGCATTAGGCTTTTGTATCTAAATGGGAATCGGTTTTCAGGTAATTTACCTGATTCGTTTAGCCAGTTGACGAGTTTGGTGAGAATCGATGTATCCAACAACGAGCTTAATGGTAGCTTGTTGGATATGTCAAGAAACACGGGCTTGTTAAGTTTTTTGGCACAAAATAATAATTTCGCTGGGGAGTTACCTAAGTTTAACTATGGGTTACTTGAAGACTTTGACGTGTCGAATAATGATTTGACCGGTCAAATCCCTGACGACACGGGTCGTTTTGGCGCTAGAAGCTTTGCGGGTAACCCTCGTTTATGTGGGAAGGTGTTACCAAACGCGTGTCCGTTGGAAAAGAAAAAGAAAAATAAATTGCATGATTATATTATTATTTCGGGTTTTTCGGTTCTCGGGTTGATAGTTTTTGTTTTGGTTGGTCTTTTGATTCTCAAGAAAAAAGGGAATCTTGAAGATACCAATATTGGTAAAAGAAGAGTTGAAAGTGGAAAAGACAGTGGTGTTTCAAGTGAGTCAAAGGGTGGTCAAACGAGGTCAGAATTCTCGATAACTTCAGCTGAGAACGGTGGGGTGTCGGCGTCGCTTGTGGTTCTTTCGAGCCCCGTGGAGGCGGTTAACGGGTTGAGATTTGAGGACTTGCTTAGAGCCCCGGCTGAGTTGATTGGCCGGGGGAAACATGGAAGTATTTATAAAGTGCTTCCAGATGGCGGGATTCCACTCGTCGTTAAAAGGATTAAAGATTGGGAGATTTCGCGGGTTGAGTTTAAGAAAAGAATGCAAAGAGTTGATGAAGTGAAACACCCTAAAGTGTTGCCGGTTGTTGCTTATTATTGTTCTAAGCAAGAAAAGCTTTTGGTTTATGAGTTCCAACAGAATGGCAGTCTTTCTAAGCTTCTTCATGGTAAACTTTTTATTCATTTAATTATTTTACAATGATTTTGAGAATAGCATGGTTATTATTAGGAGACAGTTTTGGCCCAATGGGACAATTTTTGCTAATCTTTTGGGCTTGTTTGGGCCAATAATGGGCCTAAACATGTCTAAATGGGCTCAAACTAAAAAGAGCTTACGAAATTTGCGGGTAGAGGTGTTAAAAAAACCGGTTTGGGACCGGTTTTAGGAAAACCGAACCTAACTGAACCCGTTTGGGTTTAAAACCAGTTTCACCCAAACTGCCAGTTTCAGGACCGGTTCCTCTTAAGATATACCAAACCGGTTTTAAAACCGAATCGGTTTGAGGAAAACCAGTTAAAACCGGTTTAGAACTGGTTAAACCGGTTTATAAAACGAACCGAACCGATGTGACCAGGTCGGCCTATCGTGCTTCTAAACCGGTTTATAAACCGAGCCTGTTTGAGTCAAACCGGTTTTGACCAGTCGTTGACCAAACAGGTTCGGTTTGGGTTTAAAATCGGTTTTGTACACCTCTATTTGCGGGTCAAACGGGTAAAGTTGTGTTGTGTTGGCCCATGAACATCTTTTTTTTATTTCATAAATAATTAGATTTAAATATATGATTGCAAAACTATGTTATGATAATAATTAATCTTATTGGCATAAAAACTATTTTGGATGGCTGCATACAATTGACAGTCTTGACCCATATAGACATAAAGTCACTAGTAACATGTTTAATACTTATGAATTATGATGCTACATTTTGTTATTTGACTATTTCATGTATATGAAGTATTGCTATAAGTAAGATTTTACTAGGTACGTAGTATTTTCGTTTATTTTATTTTTGTTGTTGTTTTTGTGTATGAAGTATAACTTTTATTTACTATGCTGGTTATTATGATACATAAAAGATTAAAATTAGTAGGTCAACTTGACTTGACCCGGCCCGATTGACATATTTTGTTTTTTTTTTCAAAACAGCCCATTTCAACCGGTTACCCGACACTGTCCATTTGACACAAATACTTATAATATCATAAGTTAGTTACTAATCTTTTGTTAATTTACAGAATCACAAAATGGACAAATTTTCGATTGGGGCAGCAGACTAACCATAGCATGTAACACAGCCGAAGCACTCGCGTTCATGCACAAAGAGCTCAAAGAAGATGGAATCGCTCACGGAAACTTAATATCATCAAACATCTTGTTAACAAAAGACATGGACTCTTGCGTGAGTGAATACGGTTTAATGGTGGTAGACAATGGTTCAAAGAATAGTAACGCCTTTAATGTTGACGTGTATGGATTTGGTGTGGTTCTACTTGAGTTGGTGACTGGGAAGGCGGTTCAGAGCAACGGGTATGATTTGACTAAGTGGGTTAACTCGGTTGTTAAGGAAGAGTGGACGGGTGAAGTGTTTGATAAGGTGTTGGTGGTTGAAGGTGCGAGTGAAGAACGAATGGTGCGCTTGTTGCAAATAGCTTTGAAGTGTATTAATGATGTGCCTAGTATGGATCAAGTGGTTACAATGGTGGTTAGTTTGAAGGAAGAAGAGGAAAGATCAATGGCTTCTTCTGATCCATGATTTTTAGTTTTAAAAGGTGGAGTTGCAAGAATATTGAGATATAAGATGTTAATTTACATGGTGTAATACACTTATAGACATAATATGTAACAATGTGCATTGGATTTTTTAATTATTTGTATTGGAGAATAAGGGCATGCATGGTGCTCATTAGTATTTTGAATATTGACATAATTAATTTTTGGTTATTCTTCTTGGTTATTTTATGCAATTTACTTGCAAAGGCCAACAGTTATAGTAGGGATACATGGCTTGTTTAAAGTTTAAAGTAAGTAACATAAAGGTTGGTTAACACAAGTGTAAAATGACTTTTTTATGTCAACTAGCACTTGTTTCAAACATTTGTTAGTGCATCCCCTCTTATTGTGCATCAAAGTAATTGTTTCGATGCGCAACTGAATTCCCTAAAACATTCTGTAATGGGTGTTTTGTTCGTTGAAATTTTATGAAACGGAAATATTAACTATAAAATAAATTTAGAAAAAGGGCTTACGGCGCAACTTGTTGCCCGTTTGTCTTCTATCTTGACGTAAACAATATATTTTATTATGGAAATAGATCTTCATCTAGATTCTAGAATTACTGAAAATAAACATAGTGGGTTTGTTTAATATCTAAGCAAAGTGATATCACAGCGTGCCTGGACCAGCCCGTAACTCTCAAACAAGCCCATTGGACTCCACCACATATCAAATAAGCCCATTAGGGTTTTAGACTTTTAGAAAAAAAAACCGCCCTTACGGTCCGGTTCCAAGTCAGGTACACCCGGGTTAAGTTGAAACCGGGTTTTATGCCCACCTCTAGTTTGTACATCTAATCTCTTTTGAGAATTGAGAATAAACCATATTCTTTCAACAACCTCCTTTCCAAACTCATATACTCTTTTTTGAACAACTTTCACCAACACGAGCCTAATAAGGCCCTAGAAACCGGTAACACCAAAAATTACAAGACACTAAAGAAAACAATACCAAAACAAGATACCAAAGAAATTACAAACTAAACTTATACCAATCTTTCCATACTAGTATTACTTGATCAAGAGAACTTTTATCTTATATATTTAATAATAATCACTTGCATACTGAACTATACTGATCACATAATTATCCGATATAAATCACTAACATGATAGTCAAGTCTAACCCCATCAATAATCCTCACCCGGATTTAGATGTTGCAACTAACTTCATACCGTTTATAATTATCCGATATAAATCACTAACATGATAGTCAAGTCTAACCCCATCAATAATCCTCACCCGGATTTAGATGTTGCAACTAACTTCATACCGTTTCTTTGACTCATGACTACCATGGGTGTTCATCGAATCGGGTTTTAGGTCATTCAAATCGGGTTATTCGGGTTAACATTTTCAAGTCCAATTCAATTAAACATAATAGTACCCCAAAGAACGAGTTCATACATCTTCGAGTCCAATTCGAAGAAACAGAATTGTACCCCAAAGAACGATTTCATACACCTTTGAGTCCAATTCGAATAAACATAATTGTACCCCAAAGAACGACTTCATACTTCTTCGAGTCCGATTTGAACTCGAATAAACACAACCATACCCCAAAGAACGAGTTCATACATCTTCGAGTCTAATTCGAATAAACACAATCGTACGCCAAAGAACGATTTCATACATCTTCGAATCCAATTCAAATAAACACAATCATACCCCCAAGAACACGATTTCATACATCTCATCATCACAAAGATTTTCAATATATGTAAAATAATATGTATTCAACAAATTAATAAGAATTTAGTTACATTTCTAGACTTTAAACTCCAATATAACCAAACAAAACAAAACAAAACAAAACATATAACCAAAGATCAAACAAAACCCGGTCCAATATCATTTCTACACCCATCCGGTTTACCATTACCACTACCACTACCCTGGACCACCGCCGCTGGCGGCAAAACATACCGAGAAGAAAAATTCCGAACCATATATTCATTCTCCGATTCCGGATCTCCATTTTCCAACGGACCCATATCGAAATTAAGCGCATAACTAATCGGGTCATACTGAAACTTGGAGGTTTTGTTTCTATTGAACCGGCGGATGAATGTTTTCCACCGTGGACCGGCGACGATCTCCGACCACTCTCGAATCTTCTTCAAGACGGTGATTCCACGTGTCCATAGGCCTCTGGTTGGTGGGTCTTCGTCGGATTCTGATGTGGGGACTTTACGCCACCGGTGTGGGATGCAGAAACAACAGTTCCGGTTGTTGGGGTAGTGGGTTTCCGATGGTGACGTCATGTTTCCGTTGGAATGTGATTAGGGGTTTTGGGAAATGGAAGTGGATGAATGAATAATAATGATATTAGTAATCGGGATTATTATGTTTATATAGTAACAGTGGTTGACAGTGGATTTGTTAAATGTTAAATGATAAAGATAAATAACGTCTGTTATTTAAAAGAAATTAATAAAACCGAAGATAAAAGGAAATGAAATATGAAAACAAGATCAAATGCATTTTATTATTAATATGAAAACAATAAGAACCAATTTGCTGTTATTATTAGGTTTATTTTTATAGGTGTTTGATGTTATTTTTTGTTAGTGTTTGCTAATTTTCGATTATGAGACGTTAAAAAAATTGTTGATTTATATTTTGTTGTCATCATTAGATTTTTTTTTTTTTGCTGTTTTAAGTAATTGTTGCTATTATTTTGTTCTTAATTTCGATTCTTTTGTTGTAATTTTTAGGTTTTTTTCATTTTGTTATTATAAATAATTGTTTATGTAGACTGCTATTGTAGTTGGTATTGTTTCTTACGTTATCATTTTTTTTTAAATTGGTATTGGTTCATACGTTCTCATGTTAATATTAAAATGTAATAAAACTTCCCCATAAAATATACAAAATAAACAATAATAAAAAAATCTTAGAATCTCTTATTTATAAATTTGAGATATACGGATTAGTTGTTTTATGATTTTTTATCACAGGTATTCCTATTGTCATACGATATTAACAATTTTAAACCATGTCCGTTAGTTACCCTGGATAATGCAACATATAGTGTCCGTGGGAAGAATCTAGACATCGAGAAAACAAACCAACTTAAAAAAAAATGTTTTTGGATATTTTTAATTACAACTTTCTTAACAAACAAAGTTGTACATTGTGCTTTATAGATTGTGAGTTTGGCTATAATAGTTGTATTTAAAGCATTATCTTTTGTACTTATTTACAATAATGCTTAAAGCTTATGTACGTTTGGCTTTTGATGTTGTATATTTAGCGTTCATTTTAGAATCCTCCACGTGTAATCAACCTTTACATCTGTCTATCTCTGCAACATTATGCTGATAATAATTTATTATCTCTGCATTAACAATTCCCTCACCGAGCAACGCATCGTCACCATCGCCCACAACTACAATCCATCGCCGGCATCGTCTTAAATCGGTATGCCTCCGATTTCGTCCGTTACGATACGATACCATCTTCAGGTGGTCTTGGAGCTCCGGTACCACCGTCTTTAACCCCGCCTACTGTTGCCGGGTTTCATTTCGAAACCCTAGGTGGCGGTAGTGTCGTCGTTCGTGGTTTTCTCTGCTGTTGCCGGGTTTCCTTTCTGGAACCCTAGGCGGCGGCGGTGGCGACAGAGGTTATAAGAGTGGTTCGGTAGTTATGCTTTATGACGTAAAACCCCAAATTATCCCTGACGTTGGGTGGTGCTTTGGTTCTATCTGTTTTTAGTTGTATATGGCATACCTTTAATACCATGTTATGATGTTATTCAAGCATCAAACCATAGTCTAACATACCCCATCTGACCAGTAGGAACCATCCAAATAAAAAAATATGAGCTGGTTCCGTTTTATCGTTTAAAACAATCAGGTTTAATGTATTGGTTCACAATGTGGTACTGAAACTGCCCTTTGTATTACATAGTTATGCATGTGTATATGTGAGGACATGTCTCGCCTTCCGATAGTCTCGCAAGTTTATCAAGTTTGTCATTGCCTGAAGCTTTAATTTTGAGTTAATATGTTTACTATCGTTTTCAAACTATGATAGTTTGACACATGAGATTTTTTTAACCTTTGTTTTTTTAGAAACAGGGGCAAAATGCCATGCTGACCCCGCAGCGACACCTATGGTAGCGGATTACGTTTGCTTTATTGCATATGTTTATGGCTGGTTTCGTCGCTTCGATTAGTGCCTTCCTTATCAGGGTTAAACAGCATGTTCTAACAGTGGTCGTATGGACAAAGTAAAAACTTTTTAATCTGTGACCAGTTAGCTTTTTTTTTTTTTTTGATTACCTCTTATTAATTAATTCCTTTTGACAGCTTCTAGGACATGTCTTTCAGGGTCTCGACAATCGATTTTAACTTCTATGGTTCTGCTAATATTGTGAATTTTGGTCCAAACTAACCACACCATATGATATAGTTGTGTACAGTGTGGGGAGAAATTGAGTTTTGCAGATCGTTGGTTTTGGAGTACGTCTTTCTTGCGTTTATGGAGATCTTGGGTGTAAGGTAAAACAAGTTAATTTAATGATTATATATTATCACATGTTTTGATATTGTGCTATTGTTAACATTGGAAATATTTACATTTGTTTAGGGTATGGGAATTCAAGTTAGAAAAAACCTGCTTTATCTACTGCACTAACCCGGCACTATGCGATTGTCGGTGACCCCACAGTTGCTACTGCAAGATCTAACCCTCATTTCCTTTTACAGATGTATGGTTTTGTATGTTTTTGTATAATGTAATTATATTCAAGTGAGGACAAACTGAAAGTAATAGATAGATGTTTTTAAATTACCATCTTATGAGAACATATGCTGAAATGCGTAGAAGTTTGTATAAAAGGGAGCGGTCAAAGAACAAGCACGGTCACATTACTATTTAAATGTTTTCGAAGCTTTGTAGTGAAATTATTGGGAGCATTATTTGAAAACCAGAAATTTCACTCTATGTTTTTGTAACATAAAACCTATTTTTCAAATTTATGACACCCGTCGCAACCGTGGCGGGTATAAATACTGGTTTCTATTTGTTGCGGCGGGTATAAATACTAGTTTCTATTTATTTTGAGAATAAAGTTGTCTATTTTATGTTAAAGTGGTTAGTTATTGAGGAAGAAAACAAGGAAATGAATTTAGTGGAATTAAAGGTATATGTTGTTATCATAATAAGACAACTGCTACAGCGAAAAGGGTTGTTGGTGTTAATCTTTTAATTGTTAAGATTTATTATTAATTTTATTTTATTTTAATGGAGGGTTAAGATATTATTATTTTTGAAAAGTCAATGTTCCTGAGTTTTGGAATAGTTTTGTCGAATGTCGAGATTGCAAGTTTGCAATTGCAATTTGTATTTTGCAACAACTACGTTTCCTTGTTTTGAGACGCTAACAGCTAATAAAGCCTTTTAATAATAAAAGATTTTTTTAATGGTAAACCAACGTACTTATAAATATAAATACTCTCTTAAATCATATATATATATATAGAAAAGAGTTTAAATAAAAAGAAGTTGTTTCTTAGGAATGGTAAGAACCAATAGAATTTTGACATTTGGCATTAAAACCTATGGTAAAAGAATAATTCTAGGAAACCATGTCGGTTATAGTGGTAAAAGAATAATTCTAGGAAACTATGACGGTTTTTGGTAATTTTAAATCTCAACCATTGATTAATATGATCCAATGGCTATGATTTATTCTTAGTCTTTCTAGGAAACTACTTTTTTTTAGTATAACCCTCCCACATCTATATATATATATATATATTTATATGTATCGTGCATGTTTTCAATTCTCCATCTCTAAAATGGAGGAGAGACGTCTTACCATTACATTATACCCATTAAGGACCTTAATAATAAAAGTTATTAGTTGTTTACGTATTATGTTTCTTAATGATAAAAGTTAATAGTTATTTACACGTATTTTTCTTGTTATTTTATATAAACATTACGGAAGTATATATTATTGAAATGGTTTGGTAAAATAATACATAGCTTGACTAGAGTAAAACATAAATGATTTGTTAGTCAATGCTATGATTGAAAAATCTCATAAAAATTTTTGAATATATATTTTTTAAAATAAATATAATAATTTTATTTTTATTTTTATTTTTAAGACAGTTAGGTGTCTAAAAGTCAATTTAATACATAATGGATTCTAATTAAAGAAGATTTACAAACGTATAAAGCATGCTAGATATAGTATGATTGTAACTATTTCATGCTAGATATAGTAAGGTTGTGGCAAATAGTTCGAGATGCGGTTAAACGGACAATTGCATAACAGTATCTTATCTATTAGTATTCAAACAATATGTATTATAATTCTCTAACTTTTTTCAGAATGGTAAACTCACACTTTTTAATACTATACTCTTAAATATACACCTTTATGTCGACCACGAAGCTTAAGCCTTATCATATGTAATAGAACACCTCTATCAAATATCTTGGTTCTATTAAGTCAAAGGTCCTTTGGTATTACGTTTCTCAAGCAAATTCTTTTAGCCTATACGTTAAAAACTTTAAAGTTGAGTTATTAATCCATAAAAATCAAGCTAAAACGTTTAAAAGTAACACCCACATAATGAGTCAAAGTTTACGTTACTAAACATTTAAAATGTATTTGTTTCATATATAAAGGCATAAAGCTTATATAAAAAATATAATACAGCTAAGAATCTTCATTGACTTGGTCCACTGGACCTAACAACAAAATGATTGGGTGGCTTTTAACGGTTGTTTCAACTTCTGGTCCTACACAACCTTTGCCAGCGATAATGTCATCAATTATATCTTTAACAAATTCTTATTATTCTAATTTATATTTGTAACATTTCATGTAATGTCACAATGATATGAATATATGAGAAACATCTTAGTGTTCCAGAGACTTTTCAAGATCTAGGCTCATTTGACAAATAATTTTGATGCTTTTGTAAGCATTTGTGTTAAGACTGATGAATTAGAACACGTGTAAACTTTCGTTGTCAATTGATGAAGTGAGTCCAACTTAGCTTGTCATTATCAACGACTAATAGTCTACAAGTAAAGATAGCGTGTTTGTGGTGTTCAAAAGGGTTGCACCTAAAAAAGATCTTGTAACATTATTTCAAAATGGGATATTTACTATCAAAAGCTATTCTAACCAACAATGTTATATAAATTCATAAGTTACATAACTTTAAAAGTGGCCGGATGTATTATATTTATCATGAGCAACCTAAAATATATCGAGTAACCAAGGCTATACGAACTTTACCAGTCTCGAGCTTTACGAGTTCTGGCCTATACCAATCTCGGGTTTTACAAGGATTTGCAAGCATATAACTTTACAATGGTTTACGGCCTCAAGCTTTGCAAGTCATATGAACCTAGGCTTTACAAGGATTTATTGCCCATATGTTCTATGGGTCTAAGCATTTGTGGACTTTCCAGTCTTGGGCTTTACGAGCGTTTACAAACCTCTTTACGAGGCTTTAGGGGGATCAAACTATACAAGTCTTGACCTTTCCGGCCTCAACATTTACATGAATTTACGCGCCTTAGACTTTACAATGATTTGGCTTTATGGGTCTCGGGTTTACAAACTGGGAACTTGTCTTAACGACCATTATGGGCTCGAGCTTTAAGAGCCTTGAGTTTTAGGGGTCTTTATCATCTTTAGCCTTTACTATTTGCTTCTCATTTATTCAGTGTTGATTCACATATAAATTTATATGTTGAAAGCATTACTTCACATGTGAACTAATGTCTGTTCGCATTTAAGCTACTTTTATTGCTAAATTCAACAATCAGGTTTGTAGTCACCAACAATGTGAATTTAGCTAGCGTTTTTGTATTTTTATTATTTGCTCGTACTCAGTGAACATGTTGACTAATATTTTATCATCATTTTAATCAATATTGGTTCATATATGAATTATGTACTCAATGAACATTAGTCCATATGTAAACACTTTTAA
Organism: Bidens hawaiensis; assembly: GCF_021521415.1. Taxonomy (NCBI): domain Eukaryota; kingdom Viridiplantae; phylum Streptophyta; class Magnoliopsida; order Asterales; family Asteraceae; genus Bidens; species Bidens hawaiensis. The sequence goes on along the minus strand of NW_027493456.1, from coordinate 97,933 downwards.
AAGTCATTTTATCAAGCATTAAGCATGGGTGAATAAAATTAAATTATTGTATCGTAACGCAACGATATATAAAACGAAACGAATTGTTGAATCATTTGAAATCTAACCTAAATAAATATTACAACTAAAACAAACAAAAGATAAATCAAAATATGGCTACTGTATTTTATAAGATATCAATATTAAGTTGGTATATAAATCTCATTTAGTTGTGTGGTTTGTACTTTGTTTACATGTATATCTATCAGAAATTTGAATAGTGGGCCATGGGTAAAACCTTGAATTTAATGGATCGGCCCATCGGGGTCTACCTTAAAGTTAATGGATCAGAGTCTGTCGACACAATAAAAAACTGGGCTACGGTAGGCTCAACACCTTTGTGGACTATGATTGAGTGGCACAGAGGCTGTGGGCTCAAAAGCTTGGCCCACTCTGACATGTACTAAAAAGAATTATGTTGAGGTGAACAAACCCGGTCTGAAAATTGAAATCCAACTCGATAACAGAAACCCGTTTGAAACCGAAACCTAACCCCAAGTTTTGGGATCGGTTCGGAAATTTTTTGGTCCGAATTTATCTTGCTTTTTCTAGATGGCCCCACATGGTTCAAAGAATTCATATCTTCGTGTCCCTGCTTATTGGGTAGCCCTGATATGTGTCATATGATATGACGCATATGATTATGCTTGAATTCGGTATCCGCATACCAAATATAATATACTTATTATTTTAGACAGAGTAATAACAACTTATAAATTAAAAAACAAAGTTTTTTCTCTATGGTTTGAAAATTTCTCGAATCTATCACCTCGGTTACACAACTAAGTCAAAAACTAAAATGTGAACCAATTTGTAAATAAATAAATAAATAAAATTAAAATTAAAATAAAAACTCCATGGTTTTGAATACGAACTTAAATGTTACGTGATATGAAGTTTCATTCTAGAGAATGTTACAATGTATCTTCATTAATGAAGTTCTAGAAACATGTGTTTTAAGGTAAGAAAACAAAAGAGTAAGAAAGTGTTGTTTTTAATTTTTTAATTAAAAAAAGGGAAAATTCCCAAAATAAGCGTTTATGAAAACGTTTTTCAGGTTTTAAGTGTCATTTGCAAGAAATTCTAAAAATATGTATTATAATATAGTCGTGACGAGTAGTTTGTATAACCAATTAAATTTTGATACGTGTCTTTAAACTAACCATAACAAGCAGATTTACTAATCATTTGCTCATCACGACTAAATACGTTTTATGCATCGTAATCAACGCTCACGAGTAATTCATAAGTTCTTTAGTCATGATGAGTAGATTGTAAGATTAAACTAGTCGTGACGGGTTAGTTACTAATAAACTACTCGTGTAGGGAATGTAAACCAGGTAAACTAGTCGCCGCGACTAAAGAACTTATGAATTACTTGTGGAAGTTGATTACGAGACATGGAACTTATTTAGTCGTGATGAGTAAATGATTAGTGAACCTGCTCGTTACAGTTAGTTTAAGGGCACGTGGCAAATTTTAACTGGTTCTATAAACTACTCGTGTGTAATCATAAACTACTCGTCACGACTAGTTTATAATACATATATTGGGAATTTCTTGCAAATGACACGTAAAACCTGAAAACCATTTTCATAAACGCTTATTTTAAGAATTTCCCTTAAAAAATAGTCTTCTAGATGTTACCTTTTGATCTAAACTATATCTCAATATCCACGTTATGCTTAGTATCACATTTTTTAACGCGACGTTCAAATCGATGTCAGGACTTGTGGGACTTGTGGGGATAGCTCATTAAACACAGAACACTGCTCACGGCATTCTTTGTACAAGATACTCTCACTCTATACAAAACAACCCCGCTATGCAATAAAAACGGAAATGTTGTATCATCTTGACGGCATGTTGGCGCATTTGAAAAGTAGGGAATGAAGTGGTCTTCTCCAACTTAGAAATCCCGGCTAGCAAGGAGATAAAAATAGGTCTAATGGGGTGTTTGGCCTAGCTTTTTTTAACAAAGCTTATATCTTTTTTAGCTTTTTTTTTTACAAAATAAGCTTAATTTGGTGTTTGGTTTAGCTTTTAAAGCTTATTCTTATTAGCTTATATAAGCTAATTTGAAGATGATTTTTTAGCTTATTCGAAAAAGTTTATTTGTGTAAGGGTGTAAGTTACTCATCTGTTCTCAAATGGTTGTGTATTAGTGATGTGCTCTAAAATATACATATTATTATATAAATAATTCCTACACTTTTAAACACTTTGAGCTAGGTTTTTTTATTGAATAATACTTTTATTTGGCTCATATTTAGATTTTAAATGTTTCGAGTGTCAACGAGCTAACTAAAGTTCTTTTTAAATAAACATAAGATCGATGAGTAAAACTTTAGTTTTATTTATATGTTACACAAGTTCTCGTTGGGGCTCATTCTTATTATTATTCAATATGATTTAATAAAACGAGGTATGTTAATATATCAAATTAATTTTTAAGTAATGAATAATAACCACAATATATTGTTTTATGTTTCATGAAGTAATTGAGTTGGTGGTCCACTAATAAAATTTTGAGGCATCAATTTGGGCTCATCATATGATATGTGATTTTTGGTCAAAGAAAAGAAAGGCTTGTGTCGGTGGAAAAAAACTGTAAAGAACATAATTATAAAAGAAAAAAAACCCTACATAGGGGGGTGGGGGTTTGGAGACACCACGGGAGCCGCTTTTGGAAAAAAGACAAGGAAGCATAATAAGGTTTTTTTTGAAGACAACAAGTTGGGGTGAAGTTCGACATCTGTTAAAAGGAGAAGAGAGCCTTTTGGTTTGAATCTTTTAGCTATTGTTCTTTTAATATATATCATGAACTCAAGTAGTTTTGTTTTGTTTATCAATATTATGAGTTGCTAAAATTTATTGCAGTATTTAGGTTGAGATGAATGTTGATTTTGCTTGAAGGTTTATTTGGTTTTAATTAATTACACGACGTATTACTATTGAAACGGCTTTATATAATTCAATCTTTGATGTGTTAAAAAATTGTTTTTATATAATTATTGCTTGTGATTCCGCGTATGACTTTGATTGATTGATTGTGTGTCGTTCGGTTAGGGTTCTACGTTTAGGTCTTAGACTTGATGTTTTTGATCTTGTCATTATTAGTACTACCATAGGAATCTTGAGTGCGATTAATTATTAAAATTCTATAGATTCACTTTCCTTGCGACCGAAAGGTAACAGGGAGTCGGTTTGTCTCGTATCTTTATTTGGTTAGGTTAGAATTGCGCGAGGGCGAGTTTTGGTCTTGTCTGATTTAGTTTTGCGTGCAAATATGTGTCTTAGATCGGGTTAGATATTGTTACCCCTTTATCCCTATAATTGTTAGTACCAATTTTTAGCGAGTTTTGTGTCGTTGAGTCCGAGAGGAGATGCGTCATCAGGGTACCTTAGTAATCTTTATCCCGATGCATTTATTCAATCTTCTTAGATTTGTGAGGGTTAGTTGGTGAGACCGAGAGGTGATCTAACGAACTTTAATGTGCCTTAGTTGACTGTTTTAAGATCCCGGTGTCTTGTGATTAGTTAATTCCGTTAGCCTTTAAACTGTCAGTAGGATTCTTGTCTAGGTAGTCATTTCTCCATATTCGTTAAGAGCCCCGTTAGTGCCGTTAAGTGTTCCAGTTAGTTTCGTTAAGTTAAGTTAGTTTAATTAATTAAAATAAAATAAAAATAATAAAATCAATCAGAAATCTTTCAGGGTAGGACTTGGATTAGAGTTTATAATCTGAGTCGTTCTCACGTGTCTTCAATGCGATATCCAGACTTTTCTTTTCTTTGTTATACGCGATCGGTACACTTGCCGTTTGTGTGAACTACTAGGATAGGTTGTTTGATTTTTTAAAGCTAGTTGCGATTCGTGTTTTATTTATATATATATTTTTTCGCACATCAATTAGTAATTATTGAAGCAACTTGTTACTCTAACAGATTAAAGATTGAGGATTTAACAACTTATTAAGACACACAATTAACTTGTAGAATATAAGTTAATTTAAACACTTAAAAATAGCTTATCAAATAACAGAAGATAAGCTATAAGCATAAGCAAAATATAAGCATAAGCAAAAAAGTTAAAAAGCTAGGCCGAACACCCCCTAAATTTATTGGACTTTCTTTTGAATAAAAAAGGTATAAGTTTAAAACATTTAATTTTAAGGATATATAAGATTTTCTTTTAAATTTGTATCCTATGTACTTTTCCTTGTCTCCTCGCTAGTACGACAGTGTTTTAATGAAATTTATTGTTTCAAGAAGACAATTATCTATTAGACTAAGGGGTGTGGGGGGCTCTAGTGGGGGCTTTAAGAGCCAAGAACCAATAATATTATGACGTGTGGCAAAGAGAGAAACTGGATAAGGGGGGTGTTGGAGCCCCTGGCCCCTGGTGTGGAGGGGCTCCAGCAGGGGCTCCAGCGAAATTTTTTTTCTATTTTTTTATAAATATATTCAAACAACGTATTAATAAAAAAACTCATAAATTATTAAAAAAACACATTAATATCTAAAAAATAAAATAAAAATTAAAGTACTAAAAAGAAACATTCTTCTTATTCTTCGTCTTGGTCTTCTTCGATCAACCTCTTTCGGATACGTTCCTTTTGCTTTTCCATTAGCATTTGATCGACCGGATTTAGGTTACTGAAGTCTCTAGTAAGAAAGTCCAAATCTCTCATTCGACTTTTTTCCTTTTTGTCATAAGAGACCACCTCCATGGTTCTGTTGAATTTATTGAGGGATTCAACAAGATTGGTGATGTTTACGGCTTCCCCCTCAGCCGGTTTTTTCCCCTTGGCGTCCCTTCCCAATGGCCGCCTCCTCGGTGGTGAAGACATTTCCTCCTCCGCAATGTTTAGGTCGAATCTAACGCGGCAATCCGACCCGGTTGAAGTGCTATACGCTCCAGACGAACTAGTTTTAGTCCGTTTCGGCCCTACTTCCGCATCAAAGTCCGGCGCCACCAGCTCAACCCACTTGGAACACATTTTCAACCTGTCCCACAACTTTAAATCGTCCCACGTCTTCACCATCCCATACTTCCGCAAACACTCCTGCTTCCACTCTTCGACCGTGAAATTGTAAATCGCCAAATCATCACTGCCACTTGGTCTCATACGACCGCTGTTCCTGTTGAAAAGATTAGTAAACAAGCCGACAAATTTTCTGATTTCGGACCACCGACCCGAAATCATATCGGGGTTCCGCTCTGTACTCCCAACGAGCATGTAGAACGTCTCCCTAACCTTTGTCCAAAATATCTTTCTCTGTTGGTAGTCGGCTGCAAAATGAATAAATAAATTAGATTTCCATTTAACTTTTTTATTAAAAATCTTTTTTAAAAACGTTAAAACAATTACCGCAACGCCGATCCTCATAAATGACTATCAAAGCCCGACACAAGGCTTCCTTCTCATCCGATGACCACAGAGTGGCTTTCCGTTTCGTCCTCGGAGTCAAAGCCGGTCCCGACCCGTCCGTTGCAACTGGTTTTTTCCGGTGGACGCGTCTTTTTGGTCCCGTAGCTTCACTGTGTGATTCTTGTGTCTCCGAAACAACAAAGTTAGGAGACGGTTGTGTGTTGGATGGTTGAAAGCCGGATGATTCTTGCGGCTCCGAATAAAACATCGGTTGGTGCGGTGACGACCATAAATCGTCGTCAAGATAATCTGAATCAAGGTTTGGGAACCAATTTCCAGCCATTTTTTTTAAAAAAAGTTGAGAAGATGAATTGATTTTGGGTGAAGGTTTGAAGTTTTGGTATAAAAATGGGTGAAATGGAGTATAATTATATAGGAAAAATATTTTTTTTTTGGTTTGTTTGGCTCCACAACGGTCCAAAAAACATAAAAAGATGTGCAGCTCTCTCTTCTCCCGCTAACCGGCTCATGCCTGCCTTGTTTTTCCCGCTAACGCCCCGTTAGCGCCCCCGCTAGCACCCTGGTGGTGTGGTGTTAGCGCCTGGGGGCGCGAGCGGAGGGGCTTTAGCGCCCCCGTTGAAGCCCCACACCCCACGGTCTTATCTAATAGAAGTAAACATGATGGCTAGCGCCCACTGGCCATTTTGTTTTCTTTTTCTTATTTTTTATTTTTTCTTTTTTTTCACCGGTCATTTTGTTTTGTTTTTCTTTTTTTGCACATGCTATTTTGTTTTGTTTTTCTTTTTTTTTAGTTTTGGTATCACAACAAAAAAGATAACGCTAATCGATGGAACTCTTTAGTTTTAGGTTCAGTAACATAATGAATGTGACGGAATCAACCAAAACGTAACGCTAAACGACCGAACTCTTTTGTTTTAGTTTTGGTACCGTAATGAATGTGATGGAACCGACCGAATTTGCGTAGACTAACCGTCACAACGCTTGAGTTTGACCAACGTCGCCCCATTGGCCAACCTCAATTTATATATATTTTTTGTTTTACTTCTGGTACCGTAATCAGCGTAACCGAACGAATTTTTTTGTTTTAGTTACGCTACCGTTACGAAGATCATGGAAATCGAAATCTTCACGTAGACTCACCCGCATCAACTTCCGAGATCGACGTTGCTCGGGTTTTACGAACAAAATGTTCTTACCAACTGCCGCCACCTTATTGACCCGCATCAATATTTATACTGTTTGTGTTTGTTTTTGTTCCGTCACCGAAACAAATATAACCAAAAGCGTAACGAACACGTCGGAAACACATCAAATTTGCACAGACTTACCGCCTCAACGCATGAGACCGACACCGCATGGGTTTACCAACGCCCGAGTTTTACCGACCGACATCACCCCATTAGTCCTCTCTGATTTTAACTTTTTTTTTTTTGTTTATGTTCTGGTAGTGTAATGAATGTAACAAAAAATAACCGAGTTCATGTCGAGTTAACGCCTCAACACCCGGAAGCCGCGCAAAGCGCGGTAAATTAGTGGTTGTATACATAAAAATGAAAATTCAACAAAATTTTATATTATTGTTGACTCTTTACCTATATTAAATTATTATAATACAAGTGTGCGAAACATCCAAATCCGCTTTTACCTTGGGAAATTTGTGTAAAACAATAATTACTTATTTTGTCAACGTTTTCTCTTAAAAAAATTAATAAACAAAAATAAATAAGTCATCAATTATAAAAATAATTTTAAAAAGTATGATATAAGAACCTACGTGACGGTGGAGTACGGTCGTGGGATCGAGATTCGGTAAGGGTGACTAGCAAACACCACTCCAGGCATTTGGCTTGGGGAAGGGTGACCTCGACTCCACGGGTGATTTTTTTTTTCCGCCGATCTCATCTATATAGATCTTATCTATATAGAAGATGTGTGTTGTACAACTAGAAGATGTGAGCTATACAACTTCTTTATTCAATGTACAACCTCAACAGTTATAAAATATTATATATGTTTTAAGCTATCTATCTATAATATCTATAATATATATGAATGAAAACATAAAAATCTTATGTGTCGTGATGTGGTCGCTCCCCCTTTTTTTGGAGTCACCAGATTTGCTTGATTTTTAAATAAAGGTTTCCCATGCATTTGACCCGAATTCATGGGTATGAGTTTTATCAAATCCATATATTTTTAAAACGGTTATAACATCTCAATAAATTAAAACTAATCTAACCAAATGTTTGATATAAAAATCCTATAAAATAGGGATATACTAAAAATTAATATATGATTTATTTAAAAAAAGATATATATTATTTATAATTAAAAAACCAATTTTATAGTAAAAAAAATAAACGGGTCTTGGGTCTCATCAAACCCATATAACTTTTAAACCGTATTATAACATCTTATTTATTTGTGAAACAGTTTATCATCAAACCATAAGTATATTATTAATTTTCATATAAAAAAAAATAAAAATTCAAAAAAAAACATAAATATTAGAAACAAATAATATAAAACAACCCCCGTAATACGGGGGATAAAAACTAGTTATATATATATTTATATTTAAAACAAAGTTTGTATATGGTAGAGCACTCATTTTACTAGTGAGAGGTAGGGGTGCAAACCTCACTATCACCAATTTACATGGGAGATATGAGGGATGACCCTGGCTTGCCAGGGTTCGAGTCCTGATCTCACCCGGTTTTACCGGCTCCTCGCTGTCGTGCCATTTGGTGGGCGTGGGGGTTGGGGTTTATCCGGTGAATCCCTCAATAGGCGGACCGCTAGGGGCTCCGTCCGTCCGGACTAGTGGCCTGCTCGGGCTACCTTTATCCAATGGGGGCCGCGTACAGAGTACCCGACGTTACTTAGTTGGTCGTTCAAAAAAAACAAAGTTTGTATAATGTATGAATCAATACTATTTAAAGAAAGCTGAAAAACAGCCTTAGTTATCTATATTTTAAACAATATGTAACTTTTATTATTTTTTATGTTTGTTTATTTTCTTAACTAGCTTTTGAACCTGTGTCTTACACGAGATTTGTTAAATAATAAAAATAAATAAGGTTCGCTATTTGAAAGAAATGAACAAACTTAAAGCTAAAAATAAAATAAAATATATAGCACAAACAATAAGAAGTTTAGAATCTCAAATTTACAAATTCGAAAAAATCTTTATATATACAACATTTGCCATAATTGTTTTGACCCATTACCCATTGATAACTATGATTAATGAGATGAGATATTAGAGAATTAGAAGAGAAATTATAATTCATTTTTCAAAATTCTTTTGACCCATGACTCGTGGATATGTAAGATAAATAAGATGAAAAATTAATGAATTGTTATAACCCATTGTCCAAAATTATTTTGATCAGTGACCCATGGATAACTTGGATAAATGAGGTGAGAGATTAGAGAGTTAGAAAGGAAATTATAACTCATTTGTCAAAATGGTTTTGCCCCATAACCCATGAATATGTAGGATGAATGAGAAGAGAGATTAGACCAATAATGAATGTGAGATTGCCACATCATCCTCATTATTTTTTATAATTAGTATAATAACTATATTAGATTAGATAACCCATGGATATGTAGAATGAATGAGAAGAGAGATTAGACCAATAATCAATGTGAGATTGCCACATTGAGGGCATAAACTCCTCACGCCTTGGATTTTTATTCTATTTAAGGTCCCAAGTTGGGACTTGGTTCAGTTCCACCCTCCAAGTATAGATATTACATTTATTTGGGGCTCACATCATTTCATAACATAGTTATTGCTAAGATCTTTAAAGCTTCTTAACTGAATTAACCGTAAAATTACTGACTTATCTCCAAGGCATTCCCACGAGTCCAGTCCCTCGACTGGACAACATCAATCATAAGCTGAAAACACCGCTCCCATTAATTTTCATTGCTCAATCTAACAAATCTGACCATTTCAGAAAATATAAATGACAAAACATTTTTGTGAATCCCAGCTAACTCACTTAGTTGTTACAACTCACACGTATGAAAAATACAAAGTGAAAAAAAGGACGGAATGACATTTTCGTAATTACTTTCAGTAGTATAATAAACTAATCACGCTACAACAAAATACAAGTCGACTAATAATAACGGTACTTGTAAAGTGTAGTGTAATGATAATGAAGTAAAATGAATATAATTACGCTACTTGTAAAGTACACGGTAATTATTAGTAAATGTATTTTCGTTGTAGCTTAATTAATTTTTATTCAAAGTAATGACAAATTTACCACCGCACAACGTTTTCTTTTCTTTTCTCACTTTGTATGATTTCTAAGTGATCCACATATCCCACCCTACTTATTATTATCTCTCTTCTTAGTGGCTATTTGGTAACCGCTTAATGATTTTATTAAGATGCTAGTAGGGCTACGTTTGAATCGATCAGAGATAAAATGTGTTTGGTACTTTGGTAACACGTCTTAATGACTCATGAGGTCCCTTAATGTTTAAGTTTCAGTGACAAACTGAATGATTCAAAGACTACCTCTTAATTAGTCAAACATCTTATTGATACAATACTCGCCAAAAAAACCATTTAGTTTCTTTTAATAAAAATGTAACTTTATTTAATATAATTATACAATGATAAAGTTATATAGGGTAAAGTTAAAATACAAAGGGAGATAAAAATGAGAAGTGTGAGAAAGATTTGTGACACACAAAAAAACCCTTAAAAATAAATTCAAAAAAAAAATCATAACTTAAAATATAAATAAAAAACGGAAAAAATAAAATAAAGTAAAATGTTTCCGCCATCATTCCTGTTAAAAAATACAAAAAAAATTGACGAAAAGACACAATGCCGAGATTAAAGACACAATGACAAAAGTGAACAAAAAACACATATATTACTAAAAGAAGACACAATCGATCGCAAAATATAACACAATGTCGAACAAAATATAGCACACTGTTGAGTAGTAACACAATATAAAGAAAAAAACACAATGTTAAAGAGAAAAAGACACAATCAATAGCGAAAATAAATACAAAACACAATGATAAACAAAAAAACACAACGATTTTTTTCACTTACCATTGTGTTTTCTTATGAGAACGAGAAATACGGTGAAAACATTTTTGTGTTTTTACTTTTTTCGTTTTTTATTAATTATTAAATTTTATTTATGATTTTAATTTTTTTAAAATGTTTTTTTACGTGGTTACAAATCATTTTCATCTTTCTCATTTTTTTTCCTGTAAAATAACTTTATGTATACTGTTTGATCCCGTGTAAAACGATGCTTCATTTATAAGCTTTGTGTGATAGTGATATCATTAAACTATTAATCAAAACCATACAAAAATATTAAAAAAAAATATTAAAACTTTAAACTCAATAATAACAAAGAGTAGACTAATGGTGTGACACACCAATATTAAGGTGGTTGAGATTGAGTTAACGTTCAACTATTTTGTATAAATATTAAACACATGAAACAAAACAAAACTCATTCACATGATCATCTGTTTGTCTTTGTAGCTAATATATACATACAATATAACAAAAATGGCAGCTAGAAGAATTATCTCTCGTTCACTTTCGTCTACAATTGTTTCTGCAGGTCGAAAGTCTTTGTTAGTTTATTATTAATATTACGGTTTTAAGTTTGCAGTACAAGTGTTTGATGAAATGCCTCAAAGAGAAGATTAGTTTGTATACGTTGTCGGTTTCGATGGTTTTAAATATTAATGTGTGGTCACGTACTCAACATGTTGATAATGAAAGTTATGTTGATGGGTTTGAAAAAAGATAGAAATTTTATTGGTTTCTTGATGATTTTGTTTATGGGTTTGAAAAAAGATGCATGTTTTTATTGGTTTCTTGTTAGTTTGTTGATGAGATTGAAAAAGATGCAAGCTTTTACTGGTTTCTTGTTAGTTTGTTGATGAGTTTGAAAAAGAATGCATATTTTATTGGCTTCTTGTTAGTTTGCTGATGTATTTGAAAAAAGATACAAACTTTTATTGGTGGGAAATATTTTGTTTTCTTGACTATGATTGTTTCCTAATTAAAAGGTTAAAAGTAGATCTTTTATGTAACAGAATCTAAAATTTTGAATTTGGGATCATGCTTTTTTGTGTTGACTAATAACTATTTCCTAATTCTTTTTTTTATTTTTTTTTTATTTTTTTTACAGGAAACAGGTTTAATTTGGGAAGAGAAGTTGGAAGATTCAGTACTGCTGCTGCACTTGAAGAACCGATCACCCCACCGGTTCGGATTAACTACACGCAGCTTCTAATCGATGGGAAATTTGTTGATTCAGCATCTGGTAAAAACTTGATTTATCAATATTATTAGTAATAATCTTGATAAAAAAAATTATTTATTTTTTTGTTTATTTATTTCAGGAAAGACATTTCCAACCTTGGATCCTCGTACCGGGGAAGTGATAGCTAATGTAGCTGAAGGTGATGCAGAAGATATCAACCGTGCGGTTTCTGCAGCTCGCAAGGCGTTTGATGAAGGCCCGTGGCCTAAAATGACTGCTTATGTAAATAACATTTCATAATCTTGTTTTAGATTCTTTTTAAGACTTAAACTTGTAAGTTAATAATTTTATGTAACTAACTGTTGCAGGAGAGATCGCGTATACTATTAAGATTTGCTGATCTCATAGATAAACACAACGATGACCTGGCAGCTCTCGAGACATGGAACAACGGTAGGCCGTATGAACAAGCTGCCAAAATGGAAGTACCATCTGTTGCACGTCTATTTCGGTATTATGCTGGTAAGTAATCTTGATATTATATTATTATTGACTAAATTGTATAATTTGTCATGCATAAGTTACATATTAGGTATTGTAAACTTGCAGGTTGGGCGGACAAGATCCATGGGCTAACGGTTCCTGCAGACGGGCCTTACCATGCGCAAACATTGCATGAGCCAATTGGGGTTGCGGGTCAGATCATTCCTTGGAACTTTCCTCTTGTTATGTTTGCTTTGAAAGTCGGGCCCGCCCTTGCTACTGGCAATACTGTTGTTTTGAAATCAGCTGAACAAACTCCATTAACCGCTCTTTATGCTGCAAAATTGCTCCATAAGGTAAATAAATAAATAATATTTATTTATTTTGTTTTGGGTCAGATTAACTTCATTACTTACATGTATGTTTTGTGGGTAGGCTGGTCTTCCTCCTGGTGTTCTTAACATAGTTTCGGGCTACGGGCCGACTGCTGGCGCAGCTCTTGCTAGTCATATGGATGTGGATAAGGTAAGTAATAATTAATATCTAATTTAGTAGCGGATTTGATGATTTGTTTAAATTTGCAGATAGCTTTTACAGGATCGACTGCAACTGGCAAAATTGTGCAAGAGTTGGCTGCAAAAAGCAATCTTAAGCCTGTAACGTTAGAGCTCGGTGGGAAATCGCCTTTCATCGTGTGTGAAGATGCTGATGTTGATATAGCTGTCGAACAAGCACGCTTTGCTCTCTTCTTCAATCAAGTATGACATAGAATTGATTTGTTTTGCTTGTGAAATGTGTAAAACACGCACTAATTTAAATTAATCGGGCAACTCTAGGGTCAATGCTGCGGGCTCTCGAACATTCGTTCATGAGCGTGTTTATGATGAGTTTTTGGAAAAAGCAAAAAAACGGGCTCAAAGACGGACCGTTGGTGATCCTTTCCGAAAGGGCATTGAACAAGGCCCTCAGGTAAATGATTTACATAGGCTCGGGTCAACACACGTTTGACCTCTATTATATATGATTATGAGCTTTGTAAAAAACTTCAGATTGACTCTGAGCAATTTGAGAAAATCCTACGGTACATAAAATCCGGGATTGAAAGCAATGCTACTCTCGAATGTGGAGGTGACAAGATCGGGTCCAAAGGGTACTATATCCAACCGACTGTTTTCTCAAATGTTAAGGTACTATGTTATGCGAATAAACTCAGGTTTATACATTCTATGGCCAAAATGTTAATGATTTTTTATTTTTTGAAACAGGATGATATGTTAATAGCTCAAGATGAGATATTCGGTCCGGTTCAAACCATCTTGAAATTCAAGTAATCCTCATATAAATATATAATCATCATGGATTCATAACATGTTATAACTATTAGATAATATTATAGTATATCTTGTAATTAATTGTGTATATGTTAATTTTGTTAACCTCCATGATTTATGGAGACTTTGTTGTATCCTTTGCCTATATAGTTTCATAATCAGTAAACATATTTTGAGGTTGATCCTATAATCACTCTTACATGGTATCAGCCATATACCTCCTCCCTTCTTTACCCAAATTGCCGTCATCCCGACTTCCCGGTCTGGGTTGAACGCGATCAAAGGGCCATCATACTCATCAATTCGTCTCTCTCTGAAGAGGCGCCGCCGAGATTATAGGTCTCACACAACAGCTCGTCAGATTTGGGCAGCCCTTGAAACAGCCTACATCAACCCCTCAATTGAACGAGCTTATTCTCTTCGTGATTCGCTTCACCAACTTCTCAAAGGCACCTCTTCGGTGACCGATTACTGTCGCAAATTTAAGTCGTGTTGTGACCAATTGGCTGCAATTGGACAGCCAGTTAATGAGTCCGAGAAGGTTCATTGGTTTCTTCGTGGTCTTGGACCGTCTTTTGAAGGTTTCTCTACCGCCATCAAAGCTGTCAAACCACCTCTTGCTTTTCGGGATCTTATGTCTCAAGCGGAAAGCCATGAGCTCTTTCTTCAATCGCTTCACTCTGCTGCCGCCCCTGTTGCTGCGTTTAATGCTCAGCACTCACGATCGTATTCTAATCAAAACCGCAGCCGGGGTGGTTCTCTTCACCATCACGGGCCTCCCAAAGGTAATATGCGTGTCATTTTTGGTAACGGTGATTCACTTCCTGTTACACACATGGGTACTTCGTTTATTGGTTATAATTTGCCTCTTTGTGACGTATTGGTAGTTCCTCATTTAACGAAGAAGTTACTCTCGATTTGTAAATTGACCACGGATCTACCCATGGATGTTTTATTATCTCAATCATTTTTTACTATTCGGGATCGCAAAACCAAGCAGGTTCTAGCTAAAGGACGCTGTGAGAACGGACTCTATGTGCTTAAAGATGGACCTCAAGCTCTTGTTGCTAGGCATAATGTTTTAAATAAAGCATCTTTTGAATTATGGCACAAATCGCACAATCGCCTTGGACATGTTTCATTTGACATTATTTCTTTATTACATAAATTGGGTGTTTTGCATGTTACATCTTTATTGCCTAAGCCTATTATTTGCAAGTCTTGTGAGTTAGCTAAGTGTCACAGATTGCCTTTCGACACTAATTCCAAGCGGTCATTGCATCCTTTAGACCTTGTCCATTGTGATTTATGGGGTCCTGCACCAGTTACCTCTAAGGATGGTTTTTGCTATTATGTGGCATTTGTGGACGATTATTCGAGGTTTACTTGGCTTTATCAAACTTGTTGGAACACAATGTTCGAGAAAGATAAAAGTCTTTCAATCGAATGGTGGATCTGAATTTGTGAATCACACCGTTCGACAATACTTGAAGAAAATGGCACGTTTCATAGACTTTCTTGTCCGTACACACCTCAACAGAATGGTCGTGTGGAGAGAAAGCATCGGCACATTGTTGAAACTGGTCTTGCGATGTTGTTCAATGCTAATGTTCATGCTTCTTATTGGGTAGAGGCGTTTTGCTCGGCTACATACATCATTAATCGATTACCCACACCGATTTTGAACAACAAGTCTCCTTTCCAAATGCTCTATTCGCAAGACCCGCATTATGGTAATTTTCGCACTTTCGGTTGCCAAGTTTTCCCGTATTTGCGGGATTATTCTCCTCATAAATTGGCACCACGGAGCATCTCGTATATCTTTGTTGGGTATAGAACCCAATATAAGGGTTATCGTTGCCTTGACCCGGCTACCTCTCGTATCTATATCACCCGCCATGCACGTTTTAACGAGACGATTTTCCCTTTTGCTGGTCAATCGGCTCCCTTAAACGAGTCTATATCTGAACTTCATAGCTTCCTTGAAGACTCACACTCACCGACCACCTCATCCGCTTCCCAATTCCCCACTCCACAAGTACCTACTCCTCCAACCAAATTGCCTAATCGCATTACTCCTTGCACCTTATGCACTTCACCTCCTCGACCACCTTTACCGATTCACAATCCTCCTCCCATCGACCCACTTCCTAATACCCACCAGCCAAACCAATCTGCCCCAAACAGCCCACCAGCTTCTCCCAACGGCCCACCTGCCCCTCTTAACGGCCCAACGACTTCACCCAATTTATTCCCTGTCTCACCAGATCACCCTGCACCCTCTAATATTAACCCGATGCGTACTCGTGCAAAGAATGGTATTTTCAAAACCAAACACCTCGCTGACTTTGCCACTCTAAACCATCATGCTTTGCATGCTGCCCTTTATGAGGAAAAATTGCCAAAGGGAGTTAAATCGGCCAATAAAAATACAAAATGGTTGGCGGCAATGAATGAGGAACTTGAGACTTTGCACAACAACAATACGTGGACTCTTTTGCCACGTCCGGCTACGACCAATGTTGTGGGTTCCAAATGGGTTTATCGCATCAAGTATCGTTCAGATGGCTCCATTGATCGTTATAAAGCTTGCCTTGTCGCTCAAGGTTACACCCAAAAACCTGGTCTCGATTATTCTTACACCTTCAGCCCGATCGTTAAAGCCTCTGCTGTTAGAATTGTGTTGTCTCTTGTTGTTTTAAACAAATGGCATCTCCACCAATTGGATGTCAAGAATGCCTTTCTTAATGGGCACTTAACTGACACGATTTTCATGGAGCAACCACCCGGCTTTGTTAATCTGGATTTCCGAAATCTGTTTGCAAGTTTTTGGGCTTTATACGGCTTAAAACAAGCTCCACGGGCTTGGTTTCAAAGGTTGAGTACCTTTCTCCTTGCGTATGGTTTTTCGTGTAGTCGAGCGGATACTTCACTTTTTGTTTATAAGCGCGGCTCTTCGATTATGTATCTGCTCATCTATGTAGCCGATCTCATCCTCACCGGAAATAACGAGGATATTATAGCTGCCTTTGTTTCTCGTCTAAATGCGGAATTCGCTATAAAAGATCTTGGCAATCTCAACTACCTCCTTGGCCTAGAAGTTGCCTACACCGATGATGGTTTGTTTTTAAGCCAGTCCAAGTATGCTAAGGATGTGCTTCACAGGGCCGATTTATTTGACTCCAAACCCGCCACCAATCCCCTCTCTCCTCATGAGTCCTTCACCTCCGATGGACCTTTATTTGAGGATGTAACTTTATACCGTTCGCTTGTGGGTGCCTTGCAATACTTAACAATCACCAGACTTGACTTGTCTTATGCTGTGAATCAGGTTAGTCAGTTTCTTCATGCTCCCACCACTATTCATTTTCAAGCTGTTAAGCGGATCTTACATTATGTCAAAGGAACGGTCTCATTTGGTCTTCACTTTACTCGGCCTCAGCGGAACACTCTTCTTGGTTATTCTGATGCTGATTGGGCCCGTTGTATCGAGACTCGTCGTTCCACATACAACCACTCTATATTTTGGAGGGGGGGGGGATCTTATTTCTTGGAGTGCGAAAAAGCAACCGACTGTTACTAGATCAAGTTGTGAATCTGAGTATCAGGCCATTCCAAATACCGCTGCCAAGATTGTATGGCCATTTGCTTCGTGAATTGCATGCCCTGCCACTGGATCTGGATCAGCCCACACTTCTGTTTGACAATAAAAGTGCTTTATTCATGACTCAGGATCCCGTTTCTCACAAACGTGCCAAACATATTGATCTTGATTATCATTTGTATGGGCACTTGTTGCCTCGGGTCGCCTATACACAAAATTTGTTCCAACCAATCTTCAGGTGGCTGGCATCTTCACCAAGAGTCTACCTCGTACTTGTTTTGAGCAGCTCCGCACAATGCTCCGCCTTGGTCCACCACCATGCAGATTGAGGGGGGATATTAGATAATATTATAGTATATCTTGTAATTAATTATGTATCTGTTAATTTTGTTAACCTCCATGATTTATGGAGAGTTTGTTGTATCCTTTGCCTATATAGTTTCATAATCAATAAACATATTTTGAGGTTGATCCTATAATAACTCTTACAATAACATTGTTAACAAACTCCAAGTTGATTATTTAATCTCATATTTTTTATGACAGGGAGCTTGATGAAGTGATAAAACGGGCCAACACGACATGATATGGACTTGCAGCTGGTGTTTTCACCAAAAACATCGATACTGCAAATATGTTGACCCGAGCATTGAGAGTTGGGACCGTTTGGGTGAACTGTTACGACGTGTTTGATGCTGCAATTCCTTTTGGAGGGTATAAATTGAGTGGGATTGGAAGGGAAAAGGGTATACATAGTCTTCATAATTATTTACAGGTGAAGGCTGTTGTTACCGCGTTGAAAAATCCGGCTTGGTTGTAACGTGATTCGTATAAGATCTTATATTTCTATTACTGGAATGTATCCGGTTTAAGAATAATGTACTTTCATTTATGGTTCTTTTTTGTTTTGATCCTATGCAGTCGATATCGCGGATATACTAAACTAAAAATGAAATTAAGATATCGCCGTAATGGTAAATATAAACTGGTAAGGAAAATGGCTACAAATTAATACTAAACTAAAAATAAACATAAAATCTGGAAAGAAAAATGTTAGAAGCAGTTTAACATGATGTTATTGTTAGACAGTGGCATCTCATGGATCATTTGTTTTCGTCTGAACTTCAATTGTAGTTTCATACTTTGTTTTTAGAACAATAATTTTAAGTATTGAATGAGATTTGTGGAAGAAAGAAAAATAACAACATATATTGATTAAACTGAGATGTTTACAAGAGATTTGGATATTGGTTTATATAGGAGGAGAGGGTGATCAAGGAACAGACGTGTCTGTTAGATTGTGACGGTTGTGGAAAACCATTGTATATTGCCGTTCCTTTGCTACCTCATTTTTACCCTAATTAACCAAGATTATATCCAAATAAATAAATTACATACATATGGGCTTTAATACTAAAGTCTTGTAGCCCAACTACCTAACCAAACATTATTTAAACACTAATAAAATAAACAGAAAATGGGCCGGTCCTTGTAATGGATTAACAAGTCATCATTCACCCCCTTAATCTATACAAGGTAATCCTCGATCCTTCAATATTCTGCAGCAGGTTCTTCTTCAACAAGGAAGAATTCATCAATATCTTCAAGGTCCTTCAATTCGTCCAGCTTGAAATTTTCATCTTATCAGCATCTAGCAAAAATGCTTCTTTAACAATATCTTTCATTTGATTATCTTGTATCTTGGTATCTTCATTGGCACCTCCACAAAATTTATCATCTTCTTTAGTATTTTCTTCTATCATCATAACATCATTTCCTTCTTTCACATTTGTACTTGCTTCTCTTTCTTCATTCTTTGCCAAACCATATTTCCAAGCCATCAACTCCAAGTAACTCGTATAAATCATCATTAGATTTGCAACATAATTTTGTTGCAAACCCAATTTTGACACTATATCCAACCATTTTCCATATTTAGTTTCTTTCTTATATCCCTTGGCCTCTTCGACATATAGGTATAAGTCGAATAGATCAATTTCTTGCCCATTGGGAAGTTTAGGTGGATATTCCTTATTGGTTTGATTAAAATGATCCTCATAGAACCACTTTACAAACTTACCGAATTCTTTACGTGATGATTCTTTACAAAGCATCACATAATTTGGTATGTGAAGAGAATCTAGAAATTTTACCCAATCTTCATTGTATTGTTTATTTGGTTTTCCTTGATCCACATCAGAATCATCAACCAAAGTAACCATATTATCCTTAGCATCATGATCAAACCATCCTTCAATATCGGCATCCAATTTTCCCTTCTCTAATTCAAGTATAGTAGATTGAAGAGGTAGGTCCCAGCAAAGCCCAGTTGGACCCGCAAGACTCACCTAGAAGAGGGACGTCTGCGCAGAAACCAACTGGATCCGCAGGACCAACCATGCTCAGAGACGTGACGTCCTTACGCGCAGTACGCAAGCTGGTCCCGCAGGAAATGCCTCCCGATGGTGAAGGACTCCGCCTGTTCCCGCAGCCTCGGATACAAGCCATCAGGGAAGGCCACCCGCGCAGCAAGGCTACACGCACAAGGCACTTAGCTCTCAATCACTCAGTGTCACCTGAAGGAATGAGCGAAGCCGGGAACAATCCCGCACAAGGGCGGGAGGGGGAATACTCCCGCCCAAATAAGCCAGTCTGTACGATACAGGAAGATCTTCTGTACTGTACCTGACGAGGTATGGGAAAAAGATCTGACTAAAGATACGACAGCTTACTGACACAGTATGGCGAGCAGCATGCTCCTGTACTATGTCACTATTAGCCGCTGCCTACTCACCAACTACTGCCATACCACGTGCGTAGCCGGCAGTTGGTGGAAAAGGAATGGTATACAGCAGGCCTGGTCATTATCAGCCGCTGCCTACCCACCAACTACCAGCAGGGCACGTGCGTAGGCTACTGTTGGTGGAACAGGAACACTGTTGCAGCTGGCCATACCTCCTTGGAAATCTACCTTCGGCTATAAATACCACAAATGGTATGACCATCTCATCTATTATATCTTATCACATTATCATCATATTATACCTGATATCTGCTCTAGCAATCTCTTAATATACTTTTATATTTAAAGAGCAATCTAGTCTGATTCTCACGCCGGAGGGTGGTCACAGGGAGGAACCCCCCCTTCTCAGTGACGAGCTCACGGTGTCTGTTTTGCAGGTTATCAGAAGAACCATCTTCCAAGGGTCTAACCCCTCGTGGGAAACATCTATCTAACCCCCAGGTTACCAGTAATCTATCCGGGGTCCGGTTAGTGTTTCTTCATTGGCGCCATCCGTGCATAAAGCTAGAACTTCATTTTTCTCCAGTTTTTTCAAACTTCTACAAAGATGGTTAGAGAAATTCCGGTAACCACAACCCCAGCTACTGGGGGGAATACCGGTAACACAGTTTTTACAAACACTACCCCGGTTACCCAAGCCGGGGCAAGTGAAGTAAATTTTACGAACACTACCCCAGTTACTCATGCTGGGGCAAGTGCAGTAAATGATCGCCTACTTGGATCCACTGATACCCAGGTTGAGAAACGAAGACTCCCCCGCCAAACTCTCGATGAAGTCAAGGCATGGGCGGAGGCACGACAAAAGGAATTCCAGGCCGAGTTGAACGAACGCTTGCGTTCCGTACAACAGGCCGACGAATTCGAATACTGGGAGGATGACTCGGAGGAATCCGACTCCGACGCGAACCCTCGCCATAGGGCAAAAGGGAAGCGTAAGGAAATGGAATCCCAACCGAAAAGGCACTTTGGACAAGCCTTCAAACCAAAAAGCACAGGTGGAGGTCCACGAGACTTCTCCAAAACGTTCAGACCAAACATTGCAAATGCAGGAACGTCCAAGTTTGCAAGGGACATTGCGGAAGCAATCGCCCCAAAGAGTGCCAAACAAATGCCTAACATAGGCACATATGACGGTATATCTGATCCAGACGATCATTTGAACAGGTTCATAGCGGGGGCAACCGTCAGCAATTGGACGGAACCCACGTGGTGCTACATGTTCCAAATGACGCTTGTTGGGGCTGCTAGAGCTTGGTTTGATCGTCTACCGGTCAACCACATCTACGACTGGGCAGACTTCCAGCAGAAGTTTAGCCAACACTTCAGCCAGCAACGGAAGTATACCGAGGAGCAATGGACAATCCTCAAATGCATACGAGAAGAAGATGAATCTCTGCCAAACTTCATCACTCGCTTCAACTCTAAGAAGCTAAGTTTGGGCAATATCAGCGAAGATCTTGTTCGCGCTGCCTTCATCCAGGGCGCGCATGACCCAGAGCTCATCCGCACCCTAACGGGTAAAGATGGCATACCATCCACATGGGATGCCATCATGACAGCAGCAAAACGCTATGCGGAAACGGAGAAGCAACTGGGTAGAGATCTCCCCCAGAGCACAAACCTCTACACTCAGAAGACGAGAGAAGACAACGTCCCCACCGCCCGATTAAATAAAAAGCGGAAGCTAGGCATTTGGCAGTCAAGGGTAAACTTTGACACCTCATCCGGCTTGCAACATCGATTGGGCGGAAGGGATAATGTACATCCGCACCGGAACTCCAGATGGACGCCACTCACCAAGAGCGTCACTGAGATATTCGCCACTGAAGAGCTCCCGTGGCCAAAGCCTCCAATAATCCGACATCGTCATGATGCTGATCGGAGCAAATACTGTGACTTTCACAAGACAAAAGGCCACAACACTGAAGAATGCATAGACGTAAAAGACATGGTCGAAGCATTTGTCAGAGATGGGACGCTCGCGCACCTCGTGGCGCAATAAAGGCTGAGCAGGCGGGTGCGTGTAGAACCTCAGCTGGGGAAAACACGAATAAAAGTTCCAGCTTCAATGTCGAGACTACATGCTGCGTAAAGAACGAGATCCCGAACCAGGTGCGTATCGGCTCGATGGCACTCCCATCCCAACTTGGAAGGGAGCTCATTTACACAATTTGTATGTAAATCAATTCCAATTTGTAAAGAAAAGGCCAAGAGCCACTTCTAATGGAAATGATTCTCTTTAGAACATCGAAGCTGATGATTTTACTTTTCTGAACACTAATATGCCGGCTTTCACCGCATAATTACGTGAAGTCGTTGCGTGGGAAGGCGGTCCTACCCGCACAAACCCAATAACAGGACAAAACCTTCACGCAGGTCAGTTGAAGGAGTTCAGCACCCAAAAATGAAAGTGCCGGTCTATCCGCACGAATCATAATGAGGAAACTGAATAATAACCTATCAATAACCGCGCGTCGAACGGTTAAACTATGCAACACTGGTGACGGCATTCACATTGCGAGATGTCGTTGCGTGGGAAGGCGGTTCTACCCGCCCAAACCCAATAACGTGACAAACCTTCACGCAGGTCAGATAACGGTAAAGTTTTGCCATCCTACTAAGTGCAAGTGACGGTACTACCCGCACAATCACGAAAGAGGAAGCAAAACTTCACACCTATTATCAACCACGTTCAAAGGTTAACTTATCCTCAAAAGATGAGGAAAACCTACACGCAGGTCAGATGAAGGTTAAAGTTTTGCCATCCTACTAAGTGCAAGTGACGGTACTACCCGCACAATCACGAAAGGGGAAGCAAAACTTCACACCTATTATCAACCACGTTCAAAGGTTAACTTATCCTCAAAAGATGAGGAAAACCTACACGCAGGTCAGATGAAGGTTAAAGTTTTGCCATCCTACTAAGTGCAAGTGACGGTTCTACCCGCACAATCACGAAAGAGGAAGCAAAACTTTAACCCATTATCAACCACGTTCAACAGGTTAACTTATTCTACACTTGGAAAATTGCTAATTTAAACTACGTATGCAAGTCATAAGTTTATAAAGCAAGAAACCCAAAGAAGGAAATAACAATCTTATACGCAAAAAGATTAATATTTCACAAACGAATTATTACAAGAATGGCCAGGTAACTACCCGCCTACGAAAAGAAAATAAATACATCTGTACAAGACTATCCTAGCAATGGGAAGGGATCTTCAGGGTCAAGCTTCAGGGCCGCTTCCACTTGGACCCGCTCCATCGGAGGAACGGGGCGGTTCGAGGAAGGCTTTAAGGATAGCTAACCCATCATCAGCAGCAGCTACTTGGTTCACCTTCTCCACCACTGGATGCGGGAAGGCGGCGTATTGATTTACTGCTTGGTCATATATGGCTTCAGTATCAACATTGTACAAAGGGAAGTTGGATGGCGGGATGCCTTTCTCAACAAACCCTAGACCAAGCAGGAAGCCGACCCGTTCCCCATCCTCGTGAGAAGCGTTGAGGGCTGCGCTCATAGCATCGTCGTAGGATGTCTCTGAGAAGACCCGATGCACAACCTACATAAGAAAATATACAAGTGTCAGCACCCTATTTACAAAGAAAAGCGTGAAGACATGAAGATAGACATACCTGAGACAACGCTTCTCGAAGAAGCCATTCCTTGGCAACCAGAGCTTCTTTGAGGGCAGCTTGAGCTTGGGTACAGGCGCGTTCGGCTTCGCTTTTGTTAAGGTTGGCAAGTAGCACTTCCTTTGCAGCAGCCTCTTCAACGCCCTTAAGCTTCCGCTCGGTGTGATCAAGCACGCCCCTCTGGTCCAGGATCTCTTGAAGTTTCTTGGCATCCTCCATCGCCAAGGCATCATGAGCACGTTGGAGAGCCTCCAATTTGGCCTTGAGCTCCTCGTTCTCCACGCGTAAAGGCTCAGCAACGGCTTCAGCCTTGGTGGCCCTCTCGGTTGCGTTCCTCGCAGTCTCCTTAGCCAGTCGAAGCTGTTCGTTAACAGCTTGGGCAGCCTTGGAGCGGGCCTCGAGTCGCGCTTGAACCTCAACCTCGAGGGCCTTGAAGGCCTTCTCCTTCTCCGCAGCAGCTGCGGCCAACTTTTGGTTCTCCTCCCGAAGAGCCCGCGCTTGAGATACTTCCTTGGCGCGAGCTGCTTTCAACTTGTCGTTTTCACGACAAAGCAGCTCGACGCGCGGCTGCATCCGGGCTTGGAGAACCCGAAGCTCATTGGTTAGCCTACCCTCCTGGTAGCTAGCCATGGCTTCCCCCAACGCACCATGGGGAGCAGCGTGGCGAGCCCATTCCACGCACTCCACAGGGGTACGAAGGGTTGTTCCTCGGCGTATGTTCCATCGCGGAACATACACTTCATTGGAATCCGACACTGCAAAAAACAAAAAAGCAGTTAGGAAAAGATGATAAAAAATAAAAGTAAAAAAGGGGCAAAGGAACCCTACGCACCTGTAGGGTCTATAACAGGCCGATAGCCGCCGAACCCATCACCTGAACCCAAAGGAAACCCATCCAAAAGGTCAGGCAGATGGGAAGGTGGCAAAGATTGGCGAGTACTCCCATGCGTACCTGATGGGCCGGCCGTCGGTGCCGGTGGCGGGGGCATGGTGGCAGCCGCCGCAGTCGCTGCCGCAGAATCCGCAGCAATCGTAACCGCCGGCTCGGTGAAAGATGCTCTAAAAATCGCACTTACCACCGGCGGTGACGTCATCTCGGCTGGAACAGTCGGCTCAGAATGAGCAACTGAACCAGCGGAAGCAGGCGCAGGCGCCTGGGTCGACGCCTCAGGTAGGCTGACCAAGCCTACCGTCATTGGCGGAGAGGTAGTACTCGGCCCCTCACCCTGGAATGCGCCAACATCCACACCTGCGTAAAGAAGAAAAGTGTTAAAAGACTTGACGATTACACTACGAAGATAAAAGCTAAGAGTTGTACTTACGGGTTTTCTTGAGCTTGAACGTACGGACGGGCGGGGACGAACCCGATGGAGCCGGTCTCTTGATGCCGGTCACCGTCGTCGTCATTGGTTCTCCGGAGGTAACAGTCGTAGCCTCCGGAACAGTGGTCTTCTCACCACCGGGGTTCCCCGCCAACTCTTCACTATCTGACTCAGTGTCAGATAGGAGCACTGGATCGGCTGTGGAGGCCGCCTTCTCCTTCCATACCCGGCTCATCCCCAGCATCACCATCCCGGACTCCGCAAACCGGTAAACCGGAGATTGGACCCGGGATATCTTCGCAAACCATTCCGCCTCCTGGTAGTTGGTGGCGTGGTGGCTCGGAATGGCTTGGCCATTTTTAAACTTCATGGCAATGGGGACGGCGCGGGCAGAAATGTAGAAGAACTCCCGCTTCCACGATCGGAGACTGCGCTCGGTGGCGCAAATCTTCAAACCCTTGATCCGGGTTGTCAGGGTGTACCACCCCTGGATGCACCTCCAAGTATAGAAGGTCATCAGGCGGTCCACATAGGGCTCAATGCCCAAAATCCGGCACACCCACTCGAAGTGGCGAATCTTGGCGATCGCCATGGGGTGCAACTCGGTCAAATGAACACCGTGCCTTTCGAGGACACGGTAAACAAACTTTGTCAATGGGAACCTAAGATTCCCATAAACAAAGAATGCGGCATATACCCCGATCTTGCCACTGGGGGCATCGTACACGGTCTGATGGGGTTCAGGAAACTCAGGCTCGAGAGGATCGAGCATGAACTTCCTAACAATATACCGGTACTGATCGCCGGGCAGAGCACACTGGCACTCGCCAGCAGTACTCTTATCATCGACTACAGCTTCAGTATCATGTGAAGACATATTGCAGAGGAAGAAGAAACGATTTCGGAGGAATGCTCAACTGAATAAGAGAGTATTCACCAGAAATCGCCTTAGAGATGAAAGAGAAGTGAAGATGAGAATTACAAATTACCCTCTCCCCTTTATATAGTGATCGCAATTAATACGGTGAATTTAATGCGAAGGAGAGAGAAATCGAAGGTGCAATGAAACTATGACACGTGGCAAAGAGCAGGCTGGCAACAGCTGATGACAGGACGCGTACCATTATTTTCGCGGCCACGCGCCCGAAAAATCGCGCCCACGCGCCTGAAAAAGCGTCTGGAATGACCATGTACTGTCACGTCACCATAACTTCCTGCACGATCTGACACAGTCAGAAGAAACCGTCGCACGACGTTTCAGATGTTTGGACTGTTCTTATCCTCACCAACCTTTCGAATTTCAAAATTCAAAATTCAAAAAGATCATAAAGTAGGCGGGAAAATACCCCCTTACCTTGGCAAACAAGTAACAGTAAGACGGATGCGGGTACAGTGTAAAGGCAAAACCCTTCACATACCTAGCACCCGCATGGAATTAAAGCCAAGAAAACCTTGGCGAACAAGTAACCGTAAGACGGATGCGGGTACAGTGTAAAGGCAAAACCCTTCACATACCTAGCACCCGCATGGAATTAAAGCCAAGAAAACCTTGGCGAACAAGTAACCGTAAGACGGATGCGGGTACAGTGTAAAGGCAAAACCCTTCACATACCTAGCACCCGCAGGGAATTGAAGCCAAGTACCTCGGCAACCAAGTAACTATAAGACGGGTGCGGGTACAGTGTAAAGGCAAAACCCTTCACAAACCTAGCACCCGCAGGGAATTGACGCCAGGAATACCTTGGAAGTAAAATAACCGTAAGACGAGCGCATGTACAGTGTTAAGGCAAAACCCTTCACATACCTAGCGCTCCGCTGGGAATTGAAACCAAGAAGGATCTTCTGGGCAATGCTTGCGAAAACGGAAATAACATCCCCGCATAGCGGGAACGTCGAGAACTACGTTGTTCGAAGCTCCAGGATGGAATTGGTGGTCTTAACATAATTGATCACTATGTTCAAAACTACCAAAACCTCATGGAGAATCCACACAAGTGGGACTCAACGCTCCTGACTTGCGAGGAGGTTACAGCCTACCCGCATCATACCCAAAGACCAAGCATGAAACTCGGGCATTTCTGCAAGTGACAAGGACTTCCGCGGGAGGAATTCCCATGGAAAACCTTAAAAAAAAAACCCTTTTCAAAACCCTCTGCTTAAGTCCAAAAGTTCACCTCAATTTATTAAACACTCATGAGAAGAACATTGGACTGGGGGGACTTGAAGAGGTAGGTCCCAGCAAAGCCCAGTTGGACCCGCAAGACTTACCTAGAAGAGGGACGTCTGCGCAGAAACCAACTGGATCCGCAGGACCAACCATGCTCAGAGACGTGACGTCCTTACGCGCAGTACGCAAGCTGGTCCCGCAGGAAATGCCTCCCGATGGTGAAGGACTCCGCCTGTTCCCGCAGCCTCGGATACAAGCCATCAGGGAAGGCCACCCGCGCAGCAAGGCTACACGCACAAGGCACTTAGCTCTCAATCACTCAGTGTCACCTGAAGGAATGAGCGAAGCCGGGAACAATCCCGCACAAGGGCGGGAGGGGGAATACTCCCGCCCAAATAAGCCAGTCTGTACGATACAGGAAGATCTTCTGTACTGTACCTGACGAGGTATGGGAAAAAGATCTGACTAAAGATACGACAGCTTACTGACACAGTATGGCGAGCAGCATGCTCCTGTACTATGTCACTATTAGCCGCTGCCTACTCACCAACTACTGCCATACCACGTGCGTAGCCGGCAGTTGGTGGAAAAGGAATGGTATACAGCAGGCCTGGTCATTATCAGCCGCTGCCTACCCACCAACTACCAGCAGGGCACGTGCGTAGGCTACTGTTGGTGGAACAGGAACACTGTTGCAGCTGGCCATACCTCCTTGGAAATCTACCTTCGGCTATAAATACCACAAATGGTATGACCATCTCATCTATTATATCTTATCACATTATCATCATATTATACCTGATATCTGCTCTAGCAATCTCTTAATATACTTTTATATTTAAAGAGCAATCTAGTCTGATTCTCACGCCGGAGGGTGGTCACAGGGAGGAACCCCCCCCCTTCTCAGTGACGAGCTCACGGTGTCTGTTTTGCAGGTTATCAGAAGAACCATCTTCCAAGGGTCTAACCCCTCGTGGGAAATATCTATCTAACCCCCAGGTTACCAGTAATCTGTCCGGGGTCCGGTTAGTGTTTCTTCATAGATCATCTAAGGTATCATAATAATTAGCAACATAATTGTTTTCAGAATTAACATCATTACTAGGTTCCCCCATTGTGTCAAACATACCACTTATGTAACACTTGTCCCCTTCAAATGTTACTTCAAATCCTTGATCATTTAATTGAGACAAACTCAACACATTTCTTTAAAAAGTTGATACAAACCTAACACTTGGAATCAATTTCGGGTTTTCATTCATAAAAATTTCTATTTCACCGATCCCACGGGAATATAGAAATCCATGATCTTTTCCTTTTGTTTCAATTGAAAAACAACTTTTCAAGTTATTACACATTGACTCGTCTCTGGTCATATGCTTTTTAAACAAAGGATCAACAACCCATATTTTGTTCCAATTCCCATACTCAGTTCCCTTAACCAAGTAATCTTTGGATTATTGTTTTCAAACGAAAATAATTGAGGAGACTTACTCGTACATTTGGCTGCCACATGACCGCGAGTACGGCACCGATAACATGTAACCCGTTTCATATTCTGCTTAGAACTTGAATTACCCTTGTACACAACCTTAGCAAAAACTTTTGCTTTCGAGATTGATTTCCGGGTTGCCAAGGATTTCATAGTTCCAGAAGTATGGGCTTGTTTTCTCCATGTGCCTTCTCTCGGACATGATTCGATATACATTTTTGCCAAGCCCCTCGTGATTATCTTATTCCCAAAACCAAGTTTTGAATCACCGCCAGAACATCATCGTCGTTCGAGGCTTACGGCAGGATTTCGAACTTTTTCAGTGGCGCTAGAATCGTTAAGCGAATCGCCTCTAACCTTCGCTCTGATGCCACTGTTAGCCTTGATCATTTGTTTTTGTCTGAACTTCGATTGTGGTTTCATACTTTGTTTTTACAGCAACAATAATTCTAAGTATTGAATGAGATTTGTGGAAGAAAGAAAAATAACAACAACAACGTATATTGATTAAACTGAGATGTTTACAAGAGATTTGGATATTGGTTTATATAGGAGGAGAGGGCGATCAAGGAACAAACGTGTCAGTTAGATTGTGACGGTTGTGCAAAACCGTTGTATATCGCCGTTCCTTTGCTACCTCTATTTTGACCCTAATTAACCAAGATTAGATCCAAAATAAATTACATACAGACGGGCTTTAATACTAAAGTCTTTTAGCCCAACTAACTAACCAAACATTATTTAAACACTAATAAAATAAACAGAAAATGGGCCGGTCCTTGGAATGGGTTAACAAGTCATCAGTTATATTGGGTAAAATATCACAATGTCGTAACTCACGGTTCATTTGGTAAAGCTTTTCGAGTTTCCATCCATGGCCACTTATTGCTTAACCTCAATCCCAAACAATCTGTGTTAAAAATGAAACAAATTAATACAAAAATTTAAAATTTAAAACTTTAAGCAAAATGAAAATAACCAAATGTTAACATCAAGTTATTTGGCTCAAAACTGTACAGAATTTTTATTAAGTATAACAGAATGTTTTACTTGATCTATAAATCAATATGTATAAAAAATGAAACAAAGTAATACTAAATTATATAAAAAAAAAGTAAGAAAAATTGAGAAGAACTGGTTTTAAGCAGAACTCAGACAATAACTTTTTACAACTAATTATTTAAATTTACCCAAGATTAAAAAAAATCAAATATGAAACCGTTAAATATGTGTAAGTTAGGCGAAAGTGGTGTTAGGCCTCTCGGTACACACTATCATGTCACATCCATTAAAGTTTACGTGGACTTTTATAATGCGTTAAAAACCACCCCCTAACGCGTTATTTGTATTAAAATGGTCATGCGTTGTGCCTTTCACGGGTTAAAATAGTATACAATTGAAGAGGTAGGTCCCAGCAGAGCCCAGTTGGACCCGCAAGACTCACCTTAAACAGGGAAGTCTGCGCAGAGACCAACTGGATCCGCAGAACCAACCATGCTCAGAGACGTGACGTCCTTACGCGCAGTACGCAAGCTGGTCCCGCAGGAAATGCCTCCCAATGGTGAAGGACTCCGCCTGTCCCCGCAGCCTCGGATACAAGCCATTAGGGAAGGCCACCCGCGCAGCATGGCTACACGCACAAGGCACTTAGCTCTCGATCATTCAGTGTCACCTGAAGGAATGAGCCAAGCCGGGAGCAATCCCGCACAGAGGCGGGAGGGGGAATACTCCCGCCCAAATAAGCCAGTCCGTATACTGAAGGATCTTTTACTGTACCTGACGAGGTATGGGCGAAAGATCTGATCAGAGATACGACAGCTCACTGATACAGTATGGCGAAGCAGCATGCTCCTGTACTGTATCACTATTAGCCGCTGCCTACTCACCAACTACTGTCATACCACGTGCGTAGCCGGCAGTTGGTGGAAAGGGAATAGTACACAGCAGGCCTGGTCACTATCAGCCGCTGCCTACCCACCAACTACCAGCAGGGCACGTGCGTAGGCTACTGTTGATGAACAGGAACACTGTAGCAGCCGGCCATACCTCCTTGGAAACCTACCTTCGGCTATAAATACCCCAAATGGTATGATCATCTCAACACATTATTACATTACATTATCTTATATCATCAGAATATACCTGATATCTGCTCTAGCAATCTCTTAATATACATTTATATTTAAAGAGCAATCTAGTCTGATTCTCACGCCGGAGGGTGGTCACAAGGAGGAACCCCCCCCCCCCCTTCTCAGTGACGAGCTCACGGTGTCTGTTTTGCAGGTTATCAGAAGAACCATCTTCCAAGGGTCTAACCCCTCGTGGGAAACAGCTATCCAACCCCCAGGTTACGAGTAATCTGTACCGGGTCCGGTTAGTGTTTCTTCATTGGCGCCATCCGTGCATAAAGCTAGAACTACAATTTTCTCCAGTTTTTTCAAACTTTTACAAAGATGGTTAGAGAAATTCCGGTAACCACAACCCCAGCTACTGGGGGGAATACCGGCAACACAGTTTTTACGAACACTACCCCGGCTACCGAAGCCGGGGCAAGTGAAGTAAATTTTACGAACACTACCCCACTTACCAAAGCTGGGGCAAGTGCAGTAAATGATCGCCTACTGGGATCCACCGATACCCAGTTTGAGAAACGTAGACTCCCCCGCCAGACTCTCGATGAAGTTAAGGCATGGGCGGAGGCACGACAAAAGGAATTCCAGGCTGAGTTGGACGAACGCTTGCGTTCCGTGCCACAGGCCGACGAATTCGAATACTGGGAGGATGACTCGGAGGAATCCGACTCCGACGCGAACCCTCGCCATAGGGCAAAAGGGAAGCGTAAGGAAACGGAATCCCAACCGAAAAGGCATTTTGGACAAGCCTTCAAACCAAAAAGCACAGGTGGAAGTCCACGAGACTTCTCCAAAACGTTCAGACCAAACGTTGCGAATGCAGGAACGTCCAAGTTTGCAAGGGACATTGCGGAAGCAATCGCCCCAAAGAGTGCCAAACAAATGCCTAACATAGGCACATATGACGGTTTATCTGATCCAGACGATCATTTGAACAGGTTCATAGCGGGGGCAACCGTCAGCAATTGGACGGAACCCACGTGGTGCTACATGTTCCAAATGACGCTTGTTGGGGCTGCTAGAGCTTGGTTTGATCGTCTACCGGTCAACCACATCTACGACTGGGCAGACTTCCAACAGAAGTTTAGCCAACACTTCAGCCAGCAACGGAAGTATACCGAGGAGCAATGGACAATCCTCAAATGCATACGAGAGGAAGATGAATCTCTGCCAAACTTCATCACTCGCTTCAACTCAAAGAAGCTAAGTTTGGGCAATATCAGCGAAGATCTTGTTCGCGCTGCCTTCATCCAGGGCGCGCATGACCCAGAGCTCATCCGCACCCTAACGGGTAAAGATGGCATGCCATCCACATGGGATGGCATCATGACAGCAGCAAAATGCTATGCGGAAACAGAGAAGCAACTGGGTAGAGATCTCCCACAGAGCACAAACCTCTACACTCAGAAGACGAGAGAAGACAACGTCCTCACCGCCAGACTAAATAAAAAGCGAAAGCTAGGCATTTGGCAGTCAAGGGTAAACTTTGACACCTCATCCGGCTTGCAACATCGAGTGGGCGGAAGGGATAATGTACAGTCGCACCGGAACTCCAGATGGACGCCACTCACCAAAAGCGTCACTGAGATATTCGCCACTGAAGAGCTCCCATGGCCAAAGCCTCCAATAATCCGACATCGTCACGATGCTGATCGGAGCAAATACTGTGACTTCCACAAGACAAAAGGCCACAACACTGAAGAATGCATAGACGTAAAGGACATGGTCGAAGCATTTGTCAGAGATGGGACGCTCGCGCACCTCGTGGCACAATAAAGGCTGAGCAGGCGGGTGCGTATAGAACCTCAGCTGGGGAAAACACGAATCAATTCCAGCTTCAAAATCGAGACTACATGCTGCGTAAAGAACGAGATCCCGAACCAGGTGCGTATCGGCTCGATGGCACTCCCATCCCAACAACATGGAAGGGAGCTCATTTACACAGTCTGCATGTAAATCAATTCCAATTTGTAAAGAAAAGGCCAAGAGCCACTTCTAATGGAAATGATTCTCTTTAAGAACATCGAAGCTGATGATTTTACATTCATACTTTTCTGAACACTAATATGCCGGTTTTCACCGCATAATTACGTGAAGTCATTGCATGGGAAGGCGGTCCTACCCGCACGAACCCAATAACGTGACAAACCTTCACGCAGGTCAGTTTGGGAAAAAGTTCAGCACCCAAAAATGAAAGTGCCGGTCTATCCGCATGAATCATTAAAGGAAACTGAATAATAACCTATCAACAACCGCGCGTCGAACGGTTAAACTATGCAACACTGGTGACGGCGTTCACATTACGTGAAGTCGTTGCGTGGGAAGGCGGTCCTACCCGCACGAACCCAATAACTTGACAAACCTTCACGCAGGTCAGTTGAAGGGGAAGAGTTCAATTATCCCATTAAATGAAAGTGCCAGTCTATCCGCATGAATCATGAAAGGAAACCGAACACTAACCTATCGACAACCGCGCGTCGAACGGTTCAAAACAAAATTCTTAAAAAGGATAAGGAAAACCTACACGCAGGTCAGATAAGGGTAAAGTTTTGCCATCCTACTAAGTGCAAGTGACGGTTCTACCCGCACAATCACGAAAGAGGAAGCAAGACTTCCTGTTATCAACCACGTTCAAAGGTTAACTTATCCTCAAAAGGTGAGGAAAACCTACACGCAGGTCAGATAAGGGTAAACTTTTGCCATCCTACTAAGTGCAAGTGACGGTTTTACCCGCACAATCACGAAAGAGGAAGCGAAAACTTTAATCCATTATCAACCACGTTCAAAGGTTAACTTATCTTAATGCCTTAGAAATTTCGAAAAGGAAAACCTACACGCAGGTCAGATGAAGGTTAAAGTTTAGCCATCCTACCAAGTGCAAGTGACGGTTCTACCCGCACAATCACGAAGGAGGAAGCGAAACTTTAACCCATTATCAACCACGTTCAAAGGTTCTTATTCTAAACACTTGGAAAATTGCTAATTTAAACTAAGTATGCAAGTCATAAGTTTATAAAGCAAGGAACCCAAAGAAGGAAATAACAATCTTATAGGCAAAAAGATTAATATTTCAAGAATATATTACAAGAATGGCCGGGTAACTACCCGCCTAAAAGAATAAAACTATACAAGTCTATCTTAGCAATGGGAAGGGATCTTCAGGATCAAGCTTCAGGGCCGCTTCCACTTGGACCCGCTCCGTCAGAAGAACGGGGTGGTTCGAGGAACGCTTTGAGGACAGCTAACCCATCATCAGCAGCAGCTACTTCGTCCACCTTTTCCACCACTGGATGCGGGAAGGCGGCGTATTGGTTCAATGCTTGGTCATAAATGGCTTCGGTATCCACATCGAACAAAGGGAAGTTGGAAGGCGGGACGCCTTTCTCAACAAACCCTAGACCAAGCAGGAAGCCGGCCTTTTGCCCATCCTCATGAGAAGCGTTGAGGGCTGCGGTCATAGCATCATCGTAAGAGGTCTCTGAAAAGACCCGACGCACAACCTACAAAGAAAACACAAGTATTAGAACCTTTTCTTACAAAAGAAAAGCGTGAAGATAAAACTAAACATACCTGAGGCAACGCTTCTCGAAGAAGCCATTGGAGGGCAGCTTGAGCTTCGTTATGGGCGCGTTCGGCTTCGCTCTTGTTAAGGTTGGCAAGTAAAACTTCCTTTGCGGCAGCCTCTTCGGCGCCCTTAAGTTTCCGCTCGGTGTGGTCAAGCACCCCCCTCTGGTCCAGGATTTCCTGGAGTTTCTTGGCATCTTCCATTGCCAAGGCATCATGAGCGCGTTGGAGAGCCTCTAATTTGGCCTTGAGCTCCTCATTCTCCACACGCAAAGGCTCAGCAACGGCTTCAGCCTTGGCAGCCCTCTCGGTTGCGTTTCGCGCAGTCTCCCTGGCCAGCCGAAGCTGTTCATTCACAGCTTGGGCAGCCTTGGAGCGGGCCTCGAGTCGCGCCTGAACTTCAACCTCGAGGGCCTTGAAGGCCTTCTCCTTGTCGGCGGCAGCTGCCGCCAGCTGTTGGTTCTCCTCCCGAAGAGCACGCGCCTCAGATACGTCCTTGGCGCGAGCTGCTTTCAACTTGTCGTTTTCACGACAAAGCAGCTCGACGCGCGGCTGCATCCGGGCTTGGAGAACCCGAAGCTCATTGGTTAGCCTACCCTCCTGGTAGCTAGCCATGGCTTCCCCCAACGCACCATGAGGAGCAGCGTGGCGAGCCCAGTCCACGCACTCCACAGGGGTACGAAGGGTTGTTCTTCGGCGTATGTTCCATCGCGGAACATACACTTCATTGGAATCCGACACTGCAAAAGAAACAAAGGCAGTAAGGAAAAGATGATAAAAAACAAGGGAAAAAGAAAGGAACCCCACGCACCTGTAGGGTCAATGACAGGCCGATAGCCGCCAAACCCATCACCTGAACCTAAAGGAAATCCATCCAACAGGTCAGGCAGACGGGAAGGTGGCAAAGATCGGCGGGAAACCCTTCACATACCTAGCACCCGCAGGGAATTGAAGCCAAATAAACCTTGGCAAACAAGTAACCGTAAGACGGATGCGGGTACAGTGTAAAGGCAAAACCCTTCACATACCTAGCACCCGCAGGGAATTGAAGCCAAATAAACCTTGGCAAACAAGTAACCGTAAGACGGATGCGGGTACAGTGTAAAGGCAAAACCCTTCACATACCTAGCACCCGCAGGGAATTGAAGCCAAATAAACCTTGGCAAACAAGTAACCGTAAGACGGATGCGGGTACAGTGTAAAGGCAAAACCCTTCACATACCGAGCACCCGCAGAGAATTGAAGCCAAGTACCTCAGCAACCAAGTAACTATAAGACGGCTGCGGGTACAGTGTTCAGGCAAAACCCTTCACATACCTAGCACCCGCAGGGAATTGACGCCAGGAATACCTTGGAAGTAAAGTAACCGTAAGACGAGCGCAGGTACAGTGTTAAGGCAAAACCCTTCACATACCTAGCGCTCCGCTGGGAATTGAAACCAAGAAGGATCTTCTGGGCAATGCTTGCGGAAACGGAAATAACATCCCCGCATAGCGGGAACGTCGAGAACTACGTTGTTTGAAGCTCCAGGATGGAATTGGTGGTCTTAACATAATTGATCACTATGTTCAAAACTACCAAAACCTCATGGAAAATCCATACAACTGGGACTCAATGCTCCTGACTTGCGAGGAGGTTACAGACCTACCCGCATCATACCCAAAGACCAAGCAGGAAACTCGGGCATTTCTGCAAGTGACAAGGACTTCCGCGGAAAGAATCCCCATGGAAAACCTTACAAAACCCTTTTCAAAACCCTTTGCTCAAGTCCAAAAGTTCACCTCACTTTATTAAACACTCATGAGAAGAACATTGGACTGGGGGGACTTGAAGAGGTAGGTCCCAGCAGAGCCCAGTTGGACCCGCAAGACTCACCTTAAACAGGGAAGTCTGCGCAGAGACCAACTGGATCCGCAGAACCAACCATGCTCAGAGACGTGACGTCCTTACGCGCAGTACGCAAGCTGGTCCCGCAGGAAATGCCTCCCAATGGTGAAGGACTCCGCCTGTCCCCGCAGCCTCGGATACAAGCCATTAGGGAAGGCCACCCGCGCAGCATGGCTACACGCACAAGGCACTTAGCTCTCGATCATTCAGTGTCACCTGAAGGAATGAGCCAAGCCGGGAGCAATCCCGCACAGAGGCGGGAGGGGGAATACTCCCGCCCAAATAAGCCAGTCCGTATACTAAAGGATCTTTTACTGTACCTGACGAGGTATGGGCGAAAGATCTGATCAGAGATACGACAGCTCACTGATACAGTATGGCGAAGCAGCATGCTCCTGTACTGTATCACTATTAGCCGCTGCCTACTCACCAACTACTGTCATACCACGTGCGTAGCCGGCAGTTGGTGGAAAGGGAATAGTACACAGCAGGCCTGGTCACTATCAGCCGCTGCTTACCCACCAACTACCAGCAGGGCACGTGCGTAGGCTACTGTTGATGAACAGGAACACTGTAGCAGCCGGCCATACCTCCTTGGAAACCTACCTTCGGCTATAAATACCCCAAATGGTATGATCATCTCAACATATTATTACATTACATTATCTTATATCATCAGAATATACCTGATATCTGCTCTAGCAATCTCTTAATATACTTTTATATTTAAAGAGCAATCTAGTCTGATTCTCACGCCGGAGGGTGGTCACAAGGAGGAACCCCCCCCCCCCCCTTCTCAGTGACGAGCTCACGGTGTCTGTTTTGCAGGTTATCAGAAGAACCATCTTCCAAGGGTCTAACCCCTCGTGGGAAACAGCTATCCAACCCCCAGGTTACCAGTAATCTGTACCGGGTCCGGTTAGTGTTTCTTCAACAATACAACACCTATATCTTCGAAAGGTCCTAACCCGACAACAAAAATGAGCACTTTTTTTTACGTATGAGTCGTGTTTCAAAAATTGAAACAACAATGTACGATACTTACAGTGTATTCCAGCAAGCAGTGGCGGATGTAGTGTAATACAAGGGGTAGCCTCCGCTACCCCTCAACTTCTCGTCGGTAGTGTAAATTTTTTTTATGTCGGTTTTCTTGTTTCGTTACCATTGAAAAAGAAATATGTTACCCCTAGTGGCGGATCCGCTACCCCTCAACTTCTCGTCGGTACCGTAAAAATAAATGTATTAGGTCGGTTTTCATGGTTCGTTACCCCTGAAAAAATAACGTTACCCTAATGCGTTTTAAGCCCAACCAATTCAAAAATTTAATCCAACTAAAGCCCAAACAAAGGTGTAAAGTCGAAACCAATAAAACTCATTAACCATTAAAAAATATATGTTACACTTAAAATAATATATATACACTTGTTGGACAATATTTTAGCCTCACAAATGCTCTATCAAAACATCCTAAAAAAACCAAGACTTGTTAGAAGCGTCTATGCTGATAAACGGGACAAGCCGAGCATTGAATAAGACAAAACGCGCATGACAAGATCTTGGTTAGAGTGATATCTTTTTGTGGAAAATAACAAGATTAAGATGTTAGATATGACGGAAAGTTATGGTAATCAACGAAACCGAAAAAATAGTATTACTAATCACCATCATTTTGAGATTGAAGTTTTTAATACCGTTTTGGATATACAAATTCAAGAATTTGGAATTAGATTTAGTGAGGTCTCAACTAGTTTGATAGAAAATATGTTCGGTTTAAATCTTTGTGATTCATTTTCTAAGTTTGACATATATATCGAAGATATTGGCATTTTCTAATATGTATTCGAATGACTTTAGTAATGAAGAAAGATGATATATTTCGGGTGATCTTAAAATCTTTTATCACACTTAAATGAAGATGATAAATTTGCAAAATTGGGTGGAATGTGTGACCTTGCTCGTTTAATAGAAACTGGATAACACGCAACTTTTCCTTTGGTTTATCGTATATTAAAGCTAGCATTGATTTAACCGTTTGCAACTGCAACCATTGAAAGATGGTTTTTTAAAATGAAGCTTATCAAGACAGATTGGCACAATCGAATTGGTAATGAGTATTTGAACAATGCTTTAATTTGTGTGGTCGAAAGAGAAACTCTTGATAAAGTAAAAGAAGATGATGTAATGGCTCGATTTCAAGCTTTTAAAAACCGAATGTAGAATATGCAACCTACGTGTTTAAATTTATTTATCATCGTGTTTCTATTTTTGTTTAGTTTACATTGTATGAAATGCAGTTAATTTTTTTTTGAACGTTATTCATGACATTTGGTTCTAGATCCGCCACTGGTTACCCATATACTTTTTAAGCCCAACCAATTTAAAAATGCAACCCAACTAAAGTCCAAATAAAACTCATTAATATATGTTACACTTAAAATAATATATATACATTTGTTGGACGATATATTACGCCTCACAAATGCTATATCAAAACATCTTTAAAAAAAATCAAGACTTAACCGAGCATTGAATAATCTAAGACAAAACGGGTTTGACAAGATGTTGGCTAGGGTGACATATTTTTGTAAAAGTTAGGGGAATCGACGAAACCGAAAGAATATCATTACTAATTGACACCATTTTGAGGTTGAAGTTTTTAATACCGTTTTGAATATGCAAATTCAAGAACTTGGAATAGATTTAGTGAGGTCTCAACTAGTTTAATAGAAAATATCATCATCATCATCATCATCATCATCATGATGATGATCATCATCATCATGATGATGATGATCATCATCGTACTCAGTAAATCCCACCAATAGCAAAGCTATGGTAGGGTCTGAGGAGGGTAAGATGTAGACAACCTTATCTCTATCCCGTAGGGATAGAGGGGCTGCTTCCGGTGAGACCCTCGGCTCGATAATAGTTTTGCATCAAGCCTTGGACATAAGACACATAACACTCAACCATCAGGACGCAGACCGATTGGTGCATGTACCCTTGTCTTTCGGCTATCAACGCCACCACATGATGCCTGATTAACCTTTTACCACTTTTAACGTTGTTTTCACGAAATTAGTAAAATAACGTCAAAATAGTGCAATTTCACTTTTACCCACCCGAGGGTTCAAACATATATACATTATATGAGTACACCGCAAGCAGGGAGTGAAAGACAAAACAAAGGACTGTAAATATTATTAAATGAACTAAAAGACTACATTTTTGTCACGTGACACAATATTGCATCATCATAATAACCAGTTTAATGTCCCCCGCGTTGCAGCGACTCGAATTTGATTCTCAAATAAACTTTAATGTCTCTGTTGGTTCACCAGAAAACAAAAAATCAAAACCCTCTCTTTGTAGTTGATTTAAGCCGACACGTTGCAATGGAAACTCGGGCGTAATCGGTTCGTTTTGTTACCGTACCGTCATAAAAATATATGTTAACAAAAGTTAAGAGTGGTAAAATGTAGTAACTAAAAAATGTAAAAAAATGCAATAGAAGCAATAGCACAAAAATATAAACTATAGTCTAACATTCAAAAAAGGGTTAAAAGTTTGAAAAATGGCTTTTAATAAATGAAAAATGTAATAACTAACATGTTTTAAGAACTTGCATACCAAGCTAAAAAAGTTGTATATCTTATTAATAGTGAATATCTTTTGGTTTTTAAATGGTATATAACTATATATGAGGTAAATGGTGTGTGGTTGATAATAAGTTTGATTAAAATTTTACGTGGTTATAAATTAAAGATGGATGAATAGTGAGAGGAATGTATGTTAGTTTTTAATATATATAATAACACAACAGTAAAAAGTTGATGTGATTACAATATTTTTAATTTTGAGAAAATTCCCAAAATTATTCTTTTTATGAGAGAGATTCTCAAAATAACTCATCAAAGTTCAAAAGTCTTAAAATAATCCATTTAAATCTGTCTCCAACGTGACGTTGAAAATTTCACTGTGAGATTTTACCAACCAATCAAAATCCGACACATTTCATTGCTCCCACCTACCACGTGATATTTCAAATCAAATTTGTCTTACGTGTTGTATTTTACATGAAAACTAACTTCATGAAAACAATATTTTACGTGATGTTTGTGGTGATTTTTATCTTCCATGTGAGTTTTCATAAAAGTGGGTTTTGGTTTTATTTAAAATTCATCTCAAAAAATGAATGACTATTATATGTATCATCATTTTAATCAAATATTGGTTCATATATGAAATTATGAATTTATGTACTCAATGAACATTAGTCCACATGTAAACACTCTTTAAAGTCATTATATCAAACATTAAGCATGGGTGAATAAGATTAAATTATTGTATCGTCATTCGAAACACAAGGATATGTAAAACGAAACGAATTGTTGAATCGTTTGAATAATAAAAATAAATTAAATATAACCTAGATAAATATTACAACTAAAAGAAAAAAGAAAAATCAAAATATGGCTATTGAATTTTATAAGAAACCAATATTAAGTTGGTATATAAATATCATTTAGTTGTGTGATTTGTCTACATGTATATCAGTATATGTATCAGAGATATAGAATAGTGGGCCTTGGGTAAAACTTTGAATTTAATGGAGGCCATTGGGGTCTACCTTAATGGATCGGAGTCTGTCGGCACAAACATACACTGGGCTACTGTAGGCTCAACACCTTTGTGGACTATGGTTGAGTGGCACAGAGGCTGTGGGCTCAAAAGCTTGGCCCACTCTGACATGTGTGAGTGTGTGACAGAGTGAGTCAAAGAATTATGTTGAGGTGAAATAACCCGGTTTAAAAATTGAAATCCAACTCGATAAAAGAAACCCGCTTGAAACCAAAACCTAACCCCAAGTTTTGGGATCGGTTCGGATATTTTTATTGTCCGAATTTGACTTGCATTTTTTAGATGGCTCCACATGGTTCAAACTTCAAAGGATTCATATTTCCGTGTTCCCGCTCATTGGGTAGCCCCGAAATGTGTCATACAACGACACTTATTATTATGCTTGAAAATTAGGTATCCGCATACCGGATATAATATACTAATAATTTTAGATAGAATAATAACAACTTATAAGTAAAAAAACAAAGTTTTTTCTTTATGGTTTGAAAATTTTTCGAATCTACCGCCTCGGTTACACAACTAAAACAAAAATGTGAACCAATTTGTAAATAATAATAATAATAATAATAATAAAGAATAAAAAAATCCATGGTTGTGTTCTACGTGTCATTCTTGGTTTTGAATACGACTTAAATATATTGAGGATATAAAAGAAACTTTTAAACAAATGTTACATTGTTACGTGATATGAAGTTTCATTCTAGAGAATGTTACAATGTATCTTCACTAATGAAGTTCTAGAAACATGTGTTTTAAGGTAAGAAAACAAAAGGGTTAGAAAGTGTTGTCTTTTAAATGTTACCTTTTGATCTAAACTATATCTTAATATCCATGTTATGCTTAGTATCACATTTTGTTCGCAACGTTGAAGTTGATGTCATGACCAATGGGACTTGTGGGGATAGTTCATTAAACACATATTACAGCTCACGGCATTCTCTGCACAAGATATTCTCACTCTACACGAAACAACCCCACTATGCAATTAAAACGGAAACGTACTATGTTGTATCATCTTGTCGGCATGTTGGCGCATTTGAAAAGTAAGGAATGAAGTGGTCTTCTCCAACATTGAAATCCCGGCTAGCAAGGTGATAAAAATAGGTCTAAGTTTACTGGACTTTCTTTTGAATAAAAATAAGTCTAAGTTTAAAACATTTAATTTTAAATGTATAATATTTCTTATTTAAATTTGTATCCTATGTACTTTTTCTTTGGCTTCTTGATCCTCGCTAGTACGATGTGTTTTAATGAAATTTATGTTCCAAAAGGACAATCTTATACATAAAATATGAAAATTCAACAAAATTATATATTATTGTTGACTCTTTACGTACCTATATTAAATTATTGTAATATACTAGTGGGCAAAACATCCCAATCCAATTTTACTTTGGGAAAATCGTGTAAAACAATCATTACTTATTTTGTCAACGTTACCTCTTGAGAAAAATAATAATAAATAAATATAAAATAGTCAGCTAGAAAAATAATTTAAAAAAGTATGATATAAGTAAGAACTTTGCGTGACGATGGAGTATGGTCGCGAGATCGAGATTCGGTAAGAACACCGCTCCGGGCATTCGGCTTGGGGAAGGGTGATCTCGAGAAATTTTTTTCGCCAGTCTTATCTATATAAAAGATGTGTGTTGTACAACTAAAAGGTTTGAGCTATACATATACAACAGTCAACATATATAAAAATTATAAACTAATTTATTATTTATTTTCTATTATATTACGCATTTAATAACATCTTTTACGTATAAACGAAGGGAAAATGAACTATATGGAAAACGTGCATGAAATACAAAACAAAGGGCTGTAAATATTAATAAAAGAATTAAAAGACTACATTTTTGTCACGTGATATAATATTGCATCATCATAATAATAACACTGTGATGTGGTTACAATATTTTAAATTTTTATATCACATGGCTTTAATCAAGCACGGATTATTCTCTTTCTTTGGCATTTAGGTAAGTGTCACAATAAATTAATAAAACACGAATATGATAAAACATGACCATAAGAAAAATGTTCCCTTTGACACCCACTTAGGCTATCATTGCACATGGTCATAAGAAAAATGTTCACTTTGATTTATTCGGTAACCCACAAGCAGAGATGGATACATGAATTTTTGCTATGGGGACTTAAAATGGACCGGGCCAAAGAGGATAGGGCCAGCCGCGTCATTCTTGAGTTTGGGGTTTTGTAGGCGAGCACTTGAACTAAAATAAGATATTCGGGACTATGAGGTTAGCCGCCAATGAAGTGATGAACACTTAAACTAAAATAAGAAAATTTGATCTTTACGCTTGAGGTTTTATAGAGTAGGCACTTGAACTAAAACAAAAAAATAGACTGTTAACTACACTACGAATATAGGCTAGATGCTAACGGTGGGCTTATGCCCACAACGCAACAATGCACTGTCAATCATGTACGGTGTTCCTTGGTTTTTTCTACTTTTCAAAACGAAATTGGTTTTCAATGAGAGAAAACAAATATAAAAAGAACTTCCTTAAATTTAAATTAAAGCTACTCTTGAATTTAGTTAAAACGAATCTTATTTGCTTAAAAATCTAGATAAATAATAGCTAACTTATCCACTTCGTATTAAAATTTAAATTTAAACATATTTTTTCCGAAAAGTATACTTTTATAAACAACCGGTAAAAACATAGAACAAGCAACCTTCACAAGCCGGAGGACAGCCGGACCCAAGAAACAACACAACTACATGAAAATAAAATTACATCAATTTGACCAATCGATTTGGTCATTGTTTGATCTATGGTTATATCAAAGAAATCCTAACGATTTAGGTGCTGTTTGTTTTTCCTCAGAAGCACTTCTCCACCTCTTTTGTCTGCACTGAGAAGAGGGCGCACAGACGTTGAGCTCTGCAGTGTGTTTGTTTTTTCGAAGACGTTTCATTAAAAAACGTCTGCGCGCCCTCTTCTCCCAGAAGTGTTGGTATTATTACTTCTTTAACCTCTTCTCCCAGACCGATCATCATCCTCCTCCTAACCCTAACCACTCCTCCTCCTCTCCACTGCCGCCGTCCGCTCCACTCACCAAGCCGGCTACCTCCACACCGCCGGCCGCCGTCCGCTCACTCACCAAGCCGGCATCTTCTTGAAGGTATGCTTTCTTTCTATTCTTTTCATTTTAGCTTAGATCCGATTGATTCA
This sequence comes from Bidens hawaiensis, assembly GCF_021521415.1. Taxonomy (NCBI): domain Eukaryota; kingdom Viridiplantae; phylum Streptophyta; class Magnoliopsida; order Asterales; family Asteraceae; genus Bidens; species Bidens hawaiensis. The sequence goes on along the minus strand of NW_027493456.1, from coordinate 53,964 downwards.
AACAACTTATTATTTATTCTTCTTTCTTTTACCTTTTGTTGGAGCAGCACAAATCATCATCTCATCTTCATAGAAGTTCCTTTTAATTCTACCTGGTAAGTAAGTTACATGGTTCATATTTTAATTTTAATGGTTGTGATGTTAATCATCTATGATCTATGTGCTTAATAACACCAAATTTTTCCGTGGTATGTTCGGTTGTTTAGTTAAGTTTGCTTAATTTGGTTTATTAACAATGCTTAGTTGATGCCCATCTCAGTCATCATCACCATCATATGCAGTTAACAGATTATGAAAATACATTTTTATAGCTTCATTTTGAAGAATAGTCTGTTAATTAGACTCAACAATTTATGATTGATAATATTTGACATTTAGGCTTTTCAAGGGTTTCTTGCTTAGAGTTTGTTACTCATAAGAACTAATTACAGAAGGCTAGGGTTTGGGACACTTATGATGTTTGTTAAATTTGCAGTAAATGGAGAGCATTTTGAAAGTTTGAACTATTATATAAAACCCAAATCTGTAAACAAAACTGTAAAATTCCTAAAGACTAAACAAAACTGTAAAACATTTAACTTACAAATAAGGATACAAAACTGTAATGTTTGTTTGCATCTATTAACCAAGCTCGGTATTAAAACTTAAACACCTAATCTCCTATCAAAAAACAATTATAACATAACATTGATCAAGCCAAGACAAGGGAAAAATCGTAATTGTTATCACCAGTTCACAACTTTATTGTCACCGCACCAACTGATGTTTAAACTTTCTGCAACATCTACATTGTGACCCATTAGGGATGAAAAGTAACCTGAATTTGATACACTCGGGTTACGTTATGTCTCTAACGCGTCAAAGTCAACTATAGTTTATCTAAAGGGTCAAACTCAGGTAAAAGTTCAAAATAATTATAGAATGTAAGCAACAAAAAAAAAGCTGCAAAGAATGTTTTTTTTAATATGATAAAAATTAAGATTACCTCAAATTTACATGTTGGAGTTTCAATTAAAAAAAGTATAGTCAAATATTATGTAAAAACATGGATTCAATTTGATTCATTTAGCCCCATATCACAGGAAAGAAAAAGGCCCGGGGGTACAATATAAACGAAAACGTAACAGTCACACATTTACAAAAATTAAAGCTTACATGTGCGTACTGATCCCATTGAAATATAAATTAGATACAATGCTTAGAATTAGTAAAAACAAACACAAACTAACCTACTGTTAACAACTTAACATGGATAAGATGATGATGCTAAAATATGCAATAAGTATAAAGTATGCATGATGAATCATAATAGAAACAAATAAAAAGTATATGAATTATATACACAGTAGAAACTAACACAAATTATATGATGAAATCGAACTCGAAACCTGGAACTACTGAACTGGAACGAGGTGATGGATGAACTGATGAACTCGAAGGCAAATTGCTTAGTCCTTAGAAATAGGTATATGGGTTAGTTTGGTTTTTCAATTTTTAACCATGATAGCTGCAATCACTATCATCCATGAAGAAATAGTTCCACTGAACTTCCCCATAAGCTATCAAAATTTAAACAATGAACTTTAGCGTTTAAATGGTCTCCATTGAACTTCCCTATAGGGTATAATCATGAATGAGAATTGATAAATATCTGGTTTTTATTCATTAGTTGGGAATGCTAGTTTGTTAGGATCATTGATTGTTTACATGACCATCCTTGTTTTCACAATGCTGTTTCCTATACGTATGAAATTTGTCAATCATATTTAAACTTTAAAGGACAACTAACGGTTCTTTTATTAGACACAAACTATTTTAGCTTTGAACTTTTGGTCTAACAGGAATATAATTAACAGAATTGTTGTTTTAATAGAATTGTTGTTTTAATAGAATTGTTGTTTCTTGTTAGTTGATCATAAAAATGGTAGAGAAACAACATTGGTCGAATGAGCAAATAAAATGTTTATTAGAAACATGCATTGAAGAGAAAAACACTGTGGGTAAAAAAGGGTTGAGTTTGCACAAAGAATCGTGGGCTAAGGTAATACGGGTTCTTAAGGAAAAGTTTGGATTGGATTTGAGTCAAAAACAAGTCAAAAACGCCTATGATAATCTTAAAGCCAAATACATAGGATGGTTGTATTTGAAAAACAAAACCGGCAACATCTACAACCCTCAAACAAATACCTTTACCTTAACGAACGAGGAATGGGAAGACTTTAAGAAGGTATGTTCATATATTTTTATTTTTTAACATCTACCTCTACCTTAAAGTCCACCCCTAGTTTATTTTTTAACATCTACCATTATTTTTTTAGGGGCATTCGAAAGCGGCATCCTTAAAAACAACTCCATTAGCATTTCCTGAACTTCATGCACAACTGTTTGATGAGAACATTGCCACGGGGAATCGCAAGTGGACCTCAACCCAAACATCAGTGGTTGGATCATCCTCTTGTCATCGGCTCCAATCGGTCCAACAACTGATGATTATAGACAACACAGAAGATGATGCCTGCACTAGTCCTACTACCGGGCCTACTACCGAGCCTACTTTTGAGCCTACTCCTGAGCCTACTCCCGAGCCTACCCCCAAAAGGGCTAAAACCTCAAAACCATCATCATCTGTCACTTTTGAGGATTTAGCACTTCACATGAAAAATGCTTTGTTACATTTGACTAGGGAAAAACCTGAAAAAAAACGCCCGGTAGTTACAACAGTTGTTGAGTGTTCTGAGAAGTTAAGTTTGGTTGGGTTAGAGCCGACGGACCCTCTATATTTGGTTGCTTTTCATATTTTTGGAATGTCCACGGACATGAGAGAGGCGTGGATGGCATTGCCAAATGTTCCCGTCGTGTTAAAAGGGTGGATCGAGATGACGGCTAAAAATTTAGGACTTTTGAAGTAGTTTTTGTTTTGTTGAAAACATTATTTGTTTTTGGTGTATGTTTTTTAGTTATGTTGAAAACATTCTATGTTTTTTGGTTAAGTTTAACACATTGTATGTTATTTTATGGCTATGTGACATGGTTGTTTATGCTTTATGATAATGGTTGTTTATGCTTTATGACATGGTTGTTTATGTTTTATTAACAGGTTCATAATGAATAATGATGAGAAAATACTTCTGGTAGTTGTTATGTACTTGTATATCCGCTTTTTTTGGAAGAGGGGTTTGAAACGAAAACGAGACAATGATTCGTCAATGACGGGACATAAATACACGTTAGAGTTATTGCAAGGAAATCCCAAACAATGCATTGAATTGTTACGCATGTCCCGTGAATCATTTGTTCGACTATGTGCACATTTTAGAACAAATTATTCGTTAAAGGATAGTAAACATGTTTCGGTTGAGGAAAAGATGGCTATGTTTTTGATGATAATCGGCCATAACCAACGTTACGTGGTTATCAAGCGTAGATTTCAACACTCAAAGCAAACAATTCATAAATTCTTTCATGAAGTGTTGGATAAAATGATGCTTTTCGCCAAAGATATGATAGTACCAACTTCTTTCAATCCGAATCCAAACATTCCGGGACATAACAAGAGGCTACGAAAGATTTTTAAAGGAGCGGTTGGTGCACTTGATGGGACCTTGATACATGCTGTTGTTCCTACTAGGCAACAAGATTTATATAGAGGAAGGGGAAAGGGTGATTGTTATCAAAACGTATTAGCAATTTGTGATTTTAACATGATTTTTACTTTTCTTGTGGCCGGATGGGAAGGGGTAGCACATGATTCTAGAATATTATCAGAGGCATTATTAGATCCACATGCGCCATTCCCATTTCCACCATCAGGTATTTTTATTGTTTGTTAATTATTTCTATGTTAGTTTAATATTGTAATTAATTGAAAATATTTACAGAGAAATACTATCTTTGTGACGCCGCGTATGCACACATACGAGGATTTATGGCTCCATATTGTAATGTGAGGTATTGGCTTGGAGATTTTCGTCGGAGACGTGCGTTAACCAATAAAGAAAAATTTAATCATGCACATGCAAAACATCGAAACGTCATTGAGCGTGCTTTTGGTGTCTTGAAAGCAAGATTCCCTATATTGAAGAGGATGGCACCATTTCCATTGGAAACACAAAGGAACGTTACCGTTGCATGTTTCGCACTACATAATTTTATTAGGAAACAAGGTTTGGACGATGAGTTGTTTACACAATACGATCAACCCAATGTGTCGATTGGAAATAGTCGTGGGCAAATTGATGCTGATGAAGACGAGGTTGAAGCACTTGGCACTGCATCAGATCGGGAATATATGACTCAGTTAAGAGATGAAATTGCTGAGCAGTTAATGCAAAATACGGAATAAATGATTTAAAAAATGTTTGTGGTATTATGAATATTATTTCAGTGTTGTTGACTATTATTTAAATTTTGATGTTGAAGACCTTTTTTATTTATATTTCAGTTTATTTAAATTTCAGCTTATTTTAGCAGTCTGCAGATGTTAAAAAACAAACAGTCTTCTTGTTGCAGACTGCAGAGTTTTGGTCCACCTCTTCTGCTACAGATGTTGGCAGATGTGGTTTCGCAGTCTTCTGACATTTTACCTCTGAAAAACAAACAGCACCTTAATCTCCTCAATTATTGAATTGATCTTGGTATCCTTATTAAAAAAATGCAATTTCTTTCCTTCCAAATACTCCAACAAGCAATTAACACAATCCCGTGAAACACCTCCTTCTCCTTATCCTGAAGCCCGCTGACCTAAACAACTCCAAGACATCTCTAATCGAAAAACCAAAGATAGGTGAGACCTTGCATCGACGACTAACATGATCCCACACCACCGCGGCCACCATACAACCTGTCGTTATGTGGTCAGTTGTGTCCGACCCAAACTCACAAAGAGGGCATAGACTCCTCATGTCTTGGATTTTTCTTCTGTTTAAGGTCTCCCAAATTGGGACTCGGTTTAGTTCCGCCCTCTAAGTATTATAGATATTACATTTATCTGGGAGCCGATTACATCATTTCATAACGTAATTATTGCTAAAATCTTTAAAGCTTTTAACCGAATTAATCGTAAAGAATACTGACCTATCTCCAAGCCACTCCCAGAAGTCACATCAATCATCAGCTGAAAACACCGGTCCCATTAATTTTCATTACTCAACCGAACCAATTTGTCCATTTTGGAAAATATAAGACAAAATATTTTTATGAATCCCAGCTAACTCATTTAGTTGTTACAACTCACTCGTACGAAAAATACAGTGTGAAAAAAAGGACGAAATGACATTTTCGTAATTACTTTCAGTAGTATAATAAACTAATCACGCTACAACAAAATACAAGTCGACTAATAATAACTGCGGTACTTATAAAGTGTAGTGTAATAATAATGAAGTAAAATGAAGATAACTACGCTACTAGTAAAGTGCATGGTAATTACTAGTACCTGTATTTTCGTTGTAGCTTAATTACTTTTTATTCAAAGTAATGACGAATTTGTCCCCACACAACGTTCTTTTCTTTTCTCACTTTGTATGATTTCTAATTGATCCACATATCCCACCCTACTTATTATTATCTCCGTTCTTAGGAGCTATTTGGTAACCACTTAAAGATTCCGTTAAGATGCTAATAAGGCTACGTTTGAATCGATCAGAGATAAAATGTGTTTGGTACTTTGGTAACACCTCTTAATGACTCATGAGGTCCCTTAATGTTTAAGTTTCAGTGACAAACTGAATGATTCAGAGACCACCTCTTAATTAGTCAAACATCTTATTAATACAATAATCGTCAAAAAAACCCTTTAGTTTCTTTTAATAAACACGTAACTTTATTTTATATAATTATACAATGATAAAGTTATATAGGGTAAAGTTAAAATACAAAGGGAGATAAAAATGAGAAGTGTGAGAAGGATTTGTGACAACACAAAAAGCCCTAAAAAATAAATTAAAAAAAATCATAACTAAAAATATAAAAAAAACGAAAAAAAAACCTAAAATGTTTCTGCCATCATTCCCGTTAAAAAAATACAAAAACATTGACGTAAAAACACAATGTCGAGATCAAAGACACAACGGCGAAAGTGAACAAAAGACACATATATAATTAGAAGAAGACACAATAAATCACAAAATATAACACAATGCTGAGTAATATAATACAATATAAAAAAAGATACAATGTTAGACTAAGCGTAGTGGGCGACCTTTGTGGGCGACAAAGGGGCGATCCGGGCAAGAACACCCCCCCCCCCCGGCGACATGTGGGGCGAAATGGGGGGGGGGGGGCAAATTATTGTTGCCTGTGGTTGTGTTGTTTTGTGAGAGAGGGATATATATATATATGTATATATATATGTTTTGTTATTATTATTATATTGTGTTTGTGAGAGAGGGATATATATATATATATATGTATATATATAGGTCTACAACACCATTACACCGCAAAAACAAAACCAACCATTTGCTGACCGGGCGCCACACGCCGCAAAATGCCCATTTTGTAGCCCCTCCACTACGCATAACCTTAAAGAAAAAAGACAGACGAAAATAAATACAAAACACAATGATAAACAAAAAGACTCAACGACTTTTTTCACCTACCATTATGTTTTTATGAGAACGAGAAATACGGTGGAAACATTTTTGTGTTTTTACTTTTTTTCGTTTTTTATTAAATTTTGAGTTATGATTATTTTATTTATTTATTTTTATTTTTTTTAAAATTTTTTTATATGACTACAAATTCTTCTCATTTTTATTTCGGTTTGTAGAATAACTTTATGTACACTGTTTGATCCCGTGTAAAACGATGCTTCATTTTTAAGCGGTGTGTGATAGTGATATTAAACTTTTCATCAAAACCTTACAAAAAAATTATTCCAAACTATCAAGTATTGACCAATAATAATCTCAACTAACAATGTGACTACTAATAATCCTAACTTTCAGTTTTGTTGCCAATAGTAATCCTAATCTAACAAATCATTAACTCCGTTAAATTTTTAATGACGTGGCATGCTATGTGTCAATTACATATTTATTAATTAAATTCGGTAATTAACAAAATACCCAGTTTCTTCTTCAATCTATAACCTCACCAAACCCTAACCCAATAATCACCCAACTTCTTATTTATCCTCCATGGCAGCCACCACCCCACGGCCAGTCACCACATCACCACCGCCGGAAAACACCATAACCATCGGAATTTGAACAAAGAAATAAAGGACGCGTCCTTTTTAAGCAACATACATGGAATTTAATTGTAAACTATAGAGTCAAACGTGTAGAATATGATACACACAGATTTTGTGATGGATTTTGGTGTAATAGTTTATTCATCGTGCGTATGAAATTAACTTCTGATTTTAGCGTGAAATTGCCTCTATGAAAAGTCAAATTTGCTTCCTGATATATGATTCTATGTGAGCGAATAGTGAAAATCAGATATAGTTCTTGTGCTATAACGATTTACCAATTGACCTGACGGGGTATTTTTGGTCTGTTGGCAACTTTGTCGTTGAGGTGGAATTGATTTCAGGTAGCCTTTGAAACTAACGGAAATGATTTTAGCCTCTATTCCTTTGTTCAAATTTCGGCGCTGGTTATGGTGGCGTCCGACGGTGGGGAGGTGGCGTTCGGCGGTGGGGATAAATAAGAACTTGGGTGGGTGGGGTTATAGGTTGAAGGAGACGAAGGAATTGGGTATTTCACTATTTTATTAATAACAGAATTTAATTTAATAAATATCAAGTAATTGACACATAACATGCCACGTCATCAAAAATTTAACGGAATTAACGGTTTGTTAGATTAGGATTATTATTGGCAACAAAACTGAAAGTTAGGATTATTAGTAGTCACATTGTTAGTTAGGATTATTATTGGCCGGTACTTAATAGTTTAGATTATTAGAATCCAATTTTCCTAAAATTTATAACTTTATAAACACCAATAATAACAAAGAGTAGACTAATGGTGTGACACACCAATATAAAGGTGGTTGAGATTGAGTTAACGTTTCAACCATTTTGTATAAATATAAAACACATGAAACAAAACAAAACTCATGCACATGAGCATTTGTTAGTCTTTGTAGCTAAGCTAATATATACATACAGTATATATATAACCATAATAACAGAAGTGAGAGAACCAAGTAACTAAGAAAAATGGCAGCTAGAAGAATCTCCGGTGTTATCTCTCGTTCAGTAGCATCTTCAATTGTTTATACAGGTCAAACTCTTTGTTAATTCATTATTAATATTATGGTTTTAAGTTTGCAGTCCAAGTGTTTGATGAAATGCCTCAGAGAGAAGATTAGTTTGTATACGTTGTCGTTTTCGATGGTTTTAACTTTTAAATTATAATGTGTGGTCATGTACTCACTTACTCAACATGTTGATTATGAAAGTTATGTTGATGGGTTTGAAAAAAGATAGAAAATTTTGTTGGTTTCTTGATGATTTTGTTTATGGGTTTGAAAAAAGATGCATGTTTTTATTGGTTTCTTGTTAGTTTGTTGATGAGATTGAAAAAGATGCATGTTTTTATTGGTTTCTTGTTAAATTTTTGATGGGTTTGAAAAAAGATATAAACTTTTGTTGATTTTTTGATGATTTGTTGACGGGTTTGACAGAAGATACATATTACTATTGGTTTCTTGTTAGTTTGTTGATGGGTTTGAAAAAAGATGCAAACTTTTATTGGTTTCTTGATAATTTGTTGATGAGTTTGAAAAAAGATGCAAGCTTTTACTGGTTTCTTGTTAATTTGTTGATGGATTTGAAAAAAGACGCAAACTTTTATTGGTTTCTTGATAATTTGTTGATGGGCTTGAAGAAAGATATAAACTTTTGTTGGTTTCTTGATAACTTGTTGATGAGTTTGAAAAAAGATGAATATTTTTATTGGTTTCTTGTTAATTTGTTGAAGGGTTTATAAAAAGATACAAACTTTTATTGGTTTCTTGTTAATTTGTTGATGAGTTTGAAAAAGAATGCATATTTTATTGGTTTCTTGTTAGTTTGCTGATGGATTTGAAAAAATATACAAACTTTTATTGGTGGGAACTATTTTGTTTTCTTGACTATGATTGTTTCCTAATTAAAAGGTTAAAAGTAGCTCTTTTTGTAACAGAATCTTGAATTTTGAATTTGGGATCATGCTTTTTTGTGTTGACTAATTAATTATTTTTTTTTACAGGAAACAGGTTTAATTTGGGAAGAGAAGTTGGAAGATTTAGTACTACTGCTGCTGCACTTGAGGAACCGATCACTCCACTGGTTCGGATTAACTACACTCAGCTTCTAATTGATGGGAAATTTGTTGATTCAGCATCTGGTAAAACTTGATTCATCAATATTATCTAATAATCTTGATATAATTTTTTTTTATTTTTTTGTTTATTTATTTCAGGAAAGACATTTCCAACCTTGGATCCTCGTACAGGGGAAGTGATAGCCAATGTAGCTGAAGGTGATGCAGAAGATATTAACCGTGTGGTTTCTGCAGCTCGCAAGGCGTTTGATGAAGGCCTGTGGCCTAAAATGACTGCTTATGTAAATAACATTTCACAATCTTTTTTTTTTTTTTTTTAAGATTCTTTTAAGACTTATACTGGTAAGGTATTAATTTTATGTAACTTTCTTTTCCAACTGTTGCAGGAGAGATCGCGTATACTATTACGATTTGCTGATCTCATAGATAACACAACGATGACCTGGCAGCTCTCGAGACATGGAACAACGGTAAGCCGTATGAACAAGCTGCCAAAATGGAAGTACCATCTGTTGCACGTCTATTTCGGTATTATGCTGGTAAGTAATATAATATTATTGACTAATTTGTCATGCATAAGTTACATATGTTAGGTGTTATGAACTTGAAGGTTGGGCGGATAAGATCCATGGGCAAACGGTTCCTGCAGACGGGCCTTACCATGCGCAAACATTGCATGAGCCTATTGGGGTTGCGGGTCAGATTATTCCTTGGAACTTTCCTCTTGCCATGTTTGCTTGGAAAGTCGGGCCCGCCCTTGCTACCGGCAATACTGTTGTTTTGAAATCAGCTGAACAAACTCCATTAACCGCTCTTTATGCTGCAAAATTGCTCCATGAGGTAATTAATATGAAATTTGTTTATTTTACTTTAGGCCGTAGGGGTGTGCACAAAACCGAAACCGGAAAAACCAAAAAAACCGAACCGAAAAAACCAAACCGAATTAGAAACCGGCGGTTCGGTTTGGAAATTTAGCAAAAACCGAAATATTGGTTTTGGTTCGGTTTTGTATTTTGTTAAGAACCGAAAAAACCGAACCGAACCGAAATAACCAAAAAATCGAAATAACTATAACATCTTAACCGTAACCATTAAACCAAAATCTACCAATGACTATTTGTTTAGTTTTAATATATGGTTAATAACAAATATAATTGGTTACTACATATGATTCATAATTAATAATACTGGTACATTTAGTTTTGATTTGAATTTTAATTTTAATATGTATTTTATTTTCTTTTAATATTTAAATCCAAATATTCAATATTCTATCAATCATTAGTTTAAAGAAAAAAATATATCTTGCCCAATTTCAATATTTTGAGTCAAGTTTTTTTTTTTTGCCTAAAAAGTTTTGGCTCGATTAGCAAACCGAAAAAAACCGCATCCAAAACCGAACGGAACCCAAAAACCAAAAACCGAAACAGAGCGGTTTTAAAATATCATAAAACTGAAAGTTTGGATTCGGTTCGGTTTTAGTCAAAAACCGCACCACGCACACCCCTACTTTAGGGTCAGATTAACTTCATTGTTTACATATATGTTTTGCGGGTAGGCTGGTCTTCCTCCAGGTGTTCTTAATATAGTTTCGGGCTACGGGCCGACTGCTGGTGCAGCTCTTGCTAGTCATATGGATGTGGATAAGGTAAGTCATTAATATCTAAATTTTCTATTATAATACTCGATAGAATCTAATGTTTAAATTTGCAGATAGCTTTTACAGGATCAACTGCAACTGGCAAAATTGTGCAAGAACTGGCTGCAAAGAGCAATCTTAAGCCTGTAACGTTAGAGCTCGGTGGGAAATCGCCTTTTATCGTGTGCGAAGATGCTGACGTTGATATAGCTGTAGAACAAGCACACTTTGCTCTCTTCTTCAATCAAGTATGCAATTTATGTTTTATGTAGTTACATAGGTTTGATTTTTTTAATTTTGCGAAATGTGTAAAACACGCACTAATTTAAAGTAATCGGGCAACTATAGGGTCAATGTTGTGCTGCGGGTTCTCGTACATTCGTTCATGAGCGTGTTTATGATGAGTTTTTGGAGAAAGCGAAAAAACGGGCTCAAAGACGGACCGTTGGTGATCCTTTCCGAAAGGGCATTGAACAAGGCCCTCAGGTACATGATTTACACAGGCTCGGGTCAACACACGTTTGACCTCTATTTATTTTTTTAAAAGTATATATGATTATGAACTTTGTAAAAAATTTCAGATTGAGTCTGAGCAATTTGAGAAAATCCTACGGTACATAAAATCCGGGATTGAAAGCAACGCCACTCTCGAATGTGGAGGTGACAAGATCGGGTCCAAAGGGTACTATATCCAACCGACTGTTTTCTCAAATGTTAAGGTACTATGTTATGCCAACAAACTCTGGTTTTATGGTCAAAACGTTTTTATGTTAATGATTTTTTTTTTCTTTTTTTTTTTGAAACAGGATGATATGTTAATAGCTCAAGACGAGATATTCCGTCCAGTTCAAACCATCTTGAAATTCAAGTAATCCTCATATAAATATATAATCATATTGGATTCATAACATGTTATAACATCGTTAACATGAGTCAAGTTATTTTACAAAGGGGAACAAAAATGAGACGGATGAGAAAAATTTTTAGCCACACAAAAAAACCCTTCAAAAAATTATAAATAAATAAATCATAACTCAAAATTTAATAAAAAAACGAAAAAAGTAAAAACACAAAAATGTTTCCACCGTCTTTCTTGTTCTCATAAAAAAAACACAATGGTAAGTGAAAAAAGTCGTGTCTTTTTGTTTATCATTGTGTTTGTTTTCGTCATTAATTGTGTTTTTTTTATTATCATTGTGTCTTTTTTTCTTTATATTGTGTTATAATACTCAACATTGTGCTATATTTTGTTCGACATTGTGTTATATTTTGCGATCTTTTGTCTTTTTTAGGTATTATTGTGTCTTTTGTTCATTTTCGTCATTGTGCCTTTGATCTTGACATTGTGTCTTTTAGTCATTTTTTTTATTTTTTTTGAACGGGAATGATAGCGGAAACATTTTAGTTTTTTTTATTTTTTTATTTATATTTTGAGTTATGATTTTTTTATTATTTTTTTGAATTTATTTTTAAGGGGTTTTTTGTGTGGTCACAAATCCTTCTCACACTTATCATTTTTGTCTTCCTTTGTATTTTAACTTTACCATGTTAACATAGTCAAAGATTAATAATTTAATCTCATGATTTTTATGACAGGGAGCTTGATGAAGTGATAAAACGGGCCAACACGACAAGATATGGACTTGCAGCCGGTGTTTTCACCAAAAACATTGATACTGCAAATACGTTGACCCGTGGACTGAGGGCTGGGACCGTTTGGGTGAACTGTTACGACGTGTTTGATGCTGCAATACCTTTCGGAGGGTATAAAATGAGTGGGATTGGAAGGGAAAAGGGTATACATAGTCTTCATAATTATTTACAGGTGAAGGCTGTTGTTACCGTGTTGAAAAATCCGGCTTGGTTGTAATGTGACTCGTATAATATCTTATATTACCATTACTGGAATGTATCCAATTTAAGAATAATGTAATTTCGTTTATGGTTCTTTTTTGTTTTGACCCTATGCAGTCGATATCGCGGATATACTAAACTAAAAATGAAATTAAGATATCGCCGTAATGGTAATATAAACCGGTAAACTGGTAAGAAAAATGGATACACATTAATACTAAACAAAAAATAAACATAAAAACTGGTAAGAAAAATGTTGAAAGCAGTTTAACATGATGTTATATTGGGTAAAATATCACAATGTCGTAACTCACGGTTCGTTTGGTAAAGCTTTTCGACTTTCCATCCATGGCCGCTTATTGCTTAACCTCAATCCCAAACAATCTGTGTTAGAAATGAAACAAATTAATACAAAATTTTAAAATTTAAAACTTTAAGCAAAATGAAAATAACCAAATGTTTACGACGATCTGTATGAGTCAAGTAGTGCTTGTTTTGTTCTCGGGTTTTTTATATTTGACGGTGTCAAGGTGAAAAAAAGGGTTTATTGCTCGGAGATATTTTTTAACGTTTCGTCTTGTTTATGCTCTAGTAGGCGATTATTTTCTATAGTTAGAGTTTCAAGCTACTTTTGTCCGCTTGATTTTATAGCTTGTTTATTGAGTGATTGTTATATAAGATTCATCGAGTTAATGATTTGATTTTGTGTTTCTATTTGTTCATACTATTTCTTGTTATACTCTTCAATCTAATATTGAGGTTGAGGATTAAATACATTGTTGAAGTTTGGAGTATTATTGTGAGATTAGGTATAGAATTGACAAACACTTTATTAATGTAACAAGAAAACTGACTCAAAAACTCCCGGGTGTCTCAAATAAATGCCTTCCTGTCTTCAACTGCACAGTTTGTTGTTCTGAACGTGGGAAAGACTCCACCTAACACCTGGGGTGATCGGAGGCTCACGACATAGGGATTAGCATGTGAGACCGCAATCCACAAACTGACGCATGGGGCTCACCCTGAGTCACACTTTACTTAGGAACCCCTTTTCCATTCAACATCCACGAATAAAAAAACCACTTTTCTCTTTTTTACGATACTATTGCTAATGCATTCTTTTTGATCTTGTACCCACTTGCTTTTATCTATAGAAAGATTCTCCTTCTCCTATCCTACTGCTTTTCCTTGTACCCACTAATTATATTCTTCGTCCTATCTTGACAATTGAGAAATTTTCATTCGAGAAAGAGATGCACGAATAAAGGATGGAAGCTGACTCGACCGGACGGTAGAAGTTGTTTAAGAATCGAGACAATTACTATAATTTTATATTGATCATACATCCAAAACATCTACACAAACCATATATTTACAGATATAACCCAAGCCTAGTGACGTCGTTCTTGCTGTTTTAAGTCGTCATTTATTCTTTAGAAGCTGTTAATTGATTTCATCTGCTCAAAACATTACCATATTAATCCTGTTACAGTTATGAAACTAAACCAACTTGATTAACCCGTCTGTTGGGTCAATTGTTGTTTGGCTTAAGTGTAAGGCCCAACTCAATAATTAGGTTTTATTATATCTGGTAATGTCTTGGCTAACAAGTTAGGGTAAGTCTATATAAACCGAGTTATGGTTAGACATTAGGTAGTAGAGTTTGGTGTAACCGAGTTAGGGTTCATCAAGAGTCAAACCGGGTTAGCGTTTGAGGGTTTGTAATCAGTTTTTTTAGTGAGATTTTCTGATTAATATAAACGAGAGCTATTCGTTTAATATTCGTGTGTTGATTATCGATACGGGACTTGAATTGGTATCAGAGCCAAGTTCAAGAAATCGATAATCGGTTGGCGGCAAGCGGTGGCTTGAAGTGGAGTTATCAATCGGTGCGTATCGAAACCGAGTTGGGTTTCTGAATCGGATTTCTGAGACCGGTATCTCGAGCGACGGCAGGTCACGGGACGTGCGGTAGCGGTTCATCCTATCCGGCAGTGGTGATCAGAAGAACAAGAGGCTTCCTCTTAGATAAGCTTTTAGCAAGAGAGGTTGTCTGTTAGTCGCGTGAGACTTTACGGCGTGAGCATTTGTTTCTGATTCGTATGTGCTAAAGAAGGAAGAAAACTCATAAAGTCAAAAGTTTTTGTTTCTGATTTAATGGTTTTGTGATTGAAGTGTCACAAAAGTCTTATATATACTACAACTGCAAAGGTCGGTGGGCAATATAGGTTGTACCCACCGCTTTGCAACTGGTACCATCTGTATCTCCACTACAACCCAATTGCTCTCCCGTCACCACCCCTAGGATTCGGGATATCCGACGACTCTCGATAACTTTATCAGGTATGGTGATTACTTTCTGATTGCATATCGATTGTTGCCCCAAATACTAATCTAGGGTTTATTGGTCATGTTGTCGGTGACATAAGCAAAGGAAGGACTTAGTTGAATTCGTCGTCATTCAGGTAATCTACCGTTTTGTTTTCTTTATGTTTTATAAATAGAACTAGAAACGAGCCAAACTCGAGCTGAAGCTTTAAAATATAACCTGAAACCAGCCATGTTCAGCTAAACTATAGAAATGTCAATGTTTCAGTTCAATTTGATGATAGTTTAAAACCGAACTAAAAATCGTTAAGCATCAAAATAGAAGTTTAACAGATTTGAGAGAAATAACAATGCCAATATGCAGCAGCAAATCAAACAATGAGATTAAGCCTAAATCACTTTAGATTAAACAAAAATACTTAAATTGACAAAGAGCCAATGAACAGAGCATAATACATGTGTATCAAGTGTATTTTTGTACATTCTCTTAAATCTCATTTTATTACAAAGGAGAATAATGTTTTGATGGTTATTAAAGTTTGTTCAGTTAATGGTTTAATACATCTCACATATAAGTGATTCTTACCTATGCATTGTGTAATTGAAGCATGTTGTCTCTATTTCGCAGATGGTGAAGGACGTCGCTCTCATTTTACTCGACTTTTTTGTTGTAGCTTCGTATGTATGCGTCTTCTATTTCGGTTGATTAGGTTGTGTTTGTTACTTTCTTACTTGTGTGTTCGCAATATAATTTGTCTTTCTCGGATTTGAATCTCGATTTGGTTGTGCTCACAGGTTGCTTAGTTTATATTACCTCATAGATATAGCACCTCACATCTACTAAGATTTTGATGGGTTATATCAACTAACAAAGAAGCCTCATTCAACTCACAAATGCGTGCCTCAACATCTGTCTCCCTCGCTCGGTGTCGCTATCCGCCACCCACCCCCCATACACATCGCGAAGCCCGCTTTCAAACACGACAACTTTGGGTCAGTTAACTAATTTTGTTAGTCGTCATCAAAACACCGCCGCATCGCGGCGGGTCAACCTACTAGTATTATTATAAGTACAAGCACAAGGCATGTGGGGTTTGCTTCTTGATTTTTTTTCTCGAACGTAACAGTAAGGAAAAAGGGGAAAAAATCAAGTTGAGTTTATTTTGATCGTGTTTCGGTTTTCGAGAGGTAGTGGGTTTCGTTTTTAGTTCTGAAAAGTTGTTCAGATTTTTTTGGTTAATTTGTATTTGTCAAAGAAGTGGAGCAAGGGGGTTTGACACCTTCAATGGCAAGCGACAAAGAAGAGCCGATTATCCAACCCAAAGAGAGTGGGGGGATATCATTGCAGGTTCCAAAGTTGAATGGAACTAATTACATCACATGGGCGATTGTGGTGGAAGCGATCTTGGATGATCAAGAGTTATGGGAAGTTGTTCAACCGAATGAGGGTGCGGTTATTGATGCGAAGAAGAATAAAACGGCAAGGTCGTTTTTGTTCCAAGTTATGGAAGGTAACATTCTTCTTCAGGTTTCTCAATACAAGAATGCTCGAGAAATATGGACGGCTTTGAAGGCACAATTTGTTGGGGCGGAACGAGTTCAAAAGGCTCGACTACTAACGTTGAAAAGTGAATTTGAGAAACTCAAGATGGCGGAAGACGAGACTGTTGATCAGTTTGCGGGAAAAATAACCGGTATGGTTTCAAAGGCAACGGGTCTTGGTCACGTATTCG
The DNA here is from genome assembly GCF_021521415.1 of Bidens hawaiensis. Classification (NCBI taxonomy): domain Eukaryota; kingdom Viridiplantae; phylum Streptophyta; class Magnoliopsida; order Asterales; family Asteraceae; genus Bidens; species Bidens hawaiensis. The sequence goes on along the minus strand of NW_027493456.1, from coordinate 37,132 downwards.
AGCAAGATGTATTGGTGAAAAAATTACTTGACGCGGTTCCAGACAAATGCTTCAACTTGGTAGCCTCAATCGAGCAAACGGTTGATCTTGATAGTATAGGTTTGAAGATGCTGTTGGAAGACTTAAGGCGTTTGAGGAACGTTTACAAGGGAGAGAACGCGCTTCAAATTCACAAGGTCAGTTACTTTTCAATCGAACAGAAAATAATTACAAAGGGAAGTCATATGATCAGTCCGGTAGCCGAGGTAAGGGTTGGACGAGTTCACAGGGACGTGGAAAAGGCCGTGAAACGGGAGGTCAAGACCGAGAGGATGAGGATCAAGATGGTTGTGACAACCGAGATGGTCAACATCATGGGTCAAGGTATACGGGTCAAAGAAGAACGAAGGATCGTCAATGGAGAAGGAAGGGTATGTCACAGGTTCAGTGTTTCCATTGTGATGAGTTTGGTCACTTTGCGTCTACGTGTCCGGAACGTATGAAGAAAAAGGAAGAATCTAACCTGAACAAAATAGATGATTTTGATCCAAGTTTATTTGTAAGGCCCCGTTACCGGTAGCCCTACTTTAGCGTCGGATTTACTCATAAACGCAGTTCTTACAAATCAGAGTTAATTAAAACTTCCGCGGAATATAAAACTGTAACCGTTTATTACAAAACATTTAATCTTTTCTTTAAAACCGTAACATAAAGCATCATAATTAAAAAAAATCGTTTCTTCTATCTTCAGATGCCAGCCGTTCAATCCATGCCATGTGCCATCCTCATGCCATCACGATAAACATATATACCTGCGTGCATACTAAAAGTCAGCTACGCTGAGTGAGTTCTAGTTAATCAGGTAACATACAATACATACGCATATCATACATACTTATGTATCCGAAGATACATATTCATACTTAACCAGTTAATCTTCTATTCTACATACATACTTACTACTACCTACCTAATTCCACCGAGAGTATGTTTATAGTCCGCCGTCTATACCTATACTCAGGGTCGTGAACACGAAAAAGGTCCGCCGTCCTTACCTATGTTCACCATTTATGGTACGTACAAAGTCCGCAGTCCTTCCCTGTACCATCCTATATTGACAACACGTGCAAGGTCCGCAGTCCTTCCCTGTGTTACAACCTATTATTAGCACGTAAGAGGTCCGCAGTCCTCCCCTATGCTATCACAACACAATTACAGCAAGTATAAGGTCCGCAGTCCTTTCCCATGCCGAATCCTATTTCGTAAACACATATAAGGTCCACAGTCCTTAACGACGTTCTCATCTATCATCTATAACACGTATAAGGCCCGCCGTCCTTAACTACGCCATCACATGCCAAGTCTATGTCCAATGGAAGTTAGAGGGATTTGCCATCCTAACTTACTAAGTCAGATATAGAACTCATTTGCCATTCCTGTACCTGCATACACTTATTTGCATATCCAATAATCACATCGTAGCATAAGAACACTCTAGGCGCTTTACACATCATTCATTTGACAATCATACTCCTTGTCGATACGTGCAACATCCGAAGATTGTTCACGCCCCGACAAGCATTCATCTATCACGGTCATACATCATCTATACATTACATATAAAATTCATATTTTTATTTATAATCTGACAGTATGCGCAATATCCGAAGATCGTTCGCTTACCGACAAACAATCATTCATATCTATCACATATATCACATATGACATACAGTTATCACTTACGATAAATGTATTAATAAATACATCGAGTATGCACACAGCCCCGAAAACATAACAAGGAATGGGGCTAGAAACTCACCTGAACTCGGTTACTTCTTCTGCTATTGGTTATTCCTCCTTGAGCTGTGCGCGACTAACTGTTAATAATTGCAAATATTAAATATTACTCTAGCCACTCCCAATGCTACTTAATTAGTCTTACTCGTCTAAGCCGGTTTTACTTCATTGAATCATTACCCGGTTAGTTAATCGTTACTCATTAACCTTTAAAGGAATCTTTCATAAATTATCAAAGTCCAAGGGCTATTATGTAATTATCTCATTCTTTCACAAGTCCAGGGGCCAGTTCTGTAATTATTTCAAAGTCTAATTCGTTACAAAATCCTCCTTCATTCACTATAACGAATGGCCTAGTTCGCTATCTCAATTATAACGAATTGAGTCTGATTCGCTAACTGATTCGTTACCTTATCTTCATCTGATTCGTTACTTGAACATAACGAACTGGTAGCTAATTCGTTATCTTGACAGAACGGATGGGCATTTAACGAATTAAGGGCTGATTCGTTATCAAGTCACACGAATGAGTCCCATTCGTTATGACTGCGTAACGAATCACCCAACCTTAACGAATCATCAACAGTTCTTATCCAGACTTTGACTCAAGGGTCAAAGTCAAGATCGTCAAGAACACCCACAGTCAACAGAACTTAGATTTGCAATTAAATCTTCGTTTCTTAACGAAACGTCACGATTTTGGTATCAATGGAATCGTTTGACCAGCGCCTACAAACCCCAATCATCAAATTGCCAAACATCAATGTTCAGGGGGTGCGATTTGTGCATCTAGGTTACAGTTTATTTTAGGTTAACAATTAACCTATCAAATGCTAATCAATTCCAGTAATATTTTTTTGGTTAGATTCGTTTTTATCATACTAATACCGATCTATGATTTCCCAAACCAGTCCGAACCTATATGAACGATTTCTAAATATAAACGTACCTTAAACGAGTCGTTCTACAAACACGAGCTGGTCTTGATGTTGTTTAGGTTTGACACGACGATCTAGCACCAACAAGCTTGGGTTTTCGCCTTCGGATCTTGGCTCGGGTTAAAGGATGGTGTGTGTGTGTTTTCTAAGGTGTAGGCTATGGTGTAGAGATAATAATGGAAATGATTAGGGCTTAAGGGGTATTTATACTCCCTTAAGCCCATGGACCTAAGGCTCATCTTTCCTTCTTGGTCCATATTTAATTCCATCTAACTAGCCACTTGAACCATCTTTGTTATTTACTACTTCTCTACCAATTCAAGTAAACGTTCCCCTTCATAAATAAATAATATGTATAATATTATTATTAGAAATTTCGGGATGTTACATTATTTATGATTAAAGGTGATCAGAAAACGGTTTTTCTGAATGAAGATGGTGTAATTCCAAAGCGTTTCGAAACCGAGCCGATGGAGAAAGATGTTTGGTATCTCGACAACGGAGCATCGAATCACATGACGAGTACTAAATCGTATTTTTATGAATTGAATGAACAAGTCACAGGAACGGTGAAGTTCGGAGATGAATCTTGTATTGATATTCGGGGAAAAGGGTCGGTCTTAATTGAAGGAAAAACGGGGGAGCAACGTTTGTTGACTGATGTCTACTACATTCCGAGCCTACAGTGCAATATCATAAGTCTTGGTCAAGCAACGGAAGGTGGATGCGAGATTCACATAAAACATGATTTGCTAACCATGAAAGATGATACAGTAAGCTTTTGATGAAGGTGACAAGGACCAAGAATCGATTGTACAAGATCAATCTCAAGATAACAAGTCCCGGTAAACGAGCTATCATTGGAATGAAGAATTTTGCAGGTAGGGATCTTCAAAGTATTGGACTGAAAGAAGACAAGCCGGTTACGAGTCAGATTCCAATCAAAGATCCAAGTTCCAAAATTCAAAATCCAAAGAAGAGAGTTCAAGAAACTAAACGCGTTGTCAAGGAAGTGATTCAAGCCCAAGGGAAGGCGTCTAATGATCAAACGAAGCAAGTGTGTCTTCTAGCCAAGTGGAGCCGAAAGAACATTGCAAGAGATCATGAAAAGCCTCGGGAGAATCAAAAGATTGTTGACAAGCGTGAAGTTGAAGACCCGCCAATTTCGAGTAGGAAATTAAGGGGTGAGTCGGGTGGCTCGGGTACAACAATTGCGGGGGTGATTGTTGGGTCAATTGTTGTTTGGCTCAAGTGTAAGGCCCAACTCAATAATTAGGTTTTATTATATCTGGTAATGTCTTGGCTAACAAGTTAGGGTAAGTCTATATAAACCGAGTTATGGTTAGACATTAGGTAGTAGAGTTTGGTGTAACCGAGTTAGGGTTCATCAAGAGTCAAACCGGGTTAGGGTTTGAGGGTTTGTAATCAGTTTTTTGAGTGAGATTTTCTAATTAATATAAACGAGAGTTATTCGTTTAATATTCGTGTGTTGATTATCGATACGGGACTTGACCGTCAACTTTAGGTCATTCCATATTCACCGACTTGTGAATACGGTCAAAAATTACCAACAGGTTTTGCATATATTTGTGACAATTTCATATATTTTAGACGATCATCTAAATTAAGGACTGCATGTGTTACACTTTCAAAATCTTGAGACCGTTGATATAATATTTCAAAGTTAAAGATACAACTTGCAATATAAACAAACCACAAAGACTTTTAACTCTTATTAACTCTATTCTATATTTCTATATTTGTCTTAAACTAGACATTGGACCTTTTGATGACACCAAATTAATCACTTTAAAAACACCGTCTTGTTGCCAATCCAAAGTAAACATGTATAATGATATATTTCAAGCTAGTAATCTCCGTGCACTGGATTTTTTTAATTTTAAGAGTAAGATATTTAATAAATATAATGACTTAATACATGTAAACAAAAACTAAGTTGTATATCTACTCATAGAAGACAGTAGTAATCGTAAAACTTGACGCAATGCTAATTAATTTGTAGAACAAAATGCGAAAAGTGTAATGGTGATACGGAATATCTAAACTAGCGATTTGAAGAAGATCTAAAGTTCAATGGGCAATCTAGTTTTGTTATAATTTAAAAATTGTTTAGTATTTAAATTATAAACATATTATTTGGGATTTGAGTGTTATATATATAGGGTTTGGATCAAATACAAATGAAATTAACGTGCTAAACTTGAGAATCAAGTAGAGTAATTATATATATAAGTAGAGTAATTATGTAATTACTCTATGATAATTACTCTATAATGTAATTACATAATTACTCTACTTATATATATAATTAATCTACTTGATTCTCACGTTTAGCACGCTTATTTCATTTGTACGTTAATCATCCCCTATATAATGTTAACGTACAAATGGAATTAACGTGCTAAACGTGAGAATCAAGTAGAGGAATTATATATACAAGTAGAGTAATTATGTAATTACATCATAGAGTAATTACATAATTACTCTACTTAATTCTCACGTTTAGCATGTTAATTTCATTTGTATTTGATCCAAACCCTATATATAAATACATCAATAATTTGTGTTTTAATTAGTAGCCTCTTCTCGTTTATAACTAATAAAAAGAGTCACATGAGGTTTATGCAATACCGTGTTCTGTTAATTTCTTGATTCACTTTAAGTTCAATAGTAATAATTAATGACATTATGATTAATATATATATATATATAAAAGTAACCTAGTTTTTTTAGTTATTACTTATATATACTTGTTACTCTTCCCCTTCTAGTTTTGTTGGAGTCTTTTAAGTTTATTTTTACATATATGTATCTTACTGATACTGCAAATACGTTGACCCGAGCATTGAGAGTTGGGACCGTTTGGGTGAACTGTTACGACGTGTTTGATGCTTCAATCCCTTTTGGAGGGTATAAAATGAGCGGTATCGGAAGGGAAAAGGGTATATATAGTCTTCATAATTATTTACAAGTGAAGGCAGTTGTTACCGCACTAAAAGATCCGGCTTGGTTGTAATTTAACTTGGTACTATATGTTATATTACTACTTCTGGCATGCAGCCAGAATAATAATAATAATGTACTTTCGTTTCTGGTTCGTTGAATCGTTTTCTAAAGTCTTGGTGATGCATTTAGGTTTGTTTTAAAAAAGCTCGTAGCTCAATCGAAACTGCTTTAGATTGGTTCCTCTATAAACGAACCAAGCCAAGCTCATGTAAGTTTAAATATCTATTAGTCACAACTCAATTAGATTTGTTAATTATTTAACAATCTACATACGTTGTATCTTGGGAGGCGAATTACTGGCACGTATCACTTGATACGTGTCAGCTACGTCCCATGTAGCTCTATCCACATCCACCTTATGCATGCATAGGCATCAACATAACCAATGCTCATTTTGTTATTTATACTTATAAGTTATTTGTTTCCTATGTTTTCGTTATTTGCATTATTTTCATGTTTTCCAAAATTCTAGGATATCTTGTTCATGATGTAAGCCTTATTATATATAAAGGGCTTTGATTTTGTTTATGAAAGTAGACCGAACATTTGCAGCAAAGTTTCGATTTTTTTCTTCTCTAAATTATTCGTAGAGTCTCACCTACTTAAGGGTTATATATATTAGCACGCTTGTCAGAACGATCGAAGAGGTCCAGTTGCTTGAAGGACAAAGACCACTAGCTTTGAAAAACAATTTGTATCTATATATGCACATCAAACATAAGAAAATTTAATGTTTAAACAAAACTAAATGAGCAAAAAACATGAATGTCAACGCATAATTAAATGCAAATATTAATCTGTGAACAAAATTTATACAATCAACAAACTGATAGTGAAAACTGGATTGTCGAAAAACATGTGAGATCAAGAATTATATGACGAAAGCGAAGGGGGTGTTTTTACTTTCTAATTTTAGAGTCAAAATTGAATAACATATCATTATTATTATAATTACCAAGTGACCTATAATTCAACTTCTTTTCAAAATTTTCTATATTCTCCTATAAATCATTTGGGGTTTCCGCATTGAGTTGCACATGTTTTGGATCTAATACTTTGAACAATTATTAGTTTGCCCTAACTTGTTGATCATTCTTTTTTCGCTCTTAGTGTTTTCTCTCCGTTTTGTTGCCTGAAACGCGATAAAATGGACGAGGAGGCTCTAAGAACCCTCGTTGGAATACTCGGTTCGTTTCGTCTTTTTCACTCTACTTTCAAAAACCTAGAGTTTCGATCATGTAATTAATTTTATGTTTATTTTACATGTCTATAGTACTATCATGCTTGAGATTTTTCGAATGCAGATTTTACTTATAAAGAAAACGTATTGTTTGATCTGTGAAATTGTTTCAAGCTTTGATGGTTGTAGTTTCTTATCCAATGAGTCATGTGTACCATTTCAAAAATCCTACTATATACACCTATTGTATAATACTTTGAATTCATAAAAAACTCATAAATTTATATTATAACTTCATGTTTCTTTTGTAGATTTTATAGTTATAACGTTTTATATAAATTCAAAAACATTGTTGTGACAAGTTTGTTTTTATCTATATTTCGATATAAATTTCCGCTAGTTTTTTTTGTCTAACTTGGTTTATTTTGGACATGCAGGGAACATTATAGCGCTCATCCTCTTTCTATTGCCCGTGTAATTTCATTAACTTTTTTGTATTTTAGTTCAATCGCTCGTTCTCAATATTTCATTACATACATACTCGTTACCTTATCGTGCCCATGAATATATATACATGTATAAATTTCTTTTGTTATTAAGAAAGAGTAATCAAATAATCCACTAATTTAAGTTTTTATATTTTGAATTTCGTAAAAGAATATATAAAAATTAAAATATTACGATATACATGTATCACGAATTGAAGCATGTACCTAATATGAGACACGGTTTTAAAATCAGATATGAGATTGAAATTAACAATGCCAGTCATCTAGACATTTATGAAGATTATTAAAACCGCAGGCCAACATTTACGAAGATTATGAAAGCAAAATTAGTTCAAGCTTTCAGACCGGATCCATACGTTGCCACAATTCTAAATTGTGCAATGTGGATGTTCTATAGTCTTCCAATTGTACATCCAGACAGTGTTTTGCTCTTCACCGTCAATTGTGCTGGATTCGCTATTGAAGTAGTCTTCATCATAATCTTCCTAGCCTATTCCACTTGGAGTGGTCGCGTATGGTCACATGAATCGGCCTCTATATCTTATACTAATGTGTTTTTTAATCATTTCGGTCTACACTAAAATGTTACGAAAATGCAGAAAAAGATCATTATTGTTCTGATTATCGAAGCCGTGTTCACAGCTGTGGTTGTTGTAGTTACATTGATGTGCTTTCACACATATGCTTCAAGATCTATGATTGTTGGAATGAATTGCCTTGTCTTCAACACACTCATGTATGCCTCTCCATTGACAGTCATGGTAATTAACCTCTTTTTATAATTTATTACTATTGTTCTATTAGGTTAATATCATCATAAGGTAAAAAAAAAATTCTTATTTTTCATGAATAAATAGTTAACCTAATGTTAGATTATTAAAGTCCTACTACTTATAAAAAAAATACTAATGTCATAACTTTTATATTAAAGTTTTGTAAAATAACATCTTACTACAAGAAATTCAAACAATATAACGGGGGCGTTATTAGCTGCGAAACTAAGCAATAGCGGCGACACGTTCATGAGCCGTGTTTTATAGTTGTAGATCAAATCTAGCAGTTGATTACCATTTTAGTCCAAGGGTTGGGGTTTAATAGGGAAAAACGGCGACAACTAGGGGTTTTTAGCAGCGATATTTGTTGCCGCTAAATAGCCTTTTCTTTGTCTATCTCCGTTAAAGAATCTGTTATGTTTCGTGTGTGCTTATCAATTTGATGGAACATCTCAAAAAAAGAAAATGATTATATTGGTTTTAAAGATTCCAAACTATTATATTTTTGTCACTGCTAATCTCAACTAACAAAATGACTTGTGGCAGTCCCATCTTTTAACATGTTTGCTTCCAACGATCCACTAATAATTAAGGAAGCGTAACCCCGTTACTCTCCGGCCGCTGGAAAGACATTTTTTTCCCAGGAAAACTCATTTTCGGCGTAAAAATAACCAAGTACGTTGTACTATGTTTTCATTACAATATTTACGAAGTAAAGAACAGAATCAACAGATATTAATATTTATTTTATTTTTTTGCAACTATAATATTTATGTTATTAAGTCCTTTTTACTTTATATTCAAAGATTATATATTACGATTAATGAAATTGAAAACAGAAAATGGTGATAAAGACAAAAAGTGTTAAATACATGCCGCTTGCCTTATCACTTGCTTCCTTTGCCTGTGGCATTGTATGGTCTCTTTATGCTCTCATGCCGTTTGATCTTTACTTATTCGTAAGTTAATCTTTTTGATAATGTTTTAAATACATGATTATTTATTTATGTCTAGTTTGATTTTTCAACATTTTGTTGGATCATATATATTTAGGTTCCAAATGCTCTTGGAACATTATCAGCAGTAGTTCAGCTAACATTGTATGCAACATATTATGGTACCACCAATTGGGATGAGGATGACGGCGAAAAAGGTGAAGTTCAAATGTCGTAAACATTAAACTGTTTACACGCCTAAGCATCGATCAAAGACGAATATTTTCTCAGTATGGCATGTCTCAGTGTTTGTGGATTTAAGTCATCAATACATGTATGTATGGGGTGGTACTGAGAGTTGTTGTAAGTGTTGTAACCATGCAAACTGGTGTACATGTGACATAGTGTACATAGTGTTAGGAGGATTCTTTGAAACTATAGATCGACAAGACGATTTTAAATACTATACAACAAATTTGAAATAAAGAATATGTTATTTTTATTATGTAATCGGTGTTGGGATTCACTTATTCATTTAAATGTAACACAACAGTTTTTGACCACATCATGTACAGTTGCCGATGATGATGATGTTGGTAATTCCAGAAGGTATTCACAAGTATGTGAATATGGAACGACCTAAGTTGAGAAGTTGATCAAGTTGGGTAATTTTCATAATTGTAATAGGATTTTTATGGTTATGTCTTGATCACATTACAACAAAAGGGGGCTTTAGTGAAGACAAAAATCGTCGAGATAGGCCATGTTTGCCCTCGATATAGCCTTTCTCGACAACTTGTCGTCGATATATCTGTTGTCGCTTCATAATTGTCGTAGTAGCTGAATAATAAAGTATTTATCTGTCATGTGCCTCGAGAAACCAATAATGTTTATAACGAGTTTTTGAGTAGAGACTTTAGATGAGTGATCAATAGATAATTATTGTAACGAGTTTTTGAGTCAGTTTTCTCTTGTAATAATAAAGTGTTTATCGATCATGTGCCTTAAGAAACCGACTAATGAAGTCCACAACGAGTCTCACGTTGCCAGCTCGAATCACGCGAACACCAAACCAAACAAACTTCGGCTTGTACTTGCTTCGTTCGGCGACCAACATTTGAACAAAACTCATATCATATAAACAAGTTATTATATCAAAATCGTATGATACATGATAAACAAGTCCTTTTTAGATTTCTCTTCCTCAATAATTCTTACTCCATTCTATATCAACATGGTAGAACTTGATAATAGCTTAGGAGTGTTCATCGAATTTGGTTTTGGGTTATTCGGGTTGGAAATTTTTTGAACTGAATTCGAATCCGAACCATTTTGAATTTCCTTACTATAATACTCGTTTTGACTATAGAGAAAGTATTTAATTTAGACTCTTCATGTTGTTTTGGTCAAGTTTGTAGCTTGCAGGCACGTTACCTTCTAAAACGCAACCTTATGACGTTTATTGTCTTTAAAAACCAATATAAACGCAATTTTTTTATGAAACAAGTATGTCGTTTGGATGAAAGAGGAGAGATTACGTAGGTGTGTAAAATCATGAGGACAATGGTTGTGGTAGTTGTGGAACTTCAAACGATGGATTTTTTGATCGTTTGGTCGTGTTTGTAAACACCTTAACAATGCTTAAATCGAGTTAAAAGAGAGAAACATGTACGAGGTCTTCAAGGGAATAACATACACATACGAAAATAATAAGATCTTAACCATTCTATATGATCGTGATCTTAATAGATTAATTATGCTATCATATTATAGAAAATCAATAAGAAATCGTAACCATATATAGGTAAATAAGAGACAAATATACATCGTAATTTGGAGGGTATGGGTGGCCAATAAAAGTACATGATCTTTAGTTCGATCTTAAGGGCGTTCGGGTTTTACCATCAGTGAGCATTCGGGTGGGTGGGTTTTCCCCAAAATTGGATACGAGGCCGGCTATGAGGTAGGGCCGGGTGATCGACCGACCCAACACCCCAATAGGCCCGATTTATATAATTAGATATTATTTTTCGAAAAAAATATGTATTCTTTAGGTTTAAACTCAATTAGTCAAGTAATTTTAAGACCCAAATTTTTTTTCCTCCTTCGGCCTTAAAATTACGATACTCGGATACGGACCTGACTGAAGATAACTTGGAGACACTTAAGAGCTCCATACGGCCGAGTTGGACCAGCTTACAACGAAATATCTAGACATTTCTCTGTTTGTTAACCGTTAAAAAAAACATCATAACACATCTTTGAACTCGAGTAATTAACTACAAACATCTAAACTGTCAACCAACATCCGAACACTAAGTCAACCAATGAATGATAAACCGAACCGTATATCTAATTAACCGGTTAACCAAAACTAATCATTTTTTAAAACCTTTCACCCGAAAGTTTCAATTTCACTTGTTATTAAAAACCGATCCAAACCGAACCATACAACCGCAAATTCTAAACTTTACCATCTCTAAAATGGAATCCACAGCATTTAATCAAACACATAAACTACGCAATGACTACCCATTACTCATTCTCACTTTGCTTCACTCAATTCCTCAAGATTTAACCTTTTACGTCACCAAATCATTGCTCAATCAATCAGCAATTCAGTACTGAAAGCAAGCTAGGGTTTTGTTTTGTTGCTTAATTCATGCCGATCACAGGCCTGGATTTTAAATGGTCTGCAATTCATCATTCTATATTCATTCAATTCCCACTTATTATTATTACGGATTCTAACCCACAATTTTGCAGGTACGATGGGTTCTTTCTATCGATGCTTGCCACTAGCATGTATCCTTTTGTAATATTATTTCTTAATTTGAATTATAATGTTTTGAATTTGGTGATTGTGATTCTTGACGAGGGCTGTTGATAGAATTATTATTGCGATTAATTGGAAGCATTACCGTCTCTGTGAGCACCCGTTGCATATATGGATCGTGGTGAATCGAGTGATTAAGTTTTAAATTTTAGGCTCGAGATGTTGCACGCCAAGTGTTTGATGAAATGCCGGGCTTTTAAATGTTGTGGTTTTGTAGTTATTTTGTTCGTTGTAGGTTTGTAAATGAACGGGTTGTTCGTGAATTGTTTGGCGGGAAGTTGTTTATTTGATAAACAAACGCACATGAACAATTTTTTTTGTTCGTTTAGTTAAACGAATGAACACACGTTTTGTTCATTTATTTATGCTCGTTTATCATCGTTAAAATTTCTTAAATATGTAAGTAGTTATATTTATATAAATATAAACATAAAAAGGGCTAGTTTAAATTATATGAATATATATGTGTGTGCGCGCATGTGTGTGTATACATACTTGGTTATGTTTGATCAATTATGTTCATTTGTATTCGTTTATGTTTGTTCTGTTATGTTCGTTTAAGGTCGTTTGTTTTTGTTTGTTTACGTTCATGAACTGTTTGTTTAGGTTTTAAATGAAGAAACATGAACGAACACGAGCATGCCTGTTTTCTTAATGAACGGGCATGAACGCAAGTATTTTTTCGTATTATATGTTCATGTTCGTGTTTGGTTAAAGTTGAATGAATGTACACAAACATGCCTCCATTCGTGTTCGTTTACAGGCATATTCCTTGTGTTCTAAATACTCATTGACATAATTCGTGTTGTTCTTTAATATATAGGTTGACTACGCGACCGTTTTCGTGTTCCGTCTTTTGATGTTTTTGGACAATGGACTTGCTGCAGGAATGGGATTGTAAGTCCTCCATTCATTATATTAGTAGTTAATTGCATCAAGTTAGTTTTGTTCTTTTATATGTTAATAAAGGCATTTGTAGTTCTCAAAGTCTTATTATTGAAGTTTCCTGATTGACATAGGGATTTTGGCCCGCAACAGAGACATGCTCGTTTTTGTGGAAGATTGGTGGTTTTAACAATCCTTTGTGTGTTTCTCTATCCTTTTCTATGGGCATGGACTGTTATTGGCTCATTATGGTTTATTAACTCAAGAGACTGTGTACGTGTCACGCTTATGTTCTTCAATTATTGGCGTATTTACATATTACATTTTGATTGTACATAATTTATGATCAAGATATAAAAAACTTAAAAGCGTTGCAGTTACCTGAACAAGGTCAAAAATGGGGATTCCTTATATGGTTGCTTTTCAGCTACTGTGGACTCTTTTGCCTTGCTGGATGGTCTGTTAAAACAGTATGATATATATAACACCTCAAAGCCTTTTACTTATGTTTTTGCTAGGAATAATATTAAGTTATTAACATCATGTTTTGACCGTTCTTTTGCAGTGGTTAAGAAGACGGCAAGCTCATTTACTACGCGCTCAACAGGGGATTCCTATTTCAGAATACGGGGTACTTTTGTAAATATATAATTTTCATATACATATACGAATTAACCATAGTTAACAACTAGTGCATGCTTTCAGGTTTTGGTTGATATGATCCGTGTACCCGATATGGCATTTGAAAATGCTGCAGGTCAAGAGATGAGAGGCATGGGCCAAGACGCTCATTCGTATCATCCGGGCCTTTATTTGACTGAAGCTGAGGTAATTACATAGCTTAGGTTATTATTATTCTTTATTATTTTATTAAAATTGGTTGTTAAAGGTTCTAATTTGTGACATTAGAGAGAAGCAGTGGAGGCGTTGATTCAAGAGCTTCCAAAGTTCATGTTGATAGCGGTTCCTACTGATTGTAGCGAGTGTCCAATTTGCTTGGAAGAGTTCCATGTTGGAACTGAGGTACTGTTTCTTATTTTATTATAATTAATTAATGATGGTCCGTTGGTTAATTAAAATGATATATCAGGTGCGCGGGCTTCCATGTGCGCATAATTTCCACGTGGGATGCATCGATGAATGGCTTAAGTTGAATGTGAAATGCCCTAGATGCAGGTCGTCTGTGTTTCCGGATCTTGATCTTAGCGCACTTTCAACTATTCCTGCTGATATTAACCGGTCAACTCTTGCAACGACTCGTTACGTGAGAAGTCAACCGTCTAGTCAAAGTTATCTGATGCGGATGCAGGGTTTTCTCCGTCCTGTTCAGACTGGTTCGGGGTCTGATAACAGTTTAGAAACTGCAGAAAACGGAGGTCAACCGCCTGAAAGTCAAAATAGGCACACGACTGCGGAGCCTGAACATTGACTTAAAGTCTTTAAATGTGAGTCACTAGTTCTTGCATAAAGCACTACTTTTAACCCACAGTGCAATACTAGAACCTGATAATCTTTATTATACTTTTGTTCTTGATACACATAGCAAGAAATCAAGATTGCATGTAAAGAGTAACATCCTGTATGCTTTATATGTATGCATTTGCTTATAGATCAAACCCACATTACTAGAGCAACTTTTCAAGATGTATACGGTTGACAACAAACAAGACACATTATCAATATATCGATTGTTTTTTCATTCAAGCATTACACCAAACATTGAACCATGGCCGTCTCCGAGAATCATTAAAATTTTTGAAGGCAGATTTTTTTTTTTTTTTGTTTTAAGTAAAAGGATTTTTTTTGTTAGGTTTAAATAATTAGAATTTTAAATGAGCTTACTTGGTTATGATTTGAGTTGTGTAAACAAATTTTGTTTATAAGAATATTCTTAAATAAGTTGAGTAATTGGATTTAAACATTAAACATACATATTTTTTTTAATAAAAATATATATAATTTAAAAAAAAAAAAATTGGGCCTAGCGGGGTGATCCGGTTGAGGGTCATCGACCACCCTACCCTCCTATCGAAGCCGGCCTTGCATTGAACATATGTTCATCGTCAAACGAACATACCTAAAGGATTAACCATTGTATCAAGTGTCTATGCTTCAACTTGAGAATATGATTTAGATCATCATAATCCTAAACAAAACAATCATAACACATAAAAATTAGAAAATGTGAAGGTACAAAGCTAATGTTGTGAAGTGTGAAGTCTAATAAAACTGAATCGTCATCTTTACTATATTCGCCCTTAACCTAATTTTCACAGAACTAGCAATCTTTAGATTCTATGAATTCGGGGTCTTCGATTTCAAGTGCCTTAAGCGCTTGCTTCGTTGGCTTTATGATAAAGCCCTCAAGCGCTTGCTTCGCTGGCTTTACAGTAAAGCCGCACAGAGTAGTTATTTCTAAGTGACTTGGCACTATTTGAAGCAAGGAGATAAATTTAAAATATTTCTAGCAATGGTTGAAAAAAGAATGTCAATCATTTTACATTAAACTTTTTCAGTATTAAAAGAGGAAAACCAACGATGCAATGGCACATGGTGACCCCCTCTTATCAATATGTTTTTGCAATGGACATGAAATATTTATCATTTTATTGGTTTTTCTTTTTAAATTTTAAATTTTAAACTGAATATTTATCAAACTAATTTAATGGTTAACAGTAATACGGTGACAAATTCGTAATCAACTGGAAGTTACTAATGAATAAGAGTTTTATTCTCTTTAATATGAATATACTATAATTATTTATTTGAAGAAAAAGTATATTTTTAAAATGTGTATTGCATCATGCGATATGACTCTGCAGTTAAACCATTTACATAATGCAAATTATATCATTTTACTCGATGTTGTATAATGTAACAAATCTATACGGTGCATATGTGTGTTCAAGTCTAGAATATATTTTAGTTACGCATTAACAAGGTGCACTATTTTAAGTAGTGATGTTATGTGAGCAATTATAAAGCCTTTGTATGTAAATGAATGCAAGTATACCCTCGCCGTTAAATTCATCCATGTACACAGTCAATATCTCATTGTTTCCTAAGCTTCTTTGGCAAAATTTGTTTGTACTAGAACCGGCCTATATGTGTATGCTTGTATTATGCATATGCATGAATCTTAAATCTATCTCTTGTAATAAAAGACTACCACTTTTGCCACTTGTCAATCTCATAGCAATTTTCACATTTTTTTCAAATAATTTCAATATATGGTCCTTTATCTTTTAAGTTATTTTAATATATGAATTCAATATTTTAATTAAATATAAAGCCTAACCGATTCATTCATTAATATGACTTTTTATATAAGATTGGTTTTAAATTTGGTATTAAAATTTTCTCATATGCATTTGAACAAAGGAAAATGTGTATTTTCTTAATTTTCTCCAAAAATTTTGTATAAATATTGCAAACATGAAGAATACTCATTATATACATATCTTGGTGCTTAGCATTAAATCATTGAAATTGAATATTATAATTATAATTCATATGTATAACGATTTACTATATTAATTTTCTGTCATTTATTTATATGACTTTTTTTGTGTAGTATAATAGGTTTTAGCAATAAAAAGATCAATATTTAGTTTTCAATATTTCTTCCATAACCTAGACCAAAATGCTTCAGAAACATATATATTTATGACTTGATTTATACTTTTTTACACATTTAAATATATTTGTGTAATTTTAGTTATGTAATTTTAATGTAAATTGTAATTGTATTAACAATATATGATTATTTTTCTTGATAGTATTTCACTTAATGATTAAAGTTCAAAATTTTCATTAATTACCCGTGTAATATACGGGCCTCAAACTAGTTTAAATATATATGAACGAAACCTTTAAAAGCTCTGTGGTTAATCCTTACATTCTCTCAAGTCACCAAATTATTTTATTTGTAAATTGAGGTTTCTCATGCATTTGACCCGAATTTACGGGTATGAGTATCACCAAATCCAGATAGCCCTTAAACGCGTTATAACATCTCACTATATAAGAATTAATCTCCCCAAATATTTGATATGAAAATTTTATAAAATAGGGATATGCTAAAAATTAATATCCGATTTTAATTTTTATTTTTAAAATAGTACTTATAATTAAAAACAATTTTATACTTAAAAAAATAAGCGGGTGATGGGTCTCACCAAACCCAGATAGCTTTTAAACCGACTTATAACATCTCGTTTATTTGTGAAACTCTTTCATTATCAAATCCTAAGTATACTATTAACTTCCTTACAATAAATAATTAAAATCCAAAAAAATATATAAATATTAGAAACGAATAATGTAAACAACCCGTAATACGAAGGATAAAATATAGTATATGTATAAACATACGTCATTGATATATCTTTTGTACCACATATCATCATTTATTTGGCACTTCTAAAAGATATGTATAGCATGGGTTAATCGTTTAATATTCTTTTTAAAATTTTTAAGTTACATATAATTTATATGTTACAGATTTTATTGTATTTCTTTTATTTTTTTATTTTAAAAATAAAATATTGTAGTGGCCAATACTAAATAGGTTTTCTTCTAGGTAGTTTACATAACCGTGGGTTTTATTTAATGAATTATTTAATAAGGGGTTGTGCTCAAATATGATCTCTCTATCTATTTGATTCTTGAATTTTAATGCATCCAAAACTATTAAAAGCGATTGGTTGTATTCATGTGGGTCCTTTGTGTAGACTTCTTTCGGAAACATTTATGCAAACAAAGCCAAGGATGTGATGTTATTTTCATTTTTCAGTTTTCACCCCTAACTTGTGGTTTATATATTATTTTAATAAAGATAATAAGAGTGGTGATAAACAATAGTTTAATAAAAGTTATCATCACGTGATAAATTGTTTAACTTGCTGATTGTCGTTGTTTAATAATTTGTAACATAAAAAATGTGGATCATCATTCCTGCCCAAAATCCAATAGTTCATCCAACTGACATAGGGTGGTCAACTACATGTGCTTAAGGTATTGCATTGTTTGGCCTTCAATGCTTTTCTTTTTTGTAATTAATGCAGTTCTTCTACAACTATACAATACAGATATGATATATATCTGTTACTGTTGGCATGTTTTTTTTTCTTAAGTTGTGGAATTGTGGAAACAACAATGTTCTTTTATGTTTGCATTATTGGTATATTTAGTAGCATTTTTTAAAGAGTTAAAGGGTTAATGGTTTATTGTTTATGGGTATCTACTTTCAACTCTGTTACCAAGAGTCCATAATTATTTGTTTATTCCACGTTCCGAACACACCCTTAACCATGGACTCATGGTAATGTTATAGAGTTGAAAGTAGTATAGATACCCATAAACATAAAACAAATATCGTTTGTTTGGATAACAACGATAGGTAAAATATATATCTATAAGAGTAAAGTGCCATTTTTGTCCTTATGGTTTGACAAATAATGCGAATTTAGTCCAAAAAGTTTATTTTTTGCATATGGACCCTTCACGCTTCACAGTTCTTGTCAATTACATCCAAATCACTAACCCCGTTAAATTTAATCGTTAAGTCAGGAGTATACATGACTTTTCACTCTTTCTTTATTAAAATACTTATTTCAATTAACTGTGATTTTCGTCCTTATGGTTTGTCCAAATCTGTAGTTTTAGTCAAGTATTTTTAAATTTGCAATTTTCTTTCCTATGGTTTCATTTCACTTGCAGTTAAACCCGAATTCCCAAATCTCGTTAAGTCTGGTCGTTAAACCCATCAATGTGCCTTCACGTGAGGGGCAGTTTTGTTCCTTCTTTTTCCTAAATACACCGCAACCCCTCACGTGAAGGGGCTTGCGAATTAGTACTGAGTTTGTTTGGGGAGAAAAACAACAAAACCGGTCGTCACGTGAGACACACGCAAATGTGTTAACGACCAGACTTAAAGAGGTTAATAAATTCGGTTTTAATTGCAAGTGAAATGAAACTACAATGAAAAAAATTGCAAACTTGAAATTGTTGGACTAAAACCACATATTTGGACAAACCACAAGGACGAAAACCGCAATTCAC
This sequence comes from Bidens hawaiensis, assembly GCF_021521415.1. Lineage (NCBI taxonomy): Eukaryota > Viridiplantae > Streptophyta > Magnoliopsida > Asterales > Asteraceae > Bidens > Bidens hawaiensis. Next base: position 18,210 of record NW_027493456.1, on the reverse strand, counting down.
TAAAATAAGTATTATAATAAAGAAATGGTGAAAAGACATGTATGCCCCTGACTTAACGATTAAATTTAACGGGGTTAATGATTTGGATGTAATTGGCAAGAACTGGGAAACGTGAAGGGTCCATATGCAAAAAATAAACTTTTTGGACTAAATTCGCAATATTTGTAAAACCACAAAGACGAAAATGACACTTTACTCTTCTATAATGATAAAACATTTCAGCAATGGGGGCACCAGGGCCTCTTCTATGTTAATATAAGCTATCGTATATGCTACACAGTTATTTGGGTTGTCGTTTTAGAAAATAAGTTTTGTGCATATGTAGCGTGGTGTATTATGCATGTAGTTTAATGGTAAATTGTCACGTTTTGCCCCTCAAGACCCGGGTTTGAGCCAATGCATCTCATACAATTTTTAATTTTGTAGGTTTTTTTGACACAAAATTTGACGGGGCCTAAAAAAATCTAGGCATATTTAATGGTCCAACGACACAACTTTGGTATGGGATAAACAGATTGTTGAATCATCGGATGAAAAATGCATCATCTGGTGAAAAGTTTGCTTTTTAAGAAGTTGATGTGTGCGTTTTTTTAAGTGAAAAAAATTGTTATCTGAGTATATAAATTAATAAAAACTTTTAAAATTAATTTTTTTCTGTCAATGAATGATATAACCATTGGTTTCAATATTTAGCAAAATAAGAAAAAAAATTCTATAAATTACGAACGGTAACAATCTAATGACATAGTTAACAGGGGAGGTGACGTTTGCTAGTTTATGTCGTTGTCAACTTAGTGACAACGCGGTATCTATACCACATAGTCTTATTATTGTACCATATCGTACGTCACGTGGCCGCATGTGATTTCAATTATGGTTTTGACAGTTACTCCTACGATGCCATCACCGGGCCCTTCTCTCTCGCTATCACATATTGGCTATAGGCAGCTAATGTCTAATAGGTTAAAAACCATATATTCTCTCCAGATATGCAAATTTTCCATTTACATTACGCATGAAAGATTTTAGTATTTTACCAATCACCATTCACTTTTTATATTTGTTGTTTAATCGTATTTTACTTAATTTGTTGTGTATATTTTTCAGACTTGTGGTCTGGTAGTGGGAGTCTTGAGTTCTCCATTGGAGACTAATGCTCGAATACCACTTAGGTCACATTTGGGTGAATATTGGCAATAAATGATTTGAGCTAGGCCTTATGCAAAGGTTGTTAGTTCGAACCCTGTGCCCACCCGGGTTTTCGCCACCGTGTGTTACACCGGAGAGTTCTGCTCTTGTGGTGTCACAATGGCTGTCAAGTGCCAGTCGGCGATACGGTTTCCCGGGGGAACGCCCAAGCCAAACTCTGAAGCCAGTGTGGACCCGGTTAAGACAAAGTATAGCCAGAGTGGGGCATCAAAGCTCTCTAAATTTTAAGAGTGTGGTAGCTTAAATACAATAAAGTCGCCGTTTTTAAAAAAAATACATATTTTGAGTATGTTTAAACGAACCGAAAACTTTTTATACAATTTTATGACATATACCATATTTTATATTTATGTGGAACTATTTCATATACCTTTTTAGTTTACAAAACACAATGTGATCTCAGATTGTACGAGCGATATTCTTAATGTTATAAGAAGCATCTATAAGTTTCTTGACCGATCTATTGAAATAAAGATAAACACTGAGACCAAATGACACTTGCATGTATAGAAGAGAAATATGCGTGTGTGAATCTAGCATGGAATTCCCCTCGGGAATGGAGAGTAGCGCTTTCATGAGCGTTCAAGCTGTTTTAAAAGTTGCTTACTGCAAAGTGTCCAAGCATAAGATTATGCGCTTAAAGCACAATTGTCACACCCCGGTCGTAATGGCGGAAAACCGAGGCGTGGCGACTAGGTCGTGATTGATTGAGCACAATAGTATAAAAGTCTAAATGCATAAACATAACCAAACTGTCAAATATTACATCATCCAGGTAACATGAAACAAATTGTTTTAATACAAAATATCAAGTTTCCAAACAACTCCTAGCCTAGCCTTCATCTCTCTAAGGCCTCTATCAGCTATTAGCTACTTCCTGCTTCATTTCCTGAAAACATGTAATAAAACGTCAACTACAAAAAGTAGATGAGTGAATTCATAGGTTAACTAATACTGTAGTGATAAGCCCTACACAAGCATACTAGGCTAAGTTGTAGGGGTTTATATATAGGGTGTACCATCGGCTAACCCACCACTCCTACAACTTATCCTACTATGCTTGGTATGCTTATCATCTCAACTGAATCTGCAAGAGTTTCGTATAAAGATTCCAATTATTGTTTCCATGCATGCAGGAGGAACGGTATCAAGGATATATGTATAAGATACCCAAGAATCATATGTAACCATGCCATGATGAAAAATGATAATGATGCATAATGATCACACAAGACCTGACATCGACCCCACACAAGACCACACTATGCTACTTGATTTCCTTGATGGTAACCCAAATCGATCACTTTGGGTACCATGAGAGAATTCTAAAGCGTACTTTAGTATCTCTTGGATTCCTAATCGATCACTTAGGAGATCCTTCGGATCCTTAATCGAACACTTAAGAGATCCTTCGGATTCTTAATCGAACACTTAAGAGATCCTTCGGATTCTTAATCGAACACTTAAGAACCCCATAGGTCACGTGTATTCTAAATCGATCACTTTAGAATCCCACATCTAGTGACGGCCTGTCTACCAATCGACCACTTGGAGATCAAACCTATGCACTATTGTGACCTATATTGCCACTGTTCACACGATCACAAGACTGACCAATGAATAATGTGTTTTCATGATAAAGTATAACGGGTACATGACTTTGATTTCCAAACGTCCAATGTTCCCTAAACGCTGAGTGATTCCCATATTTACTCCTGAATATTTGATTATGCATACACAACTTCCGAGAAAGTTAAGGTACGCGTAACCTGCCATGATTACTTGTTTTCCCAATGTTCATTGTTTGCAAAAGATTTGTCAAGTGTTTATGATAAGTAATGTTTGAATAAATGTGTTTTGTCAAAACGTGTACATTTACCATGTTTTCACCCCCAATGATTTGAAAGGCTTTAAAAGAAAAATGGGGGCTATGAACTCACCTTGTTGACTAGGTGTGGTTGCTAGGGCGGTCGGGTGCTGTCAAACGTCGATCCTCTAAGTCTAGACAAGGACATAATAAGTTAACAACGCAGTTTAAGTCTAAGAGTGTAAGCCTTACACGATCTCGAGCAAAAACTAGGTTTTAAAGACGAAACAGCTTGGTTCTGACCTGATTCGATCGAATAGGAACACATTCGATCGAATAGACACACATTCGATCGAATAGAAACACATTCGATCGAATAGACAGACGTTCGATCGAATACGAAGCTCATTCGGTCGAATGAGTTGGAGACCATTCGGTTGCTTTCCTATTCGGTCGACTGGACTGGTTCGATCGACACATTCGATCGAATGAACTGATTCGATCGACTGGTTCGATCGAATGAACTGATTCGATCGACTGAAAGCTGGGCGACGGAGATACCCACGGGTTTTCCAGATTTTCCAGATTTTTGACCCAAAATCGAAGTTTTTGACATGGAAATGCTCGGGATTGAAAGGGGTATCGATTCCTAGTACTTTTAAACACAAAAGCTTGCATTTTGACACCAAAAATGACGGTTTTTGACCAAGAACACACTTGACACAAAAGTCGGAGTTTTTGCTCGATTCGGGGCGGGTTTTGGTTGTAAAAACGTATGATTTTCAAGAAGATCTTACCGACAACAACGATAAACAGATTGGTGGACTCGAATCTTAGATTGGATGACTTTCTCTCACTACTCTCTCTCTAGAAGTGGGAGTGTTTGGGTGGGAAGTGTTGGTGGAAATGAAAGAGATGGTGTAAGAATACTTGATTTTCCGCTTAAATACTCGGGTGACTCGGGTTCGGGTTTAGGCTACCGACGGGTCAAGACTAGTCGAGTTCATAAGTTTTTAAACAAACTAAAACTTTTTCAGCAAAACTTTTATAAACCATTTTCCGAATAATTATTTAAAATCTTTTTTTTTTTTTTTTTTTTTAAATAAGAACATTTTATTTTTCAAAAGCATAAAAATTAATATTTTCCAGGCGTAAATGTCGTTTTATAAAATAAACATTTCAAATGATAAAAGCAGATTTCTCCAATGATATGGGTTCCGAACTTATCGTCCAGAACCCCAAAGTGTATAGTTTCCGATGATTCCTTGATTTTTGTCTACCAGTCAAATTCCAGGGCGTTACATCCTCCCCAACTTAGGGGAATTTCGTCCCGAAATTTAGCTTTTTAGTATACTTGATGCATCGATGATTAAGATTACATGATCCCATGATGACCACTATGCGCCACCACTTCTAATATTCGTCTCAGGCACCACCCAAATCAAGCCGAAGGGGCTTATATATAGGGTGTACCAGCGGCTAACCCACCACTCCTTCAACCTTACTTGGGTGTTTCCTTCGACTCCTATTAGATCAATGACACACAGGACGACACACTATTTTCCACTACGAGGCATCATCCTCAAGCTTTACATCAGACATATTCATTTCGGATTGAAGGGGTTTATATATAGGGTGTACCAGCGGCTAACCCACCACTCCTTCAATCTTCCGCGAATATTACCCTCGGTAATTCTTGAATTCAATGTCTCACAGCTGCCACGCTAACTATAAGTCCCTAATTCCAGGTTTCGCTTCAGACATATTCAACTCGTGCCGAAGAGGTTTATATATAGGGTGTACCAGCGGCTAACCCACCACTTCTTCAACCTTTGTCGAATATTTCTCTACACGAACCTTGAGTTCACGACTTCTAGTTACACAATAGCATATTGCTTATACACGTATACACCTGTGACCTTGATGTAATTATATTCCGGACTATAATTACGAGCTCACCTTGTATCAATGTATAAGCTCTATTGTGTGCGGCTAGAAAATTTGACACGACACCACACACATACACACAACCATGCTCCATGAATGCAAGAATGAATGACAAATTTTTGGCTTAAATAATGTATAAATTTCCCCAAAATTCATATGATTGAGTAGATATGACTTGTGCTCCCAGCATGAGCCCTGAGTAGCCAAATTTGTGGATGCAAATAAAAGAATACTTATAAGCATAATAAGGCAACACGATATTCATTGAATAACACAATTATTTGATACATGCTGCAAATGTTATATTGACTTCTAGACAATAGATTACAAGAATAGAGACTAAGAGAACAGATGAGGGTATTTCTCCTTCATTTGATCTTCGCGTTCCCATGTAAACTCGGGTCCGCGTTTGTTATTCCATCGAACATTCACAAGCGGTATGCGGCTACGCTTGGTCTTCTTGACCTCGCGATCCAAGATTTCGACGGGTTCTTCAACAAAAAGCAGATTGTCGTTAATTCGAACCTCGTCGACGGGAATGAGAAGGGCCTCGTCAACAAGACACTTCTTTAACTGCGAAACATGAAAAACATTGTGAACTCTACCGAGTTCCGGCGGCAGCTCAAGACGATAGGCAACTGGTCCGATCCTTTCAAGGATTTTGAATGGTCCAACATACCTAGGAGCGAACTTTCCCTTCTTCCCGAAACGGACTACGCCCTTCCAGGGGGAAACTTTCAGCAGAACACGGTCACCAACTTGAAACTCGAGTGGCTTGCGTCGTTTGTCTGCGTAGTACTTATGCCGACAACGGGCGTCTTTGAGTCGCTGTTGAATGATAGCGATTTGATCGGTTGTTTCCTGTATTAGTTCCGGGCCGATGATCTGTGAATCCCCGGTCTCGGACCAACACAAGGGTGAGCGACACTTGCGACCGTAAAGAGCTTCAAACGGCGCGCATTTAATAGAAGAGTGGTAACTATTGTTGTAAGAAAATTCTGCCAGCGGCAGATGAGCTTCCCAACTATTACCGAATTCAAGGATACAAGCTCTCAACATGTCCTCTAGGGTTTGTATGGTCCTCTCGCTCTGCCCATCAGTTTCTGGATGATAGGAAGAGCTAAGCTTCACACTTGTCCCAAAGGCCTTTTGCAAAGATTTCCAGAACCTGGAAGAAAAACTGCTGTCGCGATCAGACGTAATGCCCTTAGGCACACCATGACGGGAAACGATCTCACGAATGTATATCCGCGCCAACTTTTCCGTAGTGTAGTCCTCACGAACCGGGATAAAGTGAGCGGATTTAGTTAGAATGTCCACAATAACCCAAATTGAGTCATGACCGCTAGGCGTCCGCGGTAGCTTGGTGATGAAATCCATAGCTAACTCTTCCCACTTCCACTGAGGAATAATAGGTTGCTGAAGCAGCCCAGACGGCCTTCGATGCTCTGTCTTGACTCGCGAACAAGTCAAACATCTCATCACGTATAAAGCGATGTCTTTCTTCATCCCGGGCCACCAATAATGAGGTTTAAGATCTTGATACATTTTGCTGCTGCCGGGATGAATCGAGTATCTGGACTTGTGGGCTTCACTTAGAATAAGCGTTCGAAGAGGCTCAGAGTTTGGGATCCATGCTCGATCAAGAAAATAGAGGATGCCGTCCAACTTGGTTTCGAATTTCTGTTCGGCTCCACACGACAAAACGCCCTTGAGATCTCCATTCACAAGCGCCTGATTCTGAGCTTCGCGAATTAAGGAGGGAAGATTGGATTGAATTCTAATAGAGTGCAGCTGGGTCCTTTCTTTACGACTCAATGCGTCAGCCACCACATTAGCCTTTCCCGGGTGGTAGCGGATTTCACAATCGTAATCGCTGAGAAGTTCGACCCAGCGTCGCTGCCTCATGTTCAACTCTTTCTGATGGAGGATGTGCTGCAAGCTCTTGTGGTCGGTATAGATGACACACTTCGTGCCGTACAGGTAGTGTCTCCAGATTTTTAAGGCAAACACCACAGCACCCAACTCGAGGTCATGCGTGGCGTAGTTCTTTTCGTGCACCTTGAGTTGTCGAGAAGCGTAAGCGATGACCTTCCCTCGTTGTATTAAAACGCAACCGAGGCCTTGATTTGAAGCATCGCAATAAACGGTAAAGTCATCGTCACCTTCCGGAAGCGATAGAATCGGTGCACGGCAAAGTTTATTCTTCAGAGTTTGGAAGGCTTCCTCTTGATCTCGTCCCCACACGAAGGGTTCTCCCTTCTGAGTCAGAGTGGTCAAAGGCAAGGCAATCCTGGAGAAGTTTGAGATAAATCGGCGGTAGTAACCAGCCAATCCAAGAAATGAACGGATTTCGGTAGGTGTTTTAGGCGCTACCCAATTTCTGATGGCTTCTACCTTGGCAGGGTCGACGTGTATGCCGTCGACATTGATAACATGTCCCAAGAATTGAACTTCCTTTAGCCAAAATTCGCACTTGGAGAACTTGGCATATAGTTGTTCCTTCCTGAGAAGCTCCAAACTAAGCCTGAGATGAAGCTCATGATCGGTCCTCGAACGAGAATAAATGAGAATATCGTCTATGAAAACAATGACAAACTGGTCGAGATATGGACGGCAAACGCGATTCATCAGATCCATGAAAATGGCGGGGGCATTGGTCATTCCAAAAGGCATAACCATGAACTCGTAATGACCGTAACGAGTTCGGAACGCAGTTTTCGGGATATCCTCTTCCAGAACACGCAATTGATGGTAACCAGAACGCAGATCGATCTTAGAGAAAAACGTAGCACCCTGAAGCTGATCAAAGAGATCATCAATTCTCGGTAATGGGTACCGGTTTTTGATGGTCAGTTTATTAAGCTCCCGATAGTCAATGCACATACGGAAAGTCCCATCCTTCTTTTTGACGAAGAGTACTGGGGCTCCCCATGGAGACGAGCTAGGGCGAATGAATCCCTTGCCAAGAAGTTCTTGAAGCTGATTCGATAATTCTTGAAGTTCCAGCGGAGCTAGACGATAAGGAGACTTAGCAACAGGGAGAGCACCAGGAATAAGATCGATACGAAATTCCACCTGCCTGCTAGGAGGAAGTCCAGGCAGCTCATCGGGAAAAACATCAGAAAATTCACGCACGACAGGGAAGTCCTGCAGTCTCTTGACTTTGGATTCCTTGAGAGTAACACGGGCTAGAAATGCGGGATACTTCTTTTGAAGGTACCGACTGGCTTTTAAGCAAGAAACGATTCTTAGGCATCCACCCGACCTATCCCCTTGAATGGTTAGAATTTCACCAGAAGACAGAGGGATACGAATAAGTTTCTCGGCGCAGATTACTTCCGCGCGATTGCTAGACAGCCAGTCCATTCCCACAACTAGATCGAAGCTTCCAAGACGAAAAGGTATAAGGTCAATACTGAACGATGTGGTGACAAGAGTAAGGGTGCAATATCGAATGACAGACCTCACTTGTGTGGACTCTCCACTAGCAAGTTCAACAACCAAGGCAGGTTCCAACTCGGAAATTTTTAATTTTCAGCAAAGGAACCAATTCGCAAGAGACAAAACTCCTATCAGCTCCTGTATCAAATAGGACAGACACCCAATTGTTGTTAAGAGTAAACGTACCAGTAATAACATCGGGGTTTTGGCGTGCTTCGGCAGCTCCAATGGTGAAGGCCCTCCCGCGAGCCGGAGGAACGTTGGTGACGCGAGGGCATCGATTTCTGTAATGGTCCATCGCGCCACACTCGAAGCAGCCTCGAGCAGGGTTAGGCTGAGGGTTAGCATTCCCCACAGCCAATTGGTTGCCAGGACTCCTGCAGCGCTCCACCAGGTGTCCGAATCGTCCACAATTTGTGCACTTGCGGCACAACTCACTTGTTGGGTGATGATAAGAACATAAGTTGCACTTGGGATGCGGCCCAGTATATTCCTTTCTCGGTCTTCCCTGGACTGTTGCGGCTGAAACGGGGGCCATGGAGTTGATAGGCGTAGCACCAGTGATCGCAGTTAAGTAGGTCGCTTTCCGCTTCCTATTGTTCCCCTTTTTCGCTTTCCCATCGGAAGATTTGCCCTTATCCTGATGCAAAACACCGGACCTGAGCTGTTCCCTGGTCAAACGGGCAGTGAGATCGATCACTGCCTTAAGTGTAGTGGGGTCAACTGCAACCGCAATGCCCCTCATAGAGTCCGGAAGACCGCTGATGTATTGCTCGACAGCGCGAGAAGCTGGGGTAACCATGTGGGGCACCAATAGGGAGAGTTCATGAAATCTCTCCGTGTACTTCATGTGATCGGCGCCCTTCATCGTGTGCGCCCTAAACTCAGCCTCCAATTTCTGGAGTTCGGTTCTCGGAACGAACTCCTGCGTGACTAGCTCAACAAACTCGGCCCAGGGCAAGGCTAAGACCGCGTCTCGCCCCCTGGTTCTAATCTCGATATTCCACCACGTGAGAGCCCGTTTGTGGAACATACTCGCCGCGAATTTGACCCTGAGTTCATCCGGGCAAGAGCACATGTTGAATGAAGCTTCGACTTTCTCGAACCACTGGAGAAGACCAGCAGCTCCCTCGGATCCATTAAAGCTCGTAGGCCCAGTGTTAGTAAAAGCCTTATAGAGCCTGTCGGCCTGAAGAGTAGGATTCGGTTCTGGGGCTTGTGGCGCGCCCGAGGTTCCTTCTTGCCTTAGGTTGTTAACCAGACCCGGAAGAACTGCTGCAATTTGCTGCGCTATGATGGCAGCGAGGTCAGCAGGGTCAGCATTAACGGACGAGCGACGAGGAGGCATTCTGAAAAAGAAAAAGAACGCGCAAGAATGATACCGGGAATAAGAATAACAGGATAAGGAATAGCCAAAGAATACATCGCTACGATAGACACAATTAAAGATGCAGCACATAAGCACATAGCAAGCACATAAGTGTGGGCGTGTGATAGTGATGCATGAATTATCTAGAGTTAAGGGTCCTAGGTTATAGTCTAGGTCGGTTTCCTAATTCCCTATAACCATTGGCTCTGATACCAATCTGTCACACCCCGGTCGTAATGGCGGAAAACCGAGGCGTGGCGACTAGGTCGTGATTGATTGAGCACAATAGTATAAAAGTCTAAATGCATAAACATAACCAAACTGTCAAATATTACATCATCCAGGTAACATGAAACAAATTGTTTTAATACAAAATATCAAGTTTCCAAACAACTCCTAGCCTAGCCTTCATCTCTCTAAGGCCTCTATCAGCTATTAGCTACTTCCTGCTTCATTTCCTGAAAACATGTAATAAAACGTCAACTACAAAAAGTAGATGAGTGAATTCATAGGTTAACTAATACTGTAGTGATAAGCCCTACACAAGCATACTAGGCTAAGTTGTAGGGGTTTATATATAGGGTGTACCATCGGCTAACCCACCACTCCTACAACTTATCCTACTATGCTTGGTATGCTTATCATCTCAACTGAATCTGCAAGAGTTTCGTATAAAGATTCCAATTATTGTTTCCATGCATGCAGGAGGAACGGTATCAAGGATATATGTATAAGATACCCAAGAATCATATGTAACCATGCCATGATGAAAAATGATAATGATGCATAATGATCACACAAGACCTGACATCGACCCCACACAAGACCACACTATGCTACTTGATTTCCTTGATGGTAACCCAAATCGATCACTTTGGGTACCATGAGAGAATTCTAAAGCGTACTTTAGTATCTCTTGGATTCCTAATCGATCACTTAGGAGATCCTTCGGATCCTTAATCGAACACTTAAGAGATCCTTCGGATTCTTAATCGAACACTTAAGAGATCCTTCGGATTCTTAATCGAACACTTAAGAACCCCATAGGTCACGTGTATTCTAAATCGATCACTTTAGAATCCCACATCTAGTGACGGCCTGTCTACCAATCGACCACTTGGAGATCAAACCTATGCACTATTGTGACCTATATTGCCACTGTTCACACGATCACAAGACTGACCAATGAATAATGTGTTTTCATGATAAAGTATAACGGGTACATGACTTTGATTTCCAAACGTCCAATGTTCCCTAAACGCTGAGTGATTCCCATATTTACTCCTGAATATTTGATTATGCATACACAACTTCCGAGAAAGTTAAGGTACGCGTAACCTGCCATGATTACTTGTTTTCCCAATGTTCATTGTTTGCAAAAGATTTGTCAAGTGTTTATGATAAGTAATGTTTGAATAAATGTGTTTTGTCAAAACGTGTACATTTACCATGTTTTCACCCCCAATGATTTGAAAGGCTTTAAAAGAAAAATGGGGGCTATGAACTCACCTTGTTGACTAGGTGTGGTTGCTAGGGCGGTCGGGTGCTGTCAAACGTCGATCCTCTAAGTCTAGACAAGGACATAATAAGTTAACAACGCAGTTTAAGTCTAAGAGTGTAAGCCTTACACGATCTCGAGCAAAAACTAGGTTTTAAAGACGAAACAGCTTGGTTCTGACCTGATTCGATCGAATAGGAACACATTCGATCGAATAGACACACATTCGATCGAATAGAAACACATTCGATCGAATAGACAGACGTTCGATCGAATACGAAGCTCATTCGGTCGAATGAGTTGGAGACCATTCGGTTGCTTTCCTATTCGGTCGACTGGACTGGTTCGATCGACACATTCGATCGAATGAACTGATTCGATCGACTGGTTCGATCGAATGAACTGATTCGATCGACTGAAAGCTGGGCGACGGAGATACCCACGGGTTTTCCAGATTTTCCAGATTTTTGACCCAAAATCGAAGTTTTTGACATGGAAATGCTCGGGATTGAAAGGGGTATCGATTCCTAGTACTTTTAAACACAAAAGCTTGCATTTTGACACCAAAAATGACGGTTTTTGACCAAGAACACACTTGACACAAAAGTCGGAGTTTTTGCTCGATTCGGGGCGGGTTTTGGTTGTAAAAACGTATGATTTTCAAGAAGATCTTACCGACAACAACGATAAACAGATTGGTGGACTCGAATCTTAGATTGGATGACTTTCTCTCACTACTCTCTCTCTAGAAGTGGGAGTGTTTGGGTGGGAAGTGTTGGTGGAAATGAAAGAGATGGTGTAAGAATACTTGATTTTCCGCTTAAATACTCGGGTGACTCGGGTTCGGGTTTAGGCTACCGACGGGTCAAGACTAGTCGAGTTCATAAGTTTTTAAACAAACTAAAACTTTTTCAGCAAAACTTTTATAAACCATTTTCCGAATAATTATTTAAAATCTTTTTTTTTTTTTTTTTTTTTAAATAAGAACATTTTATTTTTCAAAAGCATAAAAATTAATATTTTCCAGGCGTAAATGTCGTTTTATAAAATAAACATTTCAAATGATAAAAGCAGATTTCTCCAATGATATGGGTTCCGAACTTATCGTCCAGAACCCCAAAGTGTATAGTTTCCGATGATTCCTTGATTTTTGTCTACCAGTCAAATTCCAGGGCGTTACAACAATGCTTTGATAACCAACATATGTTCATACCATTTGCATTTGATACTTTTATTTTTCTTATGCCTAAGGTATATGCAAAACAATGTATATAAAAGGCTTGGTTTTGTATCCAAAAGGGGCTAGTGACATAGCTTGTTGTCCGGTTTTCTTCTATTTCGTTATAAAATAAAATACTAATATATGTTCTTCATCTTTCATTGCGGTTTGAAAATGATTCGAAACGAGTCTCCAGAAAGAACCAAAACTATATTTGTGAGTTAGCTACTACCACTACCGTTTATCACCACCACTATTACTACTGCCACTAGACTTCCACGCTTACTACTAGTCTACCACAACCATTGCCACGCCTATATAAGTATTTTTAATATCTCCGATCTTTATAAATAATTAAGTTAAATTCTTAAACGGCATCGTATGCACTATCAAAAGAAATAAAATGAAGAAATATAATAGACATGCCGGTTTAAAAAAAATGCAGTAAATAGTGTCTTTGATTCAGGCATTGCTCACATAAATATGTTGAATCGGTGGGCTAATTTGGGTTGAGAGTTTGTTGAAACTTTTAATAAAACCAATGGTCCTTGCTACTTGACAATTCACAAATAGAAATGAGAGTCATAGACCGTATACGGAAGGTGTCCGACACATCCACGACTACAGGACACAATATGGGTCCGCATGTTTCTGTCTTTCATGTTCTTTCTTCATCTTAATTTCTTTGTTGTCTAGTCAACATTGATTACCCTATCAATTATCATTTCTTGGGTCCTAGTTTTATACTTTAAAATAGGGGTGGAGAATCAACACGCGTTATCCCTTTTGTCTTTGACACATTTAGTTTCTTAGCTTCAGATGCCATGGATTTTCTGAACAGAGTTTAGCGGGTCGTGCATACTAATTTATCGGCCCCAAAGAACCAAAACTTTGTTTTTGGTAGGATTGGATTTGCTATTCAAAAGAGGATTGTGGCGCAGCTTGTTGCCCGCTTACATGCCACTTCATTATAAATCTTTTGGATGTTGGATGTTTGTTAATGAATACTTCATTCGTCCCATTTTAAATGTCCATTTTTCCATTTTTGGTTGTCTCAACTTAAATGTCATTTCTATACATATAAACTCAATTTACAATTGTGCCCTTACTAATACATATACTAGATGTTTCATTTTACAAAACAATTATTACATTAAAGGACATTATTGTCATTTTACAGCTCATAAAATAAAATGATCAAACATTTCTTAATTTGTGTGTTTTGGGTCCCATGACAGTTAAAATGGGACGGAGGGAGTACAAAATTCAAAGTTTTGGACTAATAGGGATGTAGGGGTCTGTATTGTTTGGTTTTGGGATAAAACCGAACCAAAAAACAAAACCGAGGTTTATGATTTTCTTTTTAAATCATTCGATTTTGGATTTTCGGTTTGGTTTCGGTTTTTTTGTTTTTGCTGTTTGAGCTTGAAAATTGTGTTCCGCTAAGAAAATTTTGGCTTAAAATAATGAATTTAGACCCAAATCATTTTGCTAATTAATAACTAACTAAATATCATATATTTTGGCAAACATATTTTAGTTACGTATTTATTAAATTCATAAAAATAAATTACTCAAAACCAAAAAAATAAAAGTCTGTAAATTTCGTTCGGTTTTGCTTTTTATGTTTCATTAAATCCAAGACCAAACCATATGTTTCTTAATTCTTATTATGTTTGGTTCTCTTGGTATTGAGTCAGTTTTTTTGGTTTCATGTACTCGTACTTTAAATTTTCGTTTAATTTTGGAAAACAACTTCTACCTTTATTTCGAATCATATGTTTATTTAAATATATACGTGCTAACAATAATATTTAGGGGTTACGTACAACTCCATATATAATTACAAGAAATATATGTCAATATCGACACTATAATTACTAGAAGACATATAGGTCGATTTCAACTCTATATCGGTTTTTCGTTGTCTATGATATTACTAGAGGACACAAAGATTAATGTCAATGGCCATATCGCTACGTGTCAACTCACATTTTTACGTAGTGTCGTTACAATAAAAGTACTTTATATGTCACTTAAATACACGTTAAACTTTGTTCATAACAAACGTGCATGACATCATATGTCAAGACTATAGAATTGTTATATATAAAAGGCAAATTGCCTTTTAATAATCCCAACTCAATACATTTGTCCGATAATAATCTTAACTTACAAAATAGTTGTCACCGTTCTCAACTTTTACATAATTTGTTTTCATTGGATCTCCGTTAAAAACAACTTAACAATGTTAAGTTTTTTCCAAATTTCAAACTGATATTTTGAGGCTTTTGACGGAATGAGGATACGAGCCAATTGATGTATAACTTAAATCAAAACGGTGGTTCAAATGACTAAGGATACTTCAATTCCGGTGTTTAACTTTTTAATTAACAAAAATCAAGCTATTTGGAGCACCGTTTCGAATTAAATTTTACATCAATCGATTTGCATTCTCATTCCAATCAAAAGACCTAAAACATCAATTAGAAATTTGGAAAAAACTTAACGCCGTTAAGTTTTTATTAACGGGGGTCAAATGAAAACAAATAGTGTGAAAGTTGGGACCGGTGACAACCATTTTCTAAGTTAAGATTATTATCGGCCAACTGCATTAAGTTGGGATTATTAAAAATCCAATTTGCCTATATAAAATGAATGTCACAAGTATTATATAATGTACATGATACACTTAAATGAATGTCACAAGTATTATATAATGATAACCAAAGCTATAAGAAACAATTCATGCAGTAACATTATTTGGAACATAGTGACTTGGAAACAGATGTTGCATTTCTTGTGAAACATCTTTTGTGAGGCCAAGACTTTTGAGCAGGAACAGACATGCAATTGTCAGGTATGCGCCTAATCGAAACATACAATTGAGAATTATAAATTTACGTTTATAGCCGAATAAAATATTTATATAAATTAAATCTATATCATTTAAAGCTTGAATCGAAACAAACTTAAACGAGCTTAAACTCGATTCTAAATTGAAACTCGTTTAATAAACTAGACAGAGTTAAACTTCTTATACTTAGGTCTAGTGAATTTATGGTATACACATATATTACATAATGAATATTGTCACGTACTTAGGTTTAGCAGATTTATGATATACAAATATGATATTTTTATTTAGTATGATGTATATGTTACATAACAAATATATATATTTAATAGTGAATATAAGAATATCGTCATATATATAGATAATTATGATATAAGTAACTGAAGTTATAATTATGTTACACAACAAATATATTACATAATAAATATTGTCATCTGAATACTATATTAGCTTGTATATAAAATTATAATTATGAAATAAACTAGCGAGATCCAATCGCCGCGTTACTATGATGGGCTTAAAATTTTTCAGTTTCGGTGTACTCTCCTTAGCAAACAAAAGAGAAAACTCAAAAATACATGCGTAGTATAAGCATAGGGGAACTGAAACGCGTTTTTTTTACTATGTAAGGTAACAAACCCACACACTCCGTACCAGATGAAAACTACAACCCAAAGACTACAACAAAATACCATAACTATTCAATTACCATATAATATATTTGACCATTTTACAGCTAAAATTTGTTATATCAAGAAAATGTTTAAATGACATATGCAGCTTAAGTTTACATTTAATAATCCAGTTATCTTGTTAACATAATACAGAAGTAATATTGTAATAATATATATAATATGATAGTTGATACAATAATATATGCAACAGGGCCTATAGGGATGCAAAATGGGACAGCGTCACTATCAACTCCAATACCCCTTTGGTCTCCTTTTAAGTGGTTCTTCGCATGTTACGGTTGTCCTAGGACGTGTGGTATGTATGTGTGAAAGCTAGCCTCCAGCTTCTTCTTGAGAGAGAAACAACCGCCACCGTCACCACCGCCACCAGAAGAACATCTCCGTCGTCTCCTATCACTTTTTACTAGAGCATTCACATCTCACACTCTATATTACTCTTTAACCAGATATGAAAACATATCGGTCTAGCTTCCCATCGGAGCGTGTGCATTCACATTTTCCAAAGTTCACATTTTTTTTAACTGCTAATAATCTACTTTAAATCCATCTAACACGTCTACTGCAGGATTTGAATTTTGAACTCCTATTACACGTACCGAATAAAAATTGATGCTTATTCCTTTGGAAGAATCAATCTAATAATTTCTTTAAATTGCTCTAAGCGTTCTATTTCGTATGGTATTTTGTCATGATGAAACTAAACTGGTTTAAGCCAAATTCAAACAATGAGAGGATGGAGAGGAGGCTGTCGCTCGGGGAGTACAAGAGATCGGTGTCATGGTCGAAGTATTTGGTGTCGTCAGGAGGTGCGATAAAGGTGAACGGAGAAGAAGAGGAAGAATGGAGTGCGGATATGTCGCTGTTATACGTTGGTAATAAGTTTGCTAGTGGGAGACATAGTAGGGTTTACAGAGGGGCTTACAAAGAGAAAGATGTTGCTATTAAGATTGTTAGTCAGCCTGAGGAAGATCGAGAACTGGCGACAATGCTGGAACGACAGTTTACCTCCGAGGTTGTCTTGCTCTTTCGGCTTCAACATCCCAACATCATCAGTGTAAGTATTCATGTTCTATGTTCATTAGTTGTTGTGAGTGTATGGATCGATGGTAATATTAGGAATTAGAATGTACCATAACTAAAAGCAGGTATTACTATTATTTGTTTTAACGGCAGAGGATCTCACGTTACTACTACTGTAAAGTAGGTGGTTTAGAAAAAGCGCGCAACACTTGTACTTCTAGATGGGTTTAAATTGAAAAAACAAAAAAAAACTAGACAATTCTTTAGGTGCTAAGTGAATCCACCTGATTCGATTCGCTTGCATGAGCGCGAATTGAAAGAAAACAAAATAGTTATTTAAAATCACAATGTTAATTTTTTTTCTTTTGAATTCGCTCCCATGCGAGCAAACCGGGTGGATTCATTTGTCAATAAATCATAATTTTTTTGTCGAAAGTCTTGAATTCGATCCCCTTAGCGAATTGACTAGTTTTACAACCTTTGTTTATAACTCATCTAGGAGTATGATAGGTTAATTCTTTTAATGATTTTACCGCTATGAATACTTCAAATGTTAATGTTCTTATAATAATGTATACATGAAAGTTATTGTGATCAAATTGCAATAAAAATATAAAATGCAGTTTTCAGACAATCCAGGCCTTATATTGTGAGAAAATGGACCACATTACATTTGTTTTATTTCTAGCTTGGGTATCATACATTACTTGTCATCCCTTGATAAAAAAAAAGTACATAAAAAATAAAATAAATAAATTCAAGTTGCATTTTTTGCTTTCAGGGTCATGCTGATGAACTTGAACCTAAAGGCCCATCTTAACTTATGCTAAAAAAATTGTAAATTAATAAATTCTTACATCTTCATATATTGACTTGCTTAATTATATCGAATTTAGATATGTTTGCTTGATAATTACCTTAATCATTGTTGACTAATCAAGTTACATTTGATTTTCTGTTTACAACAAAAACCATTTCTTGATTTTCATTCAGTTAGTTGCGGCTTGTAAAAAACCTCCGGTATTTTGTATAATCACCGAGTATTTGGCGGGTGGATCCCTAAGGGCATACCTCCATCAACAGGAGCCATATTCAGTGCCACCCAATCTAGTGTTAAAGTTGGCTCTTGACATTGCATGGGGAAT